>NC_041381.1:649906172-649935648 GCF_002162155.2 Triticum dicoccoides | reverse complement strand
CATGGAGTTCACCGCAGCGGACATCTTTCAACGCTCACCTTTTGGCGACATCTTGAGTTTGCTAAAGTACCTCTTGTTATCAGGAGAGGCCTGGCCGGACTGCGGCCAGGACGGTTGGGATGCGGACGACGAAGAAATTCAGAGCCCACCCACCACCCACTTGGTAGCCACTATCGACGATCTAACCGACATGCTAGATTACGACTCTGAGGACATCGACGGTATGGACGACGATGGTGGAGACGACCAAGAACCAGCGCCCACCGGGCACTGGAAAGCCACCTCTTCATATGACATATACATGGTGGATATCCCAAAGGATGGGAACGGCGAAGGAATAGCGGAGGATGACCCATCCAAGAAACAGCCCAAGCGCCGGCGTCAGCGGCGCCGCTCTAAATCCCGCCGTAGCAAGAATGAGGATTCCGGCACCGGAGACAATAATACACCGGATAGCGCTGAAGACAACCCACTCCGGCAAGATCCAGCACAGGAGGACGGGGACGCCAGCCCTCATTAGAGAGCATCCGAAGAAGAGGTAGAGGACTATATGCCTCCCTCCGGAGACGAGGCAAGCCTCGACGACGACGAATTCGCCGTGCCTGAGGATCCCGTCGAACAGAAGCGTTTCAAACGCAGGCTTATGGCCACGGCAAATAGCCTCAAGAAAAAACAGCAGCAGCTTAGAGCTGATCAAGATCTGCTAGCCGACAGATGGAGCGAAGTCCTCGCGGCCGAAGAGCATGAACTTGAATGCCCCTCCAAAAGCTACCCCAAACATAAGCTGCTCCCCTGATTAGAGGTGGCGGCATATGATCCCGCTTCACCAGGAGATAATGCGGCTGATCGACCACCCCGTGGTCGCGACAGAAAGGCCTCAAGGCCCTTCACTAGACCCGTACCCCGGCATCGCTCGAAAAGCACAAGGCCACAGGGGAACACTCCGGACCTACGAGACATATTGGAGGATAAGGCAAGACAATCAAGATCGATCTATGGATCACGTGGGCGCCCCAAGATGCGTGACGATCACCGTCACCCCGGACACAGTAAGTCCGGCCGGGCCGAACACAACAGACAAAGCTCTTTTGAGCTCCGTCGCGACATCGCCCAGTACAGAGGCGCCGCACACCCACTGTGCTTCACAGATGAGGTAAGGGATCATCAAATCCCAGAAGGTTTTAAACCCGTCAATATTGAATCTTATGATGGCACAACAGACCCCGCGGTCTGGATCGAGGACTATCTCCTCCACATCCACATGGCCCGCGGAGACGATATCCACGCCATCAAATATCTCCCACTCAAACTTAAAGGACCAGCCCGGCACTGGCTTAACAGCTTGCCAGCAGAGTGAATCGGGAGTTGGGAGGACCTGGAAGCCGCATTCCTCGATAAATTCCAAGGCACATACATGCGACCACCAGATGCAGATGACCTAAGCCACATAATTCAGCAGCCAGACGAATCGGCCAGACAATTCTGGACATGGTTCTTAACCAAGAAAAACCAAATCGTCGACTGTCCGGATGCCGAGGCCCTCGCGGCCTTCAAGCATAACATCTGCAACGAGTGGCTTGCCCGGCACCTGGGACAGGAAAAGCCGAAATCCATGGCAGCCCTTACATCACTCATGACCCGCTTCTGTGCGGGTGAGGACAGCTGGCTAGCACGCAGTAACAACCTCAACAAAACTTCTGGCAGTCCGGATATCAAGGACCGTAGTGGCAGGTCACGTCGCACAAAAAACAAACGCCGCATTAACGGCGATAACAGTGATGATACGGCAGTCAATGCCGGATTCAGAGGCTCTAAACCCGGTCAACGGAGAAATCCATTCAAAAGAACAACTCAGGGTCCGTCCAATTTGGATCGAATTCTCGACCGCTTGTGCCAGATACATGGCACCCCTGAAAAGCCAGCTAACCACACCAATAGGGACTGTTGGGTGTTCAAGCAGGCAGGCAAGTTAATTGCCGAAAACAGCGACAAGGGGCTACATAGCGACGACGAGGGAGAGACCCGACTGCCGAACAATAGCAGACAGAAGGGTTTCCCCCCACAGGTGCGGACGGTGAACATGATATATGCCGCGCACATACCCAAAAGGGAGCGGAGGCGTGCACTCAGGGATGTATACACGATGGAGCCAGTTGCCCCGAAGTTCAATCCATGGTCCTCTTGCCCGATCACCTTTGACCGAAGGGACCACCCCACCAGCATTCGCCATGGTGGGTTCGCCGCATTGGTTCTAGACCCAATCGTCGATGGATTTCATCTCACCAGAGTCTTGATGGACGGCGGTAGCAGCCTAAACCTGCTTTATCAGGACACGGTGCGCAAAATGGGCATAGACCCCTCAAGGATTAAACCTACCAAGACGACCTTTAAAGGCGTCATACCATGTGTAGAAGCCAATTGTACAGGCTCAGTTACACTGGAAGTGGTCTTCGGATCCCCGGATAACTTCCGAAGCGAGGAGTTAATCTTCGACATAGTCCCATTCCGCAGCAGCTATCATGCCTTGCTCGGACGTACCGCGTTCGCAAAGTTCAGCGTGGTGCCGCACTATGAATACCTCAAGCTCAAGATGCCAGGCCCTAGAGGAGTCATCACGGTCAACGGAAACACTAAACGCTCCCTCCGAACGGAGGAACGCAGAAGTGCAAAGCAGCCTTTTAAGGCAATTTTCGAGTCCGGCTGCCAAGCGGCCGGACACAGCTAAGCGTGCCTGGAGTAACCTACAACACGACCACCTGGCACGTTCCGAGCACACGTAGCAGTGCGGCCCCAACCCCAGCCTCTGTAAAACATTAAGACAGACCCTTCGCGTACTCCATTACGGTCTGAAGATACCATGGGCATGGGGCAAGGGGCTCGACCACGATAAGCCCAGACTGCGGCTCAACCACACCAGGGGCTCTTAAGTGTGTCGTTTCTTTTTCTTTTCCTTTTATTTTTTACCTACAAGACTCCATTCGTCAGAGGCCCTGTCCGACAGCAGACATGCCGAACCCACGATGCAACAGCCAGGGAAGGAGAAAGGCTACAACAAAAATCCAGGTGGTCTCCATCATGAGCATTAAATATGTTTTATGCATTATTCCGTAGCCTACCCCTGGAGGGGGACATGTTAAACAGTCCCATCCCTTGCTAACCGCACCACTTGTATCGTCCTGCACTTACAGCAGTTTTTATTGAATAAAGCAATGCAACACATTTTTGCTTACAATTGCATTTCTTTCTTACACATATGTTCATCTATGATATGTTGCATCCGTACATTTTGGTACGGCTAAATACACGAGGGGCTTATGTTTCCCGCGTTATGGTGTGATAAGTCCGAACACTTTCACAAGTGCGGCACCCCGAACTTATAGCATTATATGCATCGGCTCCGAATCATGTTCTTGGGTCAATAGTTGGGTTTGCCCGGCTGCCATGTTTTGGTACCTTACGTTCTGTTTTATCGGCTAAGGTAGCACTGGGAGAACCACTGCGATTGCGCCCCAGTTGAGCTGGGTTAACGCCTCAGTGGAGAAAGCTAAAACTGACCGTCATGATGAGGCGAGAGCTGGTCGCTGTTCGAGAGGTTCTTTGCGAGTCCCTAAAGACTTATGCCGCTTCGAGCGAGGAGCCGGATTCTGTCCGGCCAAGGCGTGGATAGCGCCCCAAATTCGGCCTTCTGAAAACTAGGGGCTTCGCCGAAATTTAAAATTATAGAATTCTATGGCTAAGTGAGAGTGTTCAAGCATTATAAGTCCGGTTGCCTTGTTCGTTGTGTTGAGCGCCTCCCTCGATGGACCCAAATATGGGAACAAGAGTGCCCAAATTTATCCCGAACACCCCAGCACTGGTGGCATGGGGGCTGAAGCCGACGACTTGCCATCTCTCAGATTTGATAAACAGCCGCACAAAAGGTAATATTTTAAATTAACAAGTGTTGCTTCGCGCATATGAACTTAGTTTTCAGCGCACAGGATAACAAAACGCGAGTCTACTGAAAAACTTCTTCTTTGGAGCACTCACCTGCAATAATGCGGGCGCCCTTTAGCACACTCCTATAATAGATCTCGGGCGTGCGATGCTCCTTGCCCTCTGGTGGGGGGTCCGTCACAAGATTTTGGGCATCCATCTTGCCCTAGTGCACCTTTGCGTGGGCAAGGGCCCGACGCGCACCCTTGATACAGGTGGAGTGTTTGATAACTTCAACCCACGGGCACGCGTCCACCAGCCGCCGCACCAGGCCGAAGTAGCTCCCAGGTATAGCCTCCTTAGGCCATAGCCGAACTATGGGGCCCTTCATGGCCTATTGGGCCGCCTTGTGGAGCTCGACCAGCTGCTTCAGCTGGCCGCTAAGGGGCACCAGATGTTCGGCCTCAGCATACTGAGACCAGAAGACCTTCTCCGTCGAGCTCCCCTCCTCGGCCCGGTAGAATGCGGTAGCATCCGACCCGCTACGAGGAAGATCTGCGAACGCTCCTGGAGAGCTCCGAATTCGGGTAAGCGACAGGTAATTAACACTCACATGCTTACTTTGCATGAAAAATGCCTTACCCGCTGCTATTTTCTTTACCGCCTCTATCTCCTGGAGGCCCTTGTAGGCTTCGGCCTTAGCGGCTTTGGCACTCTCAAGAGCCGTTGCAAGCTCAGACTCTCGAGTCTTCGAGGCACGCTCCAGGCTCTTGTGTTTCTTCACGAGATCCTGGAGCTCTTGCTGTACCTCCGCCACCCGCGCCTCCTGTTTCTCTCGCTCGGTGCGCTCCACAGCCGCATTGCATTCAGCCGTGGCCACCGCCTCCTTCAGTGTCGCCACCTCGTTAGTGGCCCCTGCAATACCCCAGTTATCCTTGTCATTTTTCTTGCAACCAAATCCTTTTCTGTAAGGTACAATTTTCATAAGGTATTACTCACCTTCTTTTTCCTCGAGCTGCTTCTTGGCATGGCCGAGCTCGTTCTCGGACTGTTCGAGGTTTTCCTTCAAAGTATTGACCTCTGTAGTCAGTGCAGCAGAGGTCAGCAGCACAGCCTGCAATCCCATATTGACATATTTTCATGACTCCTGCGTTTATCTTTCTAAAGATCCTGAGTCCAGCTTTTCTTTCCGAACACCGAACCGAGCATCAGGGGCTACTATCTATGTGGTACCATTTTACATATATTGAAATTCTTACCTCAAAGCCTGTTAGAGTGCTGCTGCAGGCTTCGGTCAGCCCGCTCTTGGCGAGCTGAACCTTCTGAATCACCGCACTCATAACAGTGCGGTGTTCCTCTTCGATGGAGGCGCCGTTGAGCGCCTCCAGCAAATTATCCGGCACCTCCGGTTGGACGGAGGCAGCCGGCGTCGCGGTCTTGCCCTTCTTATGAAGGGGTCGCCCGCCGGACTCCGGAGCCACTATGGGTTCCGGGGCTGAGTCCGGTGTCCGGGAGGTTGTCCTGCGACACCTCCGGGGCCCTCTCCTCCTGGTGGGTCCCTTCCTGGGATCCCACCTCAGCATCGTCCGCATCACGGGGGGTGGAGGTAGTCGGAAGAGAATCCATATCCGACGCCCCTAAGTACCCGATCGACGAAGTGGGGAGATCATCCTTAGATGGACTGCAGGGTTGTATGCGGCATTAGAAAGACATAATGTGGCGGAAAACGAAAACCTTGAAGTTATTCGGGAGTCCGGATACTTACGATCTCGCCAGAGGCTTGGCCCTTGGAGGCCAGTCCTCGTCGTCATCACTGGCGTTGGCGGAACAGTACGGGGGAAGAGTTTTTCCCCTCTTGGACCCTTCGGCCTCCCTTGTTGGGGAGGCCTTCCTTTTCTTCCCTCCCCCCGCTGGGGGAGAGGCTTTATTCTTCTCCTCCTCGCCTTGGTGGGAGGAGTCAGCGTCGGATTCATCGTCCGATAGCACCTGAGAACGGGAACTCTTCCGAGTCCCCGTGGCCTTCTTCTTGGCCTTCTTCTCCGGCACCACGTGGGGTGCTGGAGCCAGCAGCCCCGTTAGGCGGGCGTCAGCTGGGTCCTCTGGCAATGGGGCCGGATAGATAGCCTGTGCGGCCTTCTTCAGCCAGTCCTGTCAAAGGAAAGGGAGTTTAGATCCCGCATAGAGTCAAACTATGAATAACAAGCGTCCCGTAAAGGACAATATCACTTACCTCGTCAGCTGGACGCTGCGAGATGAATCCGTGATCTTCGGTAGCGGATGCGGGAGCCTCGGCACCCTTGAACAGCACCTTCCAGACCTCTTCGTATGTAGTGTCGAAGAGCCCATTCAAAGTCTGGTGCTGCGCCGGATCGAACTCCCACATATTGAAGCCCCATCGTTGGCACGGGAGAATCTGACGGATGAGCATGACCTGGACTACGTTGACAAGCTTGAGCTTCTTGTCCACCAGCTTTTGGAAGCAGGCTTGGAGTCCGGTCAGCTCCTCCGAATCGCCCCAAATCCGGCCGCTCTCTTTCCAGGAGGTGAGCCGTGTGGGGATGCCGGACCTGAATTCGGGGGCCGCTGCCCATTCGGGATCACGCGGCTCGGTGATGTAGAACCACCCCGATTGCCACCCCTTGATGGTTTCCACAAAGGTGCCCTCCAGCCATGTAACATGGGACATCCTGCCCACCATGGCGCCTCCGCACTCCACTTGGCTTCCCTTCACAACCTTCGGCTTGACACTGAAGGTCTTGAGCCACAAGCCAAAGTGGGGCTGGATGCAGAGGAAGGCCTCGCACACGACGATAAATGCCGAGATGTTGAGAATAAAATTCGGGGCCAGATCATGGAAATCTAGGCCGTAGTAGAACATGAGCCCCCGGACGAAGGGATGAAGTGGGAAGCCCAGTCCGCGGAGGAAATGGGGAAGGAATACTACCCTCTCATGGGGCCTGGGGGTGGGTATGAGCTCTCCCTCGTCGGGGAGCCGATGTGCGATGTCGTTGGACAAGTATCCGGCGCTGCGCAGCTTCTGGATATGCCCCTCCATGACAGAGGAGGCCATCCACTTGCCTCCCGCTCCGGACATATATGGATAAGGTTGAGGTGAGATGTGCGGGCTTGGGCGCTAGAGCTCGGGTTCGCAGAGATGGATAAGCCAAGGAGGAAGAAGGCGCAGGTAAAGAGGTTGGATCTTTATCCCCTTATATGGGCGGACAGAAACACGCGTCCCCACCGGCCTGGTAAAACTCGCTTATCTCCCAAGCGTCACAATCAATGGCGCGGTTGGGTTACCCACGTCCGTATTGATGGGAATCCCGGAATAAGGGGAACACGATCTTTGCTTCGACAGGCGTGCCAAGGAAACCGCCTCGCTAAACACGCTGAGGTGGAACAATAGACACAATTCGAGTAAAGGCTTGGAAGTGGTGTGACATTACGCCACAGAATACGTCAGCAGATTGATCTTGTGTAATATTATTCTCTCTATGGTGGTATGTGGAATTTATTTTTGTAGAGCCAGACACTATCCTGGTGTTCACAATCTTCTATAAAGTATTAGGAGGAGGAACCCGTCTTGCAATGCCGAAGACAATATGCGCACTGGACTCGTTGTCATTGAAGCCTGGTTCAGGGGCTACTGAGGGACTCCCGGACTAGGGGGTGTCCGGATAGCCGAACTACCATCATCGGCCGGACTCCAAGACTAAGAAGATACAAGATTGAAGACTTCGTCCCGTGTCCGGATGGGACTTTCCTTGGCGTGGAAGGAAAGCTTGGCAATACGGATATGTAGATCTCCTACCATTGTAACCGACTCTGTGTAACCCTAGCCCTCTCCGGTGTCTATATAAACCGGATGGCTTTAGTCCATAGGACGAACAACAATCATACCATAGGCTAGCTTCTAGGGTTTAGCCTCCTTGATCTCGTGGTAGATCTACTCTTGTAACCCACATCATCAATATTAATCAAGCAGGACATAGGGTTTTACCTCCATCAAGAGGGCCCGAACCTGGGTAAAAACATCGTGTTCCTCGTCTCCTGTTACCATCCGCCTAGACGCAGAGTTCGGGACCCCCTACCCGAGATCCCCCGGTTTTGACACCGACAGCTAGGCCAACAGTGGGAGTACAGTGGGGCGGTGAGGCCTGTGCAGCAACACAGCCGGCCGCGGGGAGGAGGGAGCAGGCAATCCCGCTGGCGCTTGTTTGAGCGGCTGGAGCAGGAAGAGCAGAGATTGAAGAAGCACGACGGCCGTTGGATGGAAATCCAACTGTCACTGCTTGTGCGTCAACCTTTTATTTAGAAAAGCCTCAAATCTGTGGAAAATAGCATACAACCCATCTGCCATTATTTCAAATAATTTACAGCCCATTTGCTAATTCCTAAGTTTTTTGGATCCCATATTGTTTTTGTTAGCATTACATCCCATATTGTGGCCACGGTTAAAAAATTATACGAAATTTTGCATATTTCGGTGCGGTCCAAACTGTTTTTAATCCCAAAATTTCGAGTCACATTCAAAATGATTTTAAAAATAAATGTATATCAATATAAAATCCAACAAATTGTCCACGAATAAAAATAAATGCAATTTAGAATCTCAAAATGAAAAAAAGATAATTGAAACTAATTGCCGGTTTGATGTGTTTTAAAAATGTACAACCCATTTCTCATTACTGATAGGCCATTTTCTCGGGCAGCCGAATGAATCTCTCCTCTTCTTGAAAGATTTGTAGCCCAACAGGCCTGACAAAGAAACTTACTTGGCAAATCACAAAAAACTGGGCTGTGGCCGTGGACCCAGCTGCGGCCGTGGACCCAGCTGTTAGCCTTTCCACGTACAGTACTCTTCCGATGGAAGTCGGTCGTTGACCACATTGACCACGCCGCGCCGAGAGCACCAAGGCAGTGGACGAGGGCAAGGCCTAGGAAGGGGACGATGCGGAGCCGGGGAAGACGCGGTAGTGGATGCCCACGCGGAGAGGAGTACGAGGGTTCACTGGTTCGGCTGTGGCGCCAGGCTGCCGTCGCCGCAGAATAACAGGGGGTGTGGGTGAGTAGAGGGATGCCCTGGGCCAGCGGTGGGAATAGTAGGGGGTGGTGAGGCCTCCGCGGCATCATAGCCGGCCACGAGAGGTAGGAGCACGCGGCACGACTAGCGCTGCTTTGGGCGGCTAGAGCAAGATGACCAGAGGTTGAAGAAGCACTATGGCCGTTGGATGGACATCGTACGGTCACTAGAGCTAGAATCGTTCATATTGACAAAGTTGAGAAAACCCTCCATCCAAATCAACTTAGTAGGCCCACATGTCATCCACCCACTATGGTGGGTCCCACCTAGCATGGGGTATTCATTTTTTTGCGTAATAAGGAGGCACTTCCTTGCGTGCGAAGATATAGCTGGTGGGTCCGACCTGTCAGCGGGGGGAACATTTTTTTCGCGAAATACAAAAGTCCTTCCCACGTACAATCCACGTACAATGCGTAATAAGGAGGAACTTTCCTTGCGTGGACCATGGACCTCGTGGGTCCCAGCCGTTAGGCTCTCCACATACAGTCCTCTTCTGATGACTCTCGTATGTTGACCATGCCGCGCCGAGCCCACTGAGGTGATGTACGATGGTGAGGCCCCAGACTGAAATGACCCGGAGATGTTAAAGACGCGGCAGTGGACTCGCAGACGGCGAGGAGTTGGAAACTTGATTGTTTCAGGTGCGGGGTGGGCCTACACTCGGTAGAGAATAACAAGAGGTGTGGAGTGGAGGGATGGAATGGCCGTCGGCGGGGTAGCGTTTTGCTGAGGAGCGCAAAACAAGACGATGGACGCCGAAGGCTGGAGCAGGCGGTTCCGGCAGCGCTGGGGAAAGAAGACGAGAGATTGAAGAAGAATGCCGGCCGTTGGATGTAAATCCAACGCCTTCTTAGGCTTCGACCTACTGGCCCACATGTCAGCCAGTACATTTGTTTTTTTAGTCCATTTGGTGGGCTGGGTGAAACAATGATGTAGCAGCTATGCAGCCCGTTTAAATCCCATTTGCATTTTTCTCGAAATCCGCAGACTTGCTGGGCTGGGTGAAAATGTCATGTTGGGCTAGACGGAGAAATGTTATAAAAACATAAGCACATGATTGCACGTCTATTACTGCATTGGTCAGTAAAATACTTGCAAGCTTATGTACGCAATCACTAGGAATTAACTTGCCAAGTTATATATAAACAATTATTATTATTATTTTGTAAGAACTTTCAACTTACGAAATAAAATATCATTTAAATTTGATGAGTTAATAGTACGTGGGGTATTATTAATTCTTAGGCTAGACGTGGGACAGTTGAGTTGGTTCTATGGAAAAGTACTCGGAGAAAACTCAGTTTACATCGAAAAAGAAAGTGGGAGAAAATTCAGAGACCTGCTGGGTCCACCTGAGGAGGGGACTATGTTGGGAGGAAGGAGATTCATAGCACGACAGCCGAGTGAACTAGTTTCTTTAACGGACAAGTGAACTAGTTACATACATAAGCAAATAGCCACTAAAAAAGCAATCAGGTTAATGGGTTCTTAAAAGAAATATTTCGGACAAAACAGATAATTACGACACATAGGCTAATGCATGAAACACTCAGATGATAAAGGTGCTTATAAACAGATAAAGTACAACATCTAGACCTTCCTGGCACACTTGATCATGACGCTGCGGCTGTCCGTGTACTCGTCGGTTACGGGAAGCAGACACGCCCTCATGTCCAAGATCTGCCTGTACATGTCGTAGCATGTGTATGCGTCCTTGGCCGCATAGGTTATGTAGGCTAGATTCAGAGGTAGCTCCCACGTGTTCAGGTCATCTTCTTTCATGTTGGCGTATCAGGGGTCGATGATGGTCTCAACGAGGTCAAACGCGGAGTCCTTCTCCTGCCCGTTGCTGATGATCTTGTATTGCTTCTGGATGTCGACAAGCTTGTTGCACCAGATGGCCGAATTGTCACGTTCTTCCTTCTCTCCACCGTAGCGAAGGTGCAGTCGTGTTGCCGATGAAACGGGCGAATGCTCCAGAACCTGGTGCAGCCATAGGACTAAGGCGAGGTAGAGCTTCATCGAGTCCGTATCGTTGGTGTACATCACATTCAACTTGGTGCAGCCACAGGACTGAACGGCGAACTCAAAGGGGAACTCCTTGTAGAAGTCCATATCCAGCAGGCTCGCCCCTCGGATCGCCATTGGAGTCTCTTCGAGTGAACGAGTGTGTAGGCGGCGGCTGCAGTTCGTTTTTTAGCTCTTGGGGAACTGGATTAAATGGTAAGCTGAGTGTGTACAGGCGACAACGGTTACTATCCCTCCCTCGTCCGCTGCACGCCCGGCAGAAGATGCACCCTCGGCGCATTCAAATGCCTTCATTAAGAAACCTACTCCGGCCACACGTCGGTTCACGAGCGGTCTGTATTGGTACTGCAATAACAGCAGTTAGTGGTCACTTTACTTAAATTTAATTATCTTTAATAGAAATTTATACTTAAAACAAGCAATGCATTGGCTCGTTCTATCAGTGCCACAGGATCAACATGCACAACAATTAGAATTATTATTCTCGGGACGCACAAGATCAGCACATTTGTCGCACTTTCACAAAGATAATACTACCAAGTTTGAACTGTTTGTTATGGTTGTTGTCCTCTTGTCGGAGTAATGGGCCACGGGTAGGATAACCCGAGCCCCAGGACATTTCAAGACATCGGGGCAGGCCGCGCCCCTCAGGCCGAGTCCCAGGAGCGACTCCAAGGTATACCGAGTCCCCGACGGCGACTCCCAGATAAGCCGACTCCAAGCTGGCAACTTCCAGGGAGGCCGACTATGGAGAGTCGGCCCAAGACTCCTCCCTTATCCCGAAGTACAACGCGGGGTACGGTCACGGCACGGCCATCTCCCCCCTGTTTACAAAGGGCCGGCATGGCTACAGCGAGCCGTATCGTTGGAAGATCTCCGGCGAGATGTGGCACTGTTGCCATGCCTGCCCTGATATCAGCCATAGTACACAGTACACAGTACCCACGACGCCGGCCTGTACGACCCGAAGGCGGTGGGGCCGCCTGTCAGTGGGTGGGCCGAAGGCGGCCTGGGCAACCCCTAGACGGACCTGTGGGAGTCGGCCTCCCTGGAGTCGGCCGACTCCTCCCGGGGCCCCACGAGCCATTAATCAGATAAGATGGGGAATGGTGACAGTGATCGCCCGATAGACGGCAGCACTGTTGCCACGACCCGATGACCGAGCCTGCGTCATCAGGAGTGCCGCTACAGTATCAAGCCTGTCCGCGGGACCCGCCAGTCGGCGGGCCCCAGAAGCCGGCGGGAAGGACGGTGGCCAGAGAGACAAACGGCTGGGACCCGCGCCCAGCCGGATTACTATTGTATCCCTGGGGGGTAGGCCTATATAAACCCCCTGGGGCACCCATGCAAAGGGTTCGAACCCAGAGAGAGAGAGAGAAACAGCCCAGGAAGGAGAGAGCTAGCCTTGCCCTCTCCTACCTCCCGAAACAGCTCTAGGAGCACCATTGTAGTCACTTTGCTTTAGTGATCATGCGGAGACCCCGCAGAGCAGCAGTAGGGGTGTTATCTCCTAGGAGAGCCCTGAAGCTGGGTAAGTTCCGCCGGCGTGCATGTCTTCGCCTCATCTCGCTTCCAGGCACCAGCGACATTCTACTCGCTCCCACCATGATAAGCCATCCTTTGGCATATGTCGTATCCAACCCCCGACATTTGGTGCCCACCGTGGGGCGAGGTGCACCGTTGTCCGGAGATCTGCTCTGGACGGGAACCCTGTTCCTCCCCGGCGAGCACAGCCAGCCCGGCACGCCGGATGGCGTCTGTGCCGACGCGATATGCGGCGCTGCGATCGCCTGTGCAGCCAGCTGCCTCGCCGATCTTGTCGGCGAGGTTTTCCTCTCCGACGAGCCTGCGCCCGACGCAAGCACGAATGGCCCCGAGAGCCTACTCGCGGGCCTCCTCGACCAACTCCACGTCGCCGGCGAGCCTACCGCGGACCTGGAGTCCATAGGATCGACCGACCCGATGCTGGTCGACTCTGACACCGCGTCGCTCAACGCGTTCCCCACCAACGTGGTGGTCTACGACGAGCCACTCTCGTAAGCGGGGAGCGGCAGAAGCACTGTCACTGAGGTCCTCGTCCTCGAGCACGGTGAGCGCTCCGGCGAAGGAGCGCATGACCCGTTTGACGCGGCCCCGCGAGACCTTGCAGCACCGATTCCAGAAGACGCCGACGCCGGGACGCTGGAGGCGCTCCGCCTGCAGCTCATCGAGGGCGCGAAGAAGCTGGCAAGCATGAGGCGCTTGTCAAAAGCTTACCAACGAGAGATGGATCGCGCCGTAGGCGGCTCGCCGGCTCCAACCGGGCCTAGCCGCCTAGGCACGGTCCGACAGCGCGGCGCGGCAATCGCCAACCTCTTCGGGGCTGATCGCCCTGTGTATGCCACGCCCGCAGAGAATATCCGTGTCGCCCAGGCGGCAGCAGACGAGCTCGGCAACATCGAAGGCAAAGAGCGCCGCATAATGACGGAGCGAGTTCAGCAGCTCCTCGACGCGGCTGCCGCGCAGAATGATGCTGGCTGCCGCGCCGAGGTGCCGTAGCACCAAAATGACGACCCACCGCCTCGCCGAGACCAAGGTGCGACGTCTCGAACGCCGACTGGCGGGGCTCGTGGGAAGAAGGACAAGGAGCCGGCTGCCAGCCGCAGTCGGACTCACATCACCATCGAGCGTGACCAAGACGGCTGCCCTAGAGCGGTGGAACGGCGGGATGACTACTTACCTCCCCCTCCTCGCAGAGAAAGACATGTCTCCCCGCCTCCCGTGGAACATCCGACTCTTGGCGACCGCCTTGGCCGCCGAGAGGGAGTCGGAGAGAACGACGCCCGCCACCGGATCGACCGACTACACCGATCCCTTGCGCTGGAAGAAGAAGACAAGTTGGGTCCCCCCTGCTTTGGACCCTGCATCTGGGACGAGCCCTTTCCCAAAGGGTTCACGCTCCCCCATGACACGCCCAAATATACCGGCACCGTGAAGCCGGAAGATTGGCTGATCGACTACTCCATAGCCATCAACATAGCGAACGGCAACAAGCGTGTTGCCGTAAGATACGTCCCGCTCATGCTCCAGGGCTCAGCCCGGACGTGGTTAAACAGTCTGAAGCCTCGCAACATCAATAGCTGGGTCGACTTCACCGAGGCTTTCGTCCGCAACTTCACGAGCACGTACAAGCGACCTCCCAAGCCACGCCAGCTCTCCTTGTGTGTGCAAGGCCCTGACGAGTCTACTCGCGACTACCTCACGCGATGGGGCGAGCTCCGGAACTCCTGCGAGGGCGTGCATGAGGTGCAGGCCATCGAGTACTTTACTGCAGGGTGCAGAGAAGGCACCCTCCACAAGCACAAGATCCTCTGCGACGAGCCGGAGACCCTCGATGAGCTACTGATCACAGCAGACAAGTACGCCACGGCCGATTCCTTCATGAAGGCGGAGATTCGGGTCAGCACAACTGGCAAAGTCGCCCCTCAGGCTCCAAGAACTCTGGCTGGAGACACCAGTCGGCGGTAACAGCAGAATGACCAGAAGTACAAAGCCCCGCAGCCGATTTCCAGTAGTCGGCAAGTGGCAACAGCAGAGGACCAGCAGCTGGAGGGACCGCCTCCGGCGAAGCAGCAGAAGGGCGACAAGTCCAACTGGCTGCCGGCTTTTTCCTACGAGCAGACTCTAGATGGTCCCTGCAAGTTTCACAGCGGCGCGAAGCCGTCAAACGACACCACCAGGAAATGCCACTGGCTGACCAGAATCGCCAAGGGGGACGGCCTGCTCCCTCCCGCTCCTGCTGGGCCGCCTCCTCCACCACCGCCCCAGCAGCCGGCTGTCAGGCCAGTCGGCGTGATACAAGACGAGTTCCAGATGAGCATGGAGCCTATGTGGTGTTCACCAGTGTAGCGGATGACCGGTGCAGCAGGCGCCAACAGCAGCAAGAAGTGAACGCGGTTGCATCTAGCACTCCAGAGTTCATGCATTGGTCCGAGAAGCCTATCAGTTGGAGCAAAGCTGATCACCCAGAGGTGATGCCGAGTCCAGGCTCCTATGCCTTGGTCTTAGGCGCCACACTCTCCACGGATAGGCGGGCCGCTCGCTTCTCGCGAGTACTGATAGACGGAGGCAGCAGTATCAACATCCTATACAAGGATACAATGGAGAAATTAGGAATCAAGTGAAGACAGCTTCAGAGCAGCCGGAATGTGTTCCACGGAATCGTCCCTGGCCTTTCTTGCTCACCAATCGGCAAGATCCTGATAGATGTCCTCTTCGGAGACAAAGATCATTTCCACCGAGAGCCAATTTTGTTTGAGGTGGTGGACCTTGAGAGCCCATATCATGCACTACTTGGCCGACCCGCCTTGGCCAAGTTCATGGCGGTCCCCCACTACGCCTACCTCAAGATGAAGATGCCGAGTTCCAAGGGAATCCTAACCGTGTCCGGCGACTACAGGAAGTCGTCCGCTTGCGCGGCCGAAAGCCGTCGGCTGGCCGAGTCCTTGGTGATCACAGCTAAGAAACGGCTCCTTGATCGGGTCGTGGTGATGGCCGGCAAGCAGCCAGAGTTATCGCCCGACCCCAAGGAGTCGGAAGCAGAAGGATCATTCAAGCCGGCCAGAGAAACAAAGAAGATACCGTTGGACCCGGAGCACCCGGAGAGGTACGCTGTCATGGGCACAGGCCTTGAGAGCAAATAGGAAGGCGAGCTCGTCGATTTCCTCCGTGAGAATCGCGACATCTTCGCATGGTCCCCCAAGGACATGCATG
The DNA here is from genome assembly GCF_002162155.2 of Triticum dicoccoides. NCBI lineage: Eukaryota > Viridiplantae > Streptophyta > Magnoliopsida > Poales > Poaceae > Triticum > Triticum dicoccoides. Next base: position 649,919,870 of record NC_041381.1, on the reverse strand, counting down.
GTGTCCCGACGGAATTCGCCGAGCACAAATTACACGTCCGACCTGATATGAAGCCCGTCAGGCAGCCCTTGCGCCGCCTGTCAGAAGAAAAAATAAGAGTTGTTGGAGAAGAAATAGCCTGGCTCCTTGCAGCCGGCTTCATCATGGAAGTATTTTTTCCAGAGTGGCTGGCAAACCCAGTACTGGTGCTGAAGAAGAACAAGCAGTGGCGGATGTGCATTGATTACACAAGCCTCAACAAAGCCTGCCCCAAGGACCCATTTGCTCTGCCAAGAATTGATCAGGTGATAGACTCCACAGCCGGATGCGAGCTGTTGAGTTTCCTAGACGCATATTCCGGGTATCATCAGATAAAGCTGAACCCGGCTGACAGACTGAAGACCGCCTTCATCACGCCGTTTGGAGCCTTCTGCTACCTGACCATGACGTTCGGCTTGAGAAACGTCGGCGCCACCTTTCAGCGTTGCATGCAGAAGTGCCTCCTGAAGCAACTCGGCAGAAATGCCCACGTCTATGTGGATGACGTGGTGGTGAAGACAGAGAAGCGTGGAACCTTGCTGGAGGACCTCAAGGAAACATTTGAGAATCTGCGCCGATTCCATATCAAGCTCAACCCGGAGAAGTGCGTTTTCGGAGTACCAGCCGGCCAGCTCCTCGGTTTCCTGGTCTCCGAACGCGGTATAGAGTGCAATCCAGGAAAGATCAAGGCCATCGAAAGGATGGAGGCACCCAGACGACTGTTAGATGTGCAGAAATTCACCGTCTGTTTGGCATCCATCAGCCGATTCATCAGTCAACTGGGCGAGAAGGCTCTCCCCTTGTATCAGCTCATGAAGAAGACGACCTTCTTTGAGTGGACTCCCAAGGCGGACGAGGCTTTTCTCCAACTAAAGAAGATGTTGACTACTCCCCCTGTGCTGGCGGCTCCGACTCCCAAAGAGCCCATGCTCCTATACATTGCCGCCACTAGCCGAGTAGTCAGCACGGTCATTGTAGTCGAGCGCAAGGAGGAAGGCAAGGCGCTACCCGTCCAGAGACCGGTATATTACTTGAGCGAGGTGCTGTCGACCTCCAAGCAGAACTACCCCCATTACCAGAAGATGTGTTACGGCGTGCATTTTGCCGCCAAGAAATTGAAGCCTTACTTCTAGGAGCATCCAATCACCGTGGTCTGCACAGCTCCACTGGCTGAGATCATTGGAAGCCGAGATGCTTCTGGCCGGGTGGCCAAATGGGCCATCGACCTGGCTCCCTACACCATCTACTACGAGCCCCGCACCGCCATCAAGTCACAAGCACTGGCCGACTTCCTCATCGACTGGGCCGAGACCCAGTATCTGCCGCCAGCGCCCGACTCCACCCATTGGCGGATGCACTTCGATGGCTCCAAGATGCGCGCCGGCCTGGGAGCCGGCGTCGTCCTCACTTCCCCCAAGGGCGACAAGCTCAGATATGCGCTACAGATCCACTTCGCTGCCTCCAACAACGTGGCCGAGTATGAGGCGCTCATCGACGGGCTCCGGCTTGCCAAAGAACTCGGCATTCGCCGGATCCTGTGTTATGGCAACTCTGACTTGGTGGTCCAGCAATCATTTGGCGATTGGGACGCCAAGGACGCAAATATGGCGAGCTACCGTTTCCTCGTCCAGCAACTCAGCGGATACTTCGAGGGGTGCGAGTTCCTCCACGTGCCAAGGAACGACAACGACCAAGCAGACGCCTTGGCACGAATCGGCTCCACCCGCCAGGCAATACCATCTGGTGTCGCCCTCCGGCGCCTCCTCAAGCCTTCTATCAAGCCGTCACCAAAATCAGATTCAATCTATGTGCCGGCTCTGCCTGAGGAGGACGGATCCAACTCCAAGAAACATATAGTCGAAGCCGGCTCGGGGACTTCAGAACCCGGCCCGGGGACTACAGTAGCAAGATCAAAGACTCCAGAGCTCGGCCCGGGGACTGCTCCAGTCGGCCCCGGGACTTTGTCAAATCAGCAAGTGGCTGAGGACTCCAACCCGCCGCCTCCCAGCCCGGCCGCCCTTATCCAAGTCGCGCTAGTGGTAGTTGAAGAAATAGCAGCACTTTCATGGGCCCAGCCCATCCTCAGATTCTTAGTAAACTGAGAGCTACCAACTGATGAAATCTTGGCTCGGCAAGTGCAACGCCGAGCAGCAGCATACACCATGGTCAACAGAGAGCTGGTCAGGCGCAGCGTTACCGGTGTCTTCCAACACTGCGTCGAAGCAGAACAAGGTCAGGCAATCCTCAGAGACATCCATGAAGGCGAGTGCGGTCACCACGCGGCCTCAAGGGCACTCGTCGCCAAAGCCTTCCGGCACGGTTTTTTCTGGACAACCGCTCTGGAAGAGGCCAAAGAGTTAGTCCAAAAGTGCAAGGGGTGCAAGATTTTTCATTCCAAGCCACTTCAGCCGGCTTCCGCACTCAAGACTATCCCCATCGCCTGGCCCTTTGCAGTTTGGGGCCTGGACATGGTGGGACCATTCAAGACGGCACGAGGTGGCTTGACTCACCTACTCGTCGCAGTGGACAAGTTCACCAAGTGGGTGGAGGTGAAACCCATCAAGAAATTGAATGGTCGGACTACAGTGACCTTCATCGCTGACATCACAACTCGGTACGGCATCCCACACAGCATCATCACCGACAATGGCACGAATTTTGCCAAAGGCGCCTTGGCTCGTTTTTGCGCGACACAGGGCATCCCACTGGACTTAGCGTCCGTTGCCCATCCGCAGTCAAACGGCCAGGTGGAGCGAGCAAACGGCCTCATCTTATCCGGCATCAAGCCTCGACTCGTCATACCGCTGGAGCGATCTGCCGGCTGTTGGCTTGAGGAGCTGCCAGCCGTCCTCTGGAGTCTGCGCACGACTCCAAACAACTCAACCGGCTTCACACCATTCTTCCTCGTCTATGGCGCCGAAGCCGTCATCCCAACGGACATAGAGTTCGACTCCCCGCGAGTCACCATGTACACCGAGGAAGAAGCAGAAGAAGCACGTCAAGACGGCGTCGATCTGCTGGAAGAGGGCCGGCTGTTGGCACTCAGCTGGTCCAGCATCTACCAGCAGAGTCTGCGTCGATACTACAATAGGAAGGTCAGGCCGAGATCTTTTCAAGAAGGCGACCTTGTGCTCCGGCTGATCCAGCGAACAGCCGGCCAGCACAAGCTGTCGGCACCTTGGGAAGGCCCCTTCATCATCAGCAAGGTGCTAGGGAATGACGCCTACTATTTGATCGACGCCCAGAAGCCTCGAGCGCGCAAGAGGGACGATTCCGGAAAAGAGACAGAGCGCCCGTGGAATGCAAATCTTCTTCGAAGATTTTACAGTTGATGCAATATGTATCACACTACCCCTTTGTATTAAAGTACTAAGACTTTGGGCCCCCCGAGACGAGCTCGGGGAATGCCCTTTTTGTTATCTGTATGATAAGAATTATGCCTCCAAGTACATTACTTTCATTACAAGCCGCTTGGCACCGAGCCTGACTAGTCGGCCCGGGGACTCGCCGCCTTGCGCTATGAGAAGCTTCCCGCAGTTAGAAAAGTAGTGTGCGGTGCCCAATCCGCCTCCTGGCAAAGCCGCAGCTCGCAGAGCGACTGTGAGGCATGAAGGAGTGAGGAAGAATGGGCACCCACGCGAAAAATGGCTAAGGACCTAAAGCACGAACATAGCATAAGACGGCCTCCAGCATTTCTGAAGCGGACGACCAACTCATGAGTAGCCGGCTCGCCGTATTTATTATCCTCTATTAAGGACGACTGACTCTTGGGTAGTCGGCATGTCGCTTTCTATCCGACTTGCTAAAGAAACTCTAAACAGCCAAGTCCTTGCCTTCCCGAAGTAGCCAAGCACTTGACCCAGCGACAGTCCACAGAGCGGCTACTGGACTGACAAGGCAGCGACTAAAGGAAGGCGGCAAAGGGAAAAAGCCTAAAGAGCAATAAGCAAGGAAAGACGGAAAGTAGATTAATATTTACATAGGCCCTTGGCCGAATCTTCGAATAGAAGTTCAAGATACACCCCGCGGGTGGAATTGTTCGAATCTAACAAAGTTTTCAAAAGATTACTAAGACAGACAAACAGTGGCGAAAAAGGCAGCCTAGGAGGCGGCATCTGGGATTGGAGGATCGGAGAAGATAGCGGTGTCAGGCGCCGGGGCAGTCGGCTGGGCGGTCTCGGTTTGATCGCCTCCGGCGGCAGTTGTTTTCTCTTGACACGACTCGTTGCTGGAGGCGTGGTCGAGCTGAGGCTGGCTGCCTGCTCCGTCTTCTGGCACCTCCGCCCCGCCTTCGGCCTCCGCCTCATCCTCCTCGTCAGTGCTTGAGTCGATCTCCTCCACCGAGTGCTCGCCATACTCCGGGTTCATCCCGAACCACTCTGCCGGCACTTCCTCGCCGCCTTCAGCCAGCTCGGGCATGAAGACCCTGGTATCTGTGTACTCGGCGATGGCCACCGCACGCTCGATAAGGGCGCCCTCCACTGCCTCCAGCACGGCCTGGGCTTCTGACCGGAACGCGGCCAGGCGGTCCAGGTCCAGCCCTAGATACCACGCCTTGACGAACTGCAAGGCCCGGCGCGCTCCGGCCCGGGCCGAGGAGCCCTTCCAGGCCTCAAGACGGCCGGCAGCGACTTCCAGCCAGTCGGCGGTCCTACTGGCGGTGCACAGAGCCGGCATATCCGGCCACAAAGCGGCAACCGCCTGGGCGCCGACACGCTGAAGCCGGCGCATCTGCCGGTGGACCGGACGAAGACGGGCTTCAATGCTCAGGAGTTGTTCATCAATGGTTCGGGGGGCATTGGCGGCGATCTCCTCACCATTCGCCCTTCGCGCCTCACGAGCAGCCTCGATGGCCAGAGGGACTGCGTACGAGTGACCAGGGAAGAAGTCTGCCAAGACAAAAAAGAAGAAAGTCGAAAAATCAGAAGTCGGCCTGACACATAGTCGGAAGCCCGAAGAAGCAAAAGACACGTACCATCCACAATATCCTCGATCTCGTGGAAGCCGGAGGTCAGCATCGCCTCCCTGTCAGTCCAGGAGGAGCGCTCGCTCTCGAACTCGGCCAGGAGAGCGGCTTCCTTCTTCTCGGCCACGTCCTGCGCCTTCTTGAGCATCTCCTTCTGCTTGGCCAGCTGCCCCGCCAGCAGGTCGCGCTCCGTGGTGCGACGGGTGGTATTGGCCTCGCCCAGCTGCTCCTGAAGAGCGGCGTTGGCTCCTGAAAAACGAAAGAGGAAAAAATCAATCGTCAGCAAAGAAGATCGCCGGGAAGATCCGGCCCGACTGCTCAGCAGCCGGCCCGAATCTCGGGGACTACAGCCCGTGGGTGCGCCAGCGCGCCCCCGCGAAGAAGAAGAACTCACTCCGGCTTTCCGACAAGTCGGCAGCCCGCTTGCTCAACTCCTCAACATTGCGATTGAAGGCAGTGGCGCGGAGGTTGTGATACTCCTACAATAAGTCATTGAAGACGAAGTTAGTGTTTGGAACTCGCTAGAGGGAGTTCCGAACCACCTGCTCAGCAGCCGGCCCAGAACTCGGGGACTACACCCAGTGGGTGCACTGGCGCGCCCCCACAGAGAAAAACAAGAATCAAGAAGGAGAAGAAACTTACTGGACGGCCGTTCGCGCGGCCAGGTGCGCTCTGGTGCAGGCCTGAAGGGCGTCGCCTTCGGCCCGCAACTTCGCCTGGACTTCCAGGAGCAATTGATTTAGCGGCCCGGTGCCGCCTCCGTGCACCCACCTGGTGGGCGCGGCGCTTGTGGCCTCGGCGTCTAGAGCTGCGGAGCTGGCAGCGCCGATCTCCCGAGGTCGCGGCGCCGAGGTCGCCCTCTCAAGACGGCGACACACCGGCAAGGCGACTTGGAGAAGCAACCGCGCTTCGGCCTCGTCCATGGCCGGCGGCTCCAACGGATCCACCGGCTGTTTGCCGTGCAGTCTCCCAGACGGCGGTGGAGGCGGCGGCGGCAGCACGAGAGTGTCCGACATGGAGGCCTCGCCGCTCTCCTTCTCCGCGACGGGGTTCTCGGTGCCGGCTCCCCCGGTCTGCCCCGTGAACTCCGCAGGCGGCGGTGCAGACGATAGTGGGGGGACGAGCATCGCCGATCGGCGACGCGCGGCCTCCTCGGCGCGCCATCTCGCCGCAAGGGTGGCTTCGGCATCATCCAGCTTTTTCTGGGCGGAGGCGGCCGCCCTGTCGGCCTCCACCTTCTCCAAACGCGCGGCCTCCTCCTCCTCGCGCTTCTCTCGCGCATTCCGCTCCGTCGCCTCCCGGAGGTCGGCGGCAGGGTCGGGCCGCCGAGTATTGGCGGACGTGTCTGCCGACCCCATGACGGAGGGGACGACGACTCTCTCAAGGGAAAGAGGGGCCCTGAAGAAGAATGGACGGAGTATATAAATGAAGACTCGAGCAAGATTCAACGAAGAAAATAAAAGAGCGTAAAGACTTACGCGGATACTAGCGGCGACTTTCTCACTTCCCTTCGGAAGCGGCTGGCCTTCACTGCCGCCTCCTCTCGTCTGGTCGCGGCGGCCGCCCCCTTGAGCTTTTTCAGTTTGCCACCGGGCGCACTCGGCCCGGCGTGACGCCTCTTCGCGCCGCCTTGGCCGGTGGAGGAGCCGGTGCTTGACGGGCCGATCCTCAGCTGGTGGCGCGGAGCGACTTCGCCTTCGGCATCGTCATCAGGCCAGTCGGCGAAGGTGGCCGAGGGCCTGAAGTCGCCTTCTGCCCCTCCTCCCCCGCCTTTGGCATCGGCTTCCATCGCCGTCGCCCCCAAGTCGGGGTAATCAACATCGCTCTCCGTGCGGTCGGGAACATACTCGCGGGGCTATCTCGTGGCGCCGGAGGCAGGCTGCATAAGAGGATTCTAGTTCAGAAGAAGCTAACAAGAGTCGGAAGCCGGAGTCGGCTGCGGAAAAAAGACAAAACAGCAGGGAGACGCGACTTACCACTGGTGGAGGGTTGTCGCGCGAGTACGGCTCCTTGCCGAACTGCCAGTCCTCCTCATACTCGCAATGCGTGATGTAATTTACCATGTTCGCCACCTCCTTGCGGGGCATCTCCTTGGTGCTCATCGGACTTGGGTCTCGAAGGCCGCTCATCTGACAGATCAGGTGAGGCCGGCCTTGGAGCGGGAGAACTCGGCGCGCCACGAAGGCGGCCAGCAAGTCAGCCCCGATGAGTCCCTCCGACTGCGTCAAGACTCGGAGTCGCGCCATGGCGGCGGCTCCGGCGGGAGTCAGCGTCTTGACTCGGTGGGACCAGCTGGGGAGCCGCCCAGTCAGGGGAGCGGCGTTGTAAGGCGGCAAGTTGACCCAGTCGCCGTCGGAGGCGAGGTTCTTCACGTAGAAGTACGAGCACTGCCACATCTTCACCGACTTGATCAGCGTGATGGGAGGAAAGGGGTTGTCGTCCGTCGAGCGCCGTGGGCCGGCACGCCGGCGATGTGCGTGCCGAGCTTAGAAGAGAAGAATTCTCCCCACAGCTCGATGGTGGGGAGAACGCCGAGGAAACCTTCGCACAGAGTGGCGAAGGCGGAGAGCAGCACCACCGTGTTCGGTGTGAGGTGGTGCGGCTGAAGGCTGTGTAACTCCAGGAACGAGCGGAAGAAGCCGCTCGCCGGCAGCCCCAGGCCGCGCATAAGGTGCGAGCGGAAGATGACCCGCTCGCCCTCTTCCGGCGCCGGCCGGATTTCCCCCTCCGGCGCGGCGTGGGCGCGCACGAGGTCCGCGCTGGGGAGACGACGGGTCTGGCGGAGGAACTTGATGTGTTCTTCCTCTACCTCCGAGCCGTCTCATACGCCAGAGCGCACGGCAGAGGCCGCGGCGGAGGAAAAGCTCATCGCCACGGTACGATGCACTCCTGCTCAATGGCGGAGGAAGGAGGGAGAGAAAGCAAGATGAGGCGGGGGAGCGGGGAAGAAGGGCGCGCGAGCTGTGCCGCTCCGCTTCCCCCCGCCTACTTATAGCCCTGCGGGCTGAGGAGCCGAGGGGGCGGCCGTGGGATTAACTGTGCGCGATGCCCCACGCCGCCCCACGATTTGCCCACGAAGTTACTGCGCGCAGTAACAGCGTGGGAAAAAAACCGTCCTCAGCCACAACGGATCCGTCCGTATGCCGAGGCGCGGTAGTGGCGGGCCCCGCCTGACGGCCCGTCCCGTCACGCGCGTGGGCAGGCAGACTGTTCTCCCCGTGTGGCGCCACGCGATAGGACCGCCCTGATGGCTGCGGGGAAGCATATCAGGCACGCTGCCTGGCTTCCCGCCGCGACTTTCGAACTGAGGCTCTTCACTGAAGCTCCGACTTTTGACAGTCGGCCCAAGGGAAGACGGCAGCCGAGTCCCAGAGTCTGCAGTTTTAAAGATTGAAGCTGTTGAAGCCCCACAATACAGCGACCGCAGGGTTTCACCAGCTTCGGGGACTACTGTCGGAGTAATGGGCCATGGGTAGGCTAACCCGAGCCCCAGGACATTTCAAGACATCGGGGCAGGCCACGCCCCTCAGGCCGAGTCCCAGGAGCGACTCCAAGGTATACCGAGTCCCCGACAGCGACTCCCAGATAAGCCGACTCCAAGCTGGCGACTTCCAGGGAGGCCGACTATGAAGACTCGGCTCAAGACTCCTCCCTTATCCCAAAGTACGACGCGGGGTACGGTCACGGCATGGCCGTCTCCCCCCTGTTTACGAAGGGCCGGCATTGCTATAGTGAGCCGTACCGCTGGAAGATCTCCGGCGAGATGCGGCACTGTTGCCATGCCTGCCCTGATCTCAGCCACAGTACGCAGTACACAGTGCCCACGATGCCGGCCTGTACGACCCGAAGGCGGTGGGTGGGCCGAAGGCGGCCTGGGCAACCCGAAGACGGACCTCTGGGAGTCGGCCTCCCTGGAGTCGGCCGACTCCTCCCGGGGCCCCACGAGCCATTAATCAGATAAGATGGGGAATGGTGACAGTGATCGCCCGATAGACGGCGGAACTGTTGCCACGACCCGATGACCGAGCCTGCGTCATCAGGAGTGCCGCTATGGTATCAAGCCTGTCCACGGGACCCTCCAGTCGGCGGGCCCCAGAAGCCGGCGGGAAGGACGGTGGCCAGAGAGACAGACGGCTGGGACCCGCGCCCAGCCGGATTACTATTGTACCCCCGGGGGGTAGGCCTATATAAACCCCCCGGGGCACCCATGCAAACGGTTCGAACCCAGAGAGATAGAGAGAGAGAGACAACCCAAGAAGGAGAGAGCTAGCCTTGCCCTCTCCTACCTCCCGAAACAGCTCCAGGAGCACCATTATAGTCACTTTGCTTTAGTGATCATGCAGAGACCCTGCAGAGCAGCAGTAGGGGTGTTATCTCCTAGGAGAGCCCTGAAGCTGGGTAAGTTCCGCCGGCGTGCATGTCTTCGCCTCATCCCGCTTCCAGGCACCGGCGACGTTCTACTCGCTCCCACCATGATAAGCCATCCTTTGGCATATGTCGTATCCAACCCCCGACACCTCTGCATCATCATGCCGTGTTTCCCAGCTTCTAAGATTCAGGTCCAACAAATAAGATCCAAATAATAAGTACAACAAAGATGCCTACACATCTCATTGATTCCCAGCTTGCAAGATTCAGAACCAACAAATAAGATCCAAATAATAAGTACAACAAAGATGCCTACACATCTCATTGATTCCCAGCTTGCAAGATTCAGAACCAACAAATAAGATTCAAATAATAAGTAAAACAAAGATGCCTAAACATCTCATTGATTCACAGCTTGCTAGATTAAGAACCAACCCATTAGAGCCTTTTGATAAAGTGAATATCGGGATTAAATCCATCTTGGCTAGCCATGTCATACAATCAAAGAAGTTGGCGAGTGCTCTTGACCGTCACAACATCAGTAGTTGAGTATTCCTGTTTGCACATCACAAACAAGGAGACATGAGATCATGATTTCACTTTAATAGCGGAACTCAACCTGCAACTCCACTAGGATGAGGTCTGCCTGGAGTTCCATGATTCAATTGATGCGCCTTTCTCTGCAGTTTACCTGAAATGAAGCAAAGATTGCATCATTCAGCTAGCAAGAAGTACTTGCTCTCGTGAGGTGGCAGGTTCTTATTTAGTAGTTGCACTAAAATTGAGGAACATTAAGGTTAGCTGTCCGGATCATGTAAGGTGCAACTATAATTTTCTTATCCTTTTGTGCAGTTCCACTAAAAATAAAGTGCCATTGGGTGACAGTGACAGCTCCATCTTGCAAAGGCTAATAAAATGTTGCATGAGATTACGAGCAGAACTTGACGAAGATTTTGGAAACTCCAATCACCATTTTGTGCAGTTCCTCCAAAATTGAGAGATGTTGCCCACGTGACATTTTAGTTGAACTGCACAAGACACTCATTCCAAAAAAAGTGTTTTGTGCAGTTCACCAAAAGGTCACAATAGCAACAAGGTGAAATGGATATCCCTATCTGCACAAAAAGATAGAAAGTAAACAGTTGCTGGTCAATAAGAATATACGAAACATATACAAAATGAAAAGACGCATCTTAATTATGTTCATGGCAATCACGCAAGGACAGTAGAAATTTTAAAACGTCAGCAATGCTTCATGTTACCAGAAGCATTACGATCAACAATGAGATTCCTCAAATATGGGATTACTTTAATGGTGGCATTGCTTGTTTACCAGACACAATAAATCTACAGCAGCTAACGAGTTGGTTTAAGAGCATGGGACCGTGGGGACACCAGGACACTCAGCAGCGTAAAGGAGCAACTTACTTATCATACTGGGGAAAACAGCAGAATGCCATTTGTAACACAGTTTAACTGCATCTTATCACTGGAGGCATTAGATTAACAATAACACTGGTTAGACATGTCCCTAATGTAATAGTGTGATCGCTTCATTTTACATGCGCCCTTACATTAACAATAGCAAAAGGTTGGTATAAGGACATGCGATAGTGGACGCATCAGCACAATGTACCTACAAGGAGGCATAAAGTGGTGATGCCGAGTTTGTTCATGCTATGTGAGGGCAGCAAACCTAATCCTGGAGACCTTGTACTATGTGAGGGTAGCAAATCTAATACTGGAGACCTTTTACTATGTGAAGGTAGAAAATCTAATCCTGGAGACCTTTTACTATGTGAGGGCAGCAAATCTAATCCTGGAGACCTTTTACTATGTGAGGGCAGCAAATCTAATCCTGAGATCTTTTACTATTTGAGGGCAGCAAATCTAATCTTGAGACCATTTACTATGTGAGGGCAGCAAATCTAATCCTGGAGACCTTTTACTATGTGATGGCAGCAAATCTAATCCTAGACATACTCTGTTGACTTGTCCACCAGCTGCCACTTTCTATCCTTTTTTCAACCAATAATAGATCTGTTCCTTATCCAGTTTGTACTGCGTTTTCCCATTATTTCCCTTTTCAACCAAGAGACCGGTTGGGTATCCGGTCTCTACTACCTTCACCATATTATTTTCTCTTTGAATCAAGTCCTAGATTCATGCTACAACTTTCCCCCCTTTCTTCGTTGTTTGAACAAAGCCCTAGATTAGAATGCATGAAGTAGATTTACCTCTAATAATACTAAAAACTTAGGTGGCTTTGGAAGAGTTGATGGGAGTAGAAAAAGATGCACATGCAGACACGTGGGGAGGTGGGGCAGTAGAGCAAGGCCGCTTTCGAAGAACTTATACCTGAGGGTTGCCGGGATGTCGGCGGCGGCAGGTCGGATCTGCAGACAATACGACAGGGAGGAAGAAGGGTCGGAGGACCTCCCGAGCCGGCGCTGTGTCGGAGAGAATGGCACGAGCAGAGGATCGGGCCCCTCCGGTAGCTGTGGGTTTCCTCCCTCAGCGGTGATGACCGCGTGAATGATGCACCTTTTAGTCCTGTACACACACCAGCCGAAGGAATCCGACCGTATCTGTGACCAGCGGTGAGCACAGAGAAAATGTCGCTACCCCTGTCTTGTTTATATCTGGAGAGGATGAGAGAATGAAGAGAGCAACCCTAGTAAAGCAAGCGCTCAAGCCCCTGCGTCCATATATAGTGGAGTGATTATCTTTTTGCTCTCCACAACAAGCGTTTCAATTTGTGTACGTGGCATTAAAGAAAAGAAACTCTCTATTTAAGGTGACTATTGTACGACTCCTACTTACTACTAGTAGTACTACAGTATTTTTCACTTGTGCTCCCTGCCCCTCCATTCATTGAACAACCCCACGGGTGAATAAACATACAGTAAGTATTGTATTTATATAGAACGAACAAGCTCAAACTATTTTCACATAGTTAAAAGTTGAGGGCGGGGCTTTTCCCTAGTAGTACGCCCGGTAGTTTCCGGGTAGGCGGTTTGACAGAGAGGCGAGGAGGGTGAGCGAGTGGAGGATTCTCAAACATACTGCTGGAAAGGTCGGGTTGTGCAATTTGACGGCGCGTTACTGTTGGAAAGACTTGTGATATGACCACTCACTATAGTCATGAATTACTGGCGCTCCGACCGGGGTGATGCCCCCCTTCCATTCCGCGCTCTAATCTGGTGCATGACACGTTGACCCGGATGCTGGCTCTCCCACAAGTCGGAGTAGTAAGAAGGAGCAAAGAATGATGCGGTATATACTAGTACTACTACTACTCAGGTCGGAGGAGTGCGAACCACGGCAGCCCAGTGAACCAGTAGTGTGAACCACGGCAGCCCAGTGAACCAGCAGTGCGAACCACGGTAGCCCAGTGAACCAGCAGTACAAAACAATGTGGTGATATGGCCATAAAAAACAATGTGCTACGGTCCACACTGTAGCATGTACAGTAACACTCCTCTTTGTTTGGATCCCTGAGTTAGAGCTAGTTTGGGTTGAAATAGCCTCAAATTATCGAAACAAGAGGGGTTATTTTGAGCTAGTTTGCTCTACCCCAGCTAAAAAAACAAGCCCAGTGGAGAGGTTCTAATTAGGTTAGTTATCCTCGGGCCCACTAAAAGAGAACTAAAAAAATCTCCCCTGCCCGCACCAGATCGCTCCCCCCTCTCGCGCGACTCCTCTCTGTTCCCAATAGGGCCGCCCGCCCAAGCGCCGCCTGCCCTCTCTCTCCTCCGGCCGCCCTCTCCTTCCGGCCTCCGCCGCCCTACTCCGGCCGCCCTCTCCCTCCGGCCTTCGTAGGTCGCCCCGCTCCCCCTTCACCAGTCGTTTTTCTCCCTCCATCGTGCGTGGCGGCGGCACATTTACCAGGGAGGTCGTGAGAGGGGTGAGTTTGCTTGTTCCTTCTCTGTCTCACGGCCATATCATTGATCTTGCTTGCTCTAGCGCTAATTCTGATTTGGAAAAGTAGATCCTGATCAAACTTGGTATATATTTATGGTGCACGCATGGAATTGTTTGATGCTGCTTGAGGAGGTAATAAATCTTTCTAGAGGCCCAAAGATTCAGTTCACCTTTCTTGGTATTTCAATTTCAGGCTTGCATTATTTCTAGAGGCCCAAAGATTAAGTTAACCTTTCTAGGTATTTTAGTTTCAGCCTTGCATTATTTCTAGAGGCCCAAAGATTCGAGTTCACCTTTCTAGATATTTCAGTTCCACGCTTGCATTATTTCCAGAGGCCCAAAGATTCAGTTCACCTTTCTACGTATTTCAGTTTCAGGCTTGCATTATTTCTAGAGGCCCAAAGATTCAGTTTACCTTTCTA
>NC_041381.1:649900969-649905963 GCF_002162155.2 Triticum dicoccoides | reverse complement strand
AGGTATTTCAATTTCAGGCTTGCATTATTTCTAGAGGCCCAAAGATTCAGTTCACCTTTCTAGGTATTTCAGTTTTAGGCTTGCATTATTTCTAGAGGCCCAAAGATTCAGTTCGCCTTTCTAGGTATTTTAGTTACAAGCTTGCATTTTTTTCTAGAGGCCCAAAGATTAACTTCCCAGTCGGCGACAAGCGGCCCTGCTACCCATGCCGGTGTCAACCTCAACTCGCAAGGGCCAGCGTCGGAGGGGTTCCCCGGGCTTGGGCTCTATAGAGCCTTCCTCCAGAGCGACGATGGCGAGCTCCTCCCTCGGTGCGTGAGGGGCTCCGGGCTCCATCCCTATCGTGAATGACTTCCGTGATGAGTTAGCTCATAATTTGTTTCATGAAGTGTTTTTTTATTTTGTGAAGCTTGATTGATGACTTGTACGTTTAAGTGGGATATCTTATTTGTGTGGACAAAGTAAAAATTATCATGTTTTGCATGCTTGATTTGTATAGATGGTTCTTTTATGTCAATTGTGAGCGGGAGGAGGCCACAGAAGAGCAGGGCACACCAACTCCGGCAGGAAATAGGGTCCAAAGTAGTCAAATGATTGAGAAAGGGCATTTATTGTCAATCTAACCCTGCCATCCATACACCTCTTTGGTTTAGAGTTAGTTCAGGGTTAGAATCTAACTCTAACCTCTAACTGAGTTAGAGTTCTCCTCGTCTCAGTTCATCGCCATCATACTTTCCCCATGCATGTGTTTCCAGTATCCTGCGAATCAAAGAGGCCCTGTTTTGCGGGAAAAATCAAAGAGGCCCTTAGACTGGTGTCACACCCAATATGCGACCCTATCCAAAAGGAACTCAAAGGTCCCACCAAGGATAGACCCGCATATTGAAATGCTTTTGCAAGGTGGATATCATTACATCAACATTACATAATAGATGGGGATACATACAAGAGGCATACAATGCCACATGAATACAACATCACAATACACCAGAGCATCATCCGACTATGGATGTAACACAAAAAGAAACTCAAACGACATCCACCCTGCTATCCCAGGCTGTCGACCTGGAACCTATCCCCTGATCGAAGAAGAAGCAGAAGAAGAACTCAAGACAAGCAAGCATCGCTCTCACATCATGATCATCGCATAACCTGTACCTGCAACTGTTGTTGTAGTAATCTATGAGCCACGAGGACTCAGCAATCCCATTACCATGGGTATCAAGACTAGCAAAGCTTAATAGGAAAGGAAGGGGTAAAATGGTGAGGCTGCAGCAGCGACTAAGCATATATGGTGGCTAACATACGCAAACAAGAGCGAGAAGAGAGCAAAAGGAACGGTCGTCAACTAGCAATGATCAAGAACTGATCCTGAGCTCCTACTTACGTCAAACATAACCCAGAAACCGTGTTCACTTCCCGGACTCCACCGAAAAGAGACCATCACGGCTACACACACGGTTGATGCGTTTTAATTCGTATCTGGTGTCAAGTTATCTACAACCGGACATTAACAAATTCCCATCTGCCTATAACCACAGGCACGGCTTTCGAAAGATTATACCCTGCAGGGGTGTCCCAACTTAGCCCATGACAAGCTCTCGCGATCAACGAAGGAATAGACCTTCTCCCAGGAAGACCCGATCAGACTCGGAATCCCGGTTTACAAGACATTTCGACAATGGTAAAACAAGCCCAGCATAGCCCCCCGATGCACCGACAAATCCCGTTAGGAGCTGCACATATCTCGTTCTCAGGGCACACCGGATGGGTCAGCCTACGAGTAAAACCAGCCCTCGAGTTGCCCCGAGGTGGCCTCGCAGTCTGCCCGGTTCAGACCAACACTTAGACAAGCACTGGCCTGGGGGGGGGCTAAAATAAAGATGACCCTCGGGTTGGCCGACCCAAGGGAAAGGGATAGGTGGTGGTGAGGCAAATGGTAAAACCAAGGTTGGGCCTTGCTGGAGGAGTTTTATTCAAAGCGAACTATCGAGGGGGTTCCATAAATCACCCGACCACGTAAGGGACGCAAAAATCCGGGAACATAACACCGGTATGACAGAAACTAGGGCGGCAAGAGTGGAACAAAACACCAGGCAAAAGGCCGAGTCTTCCACCCTTTACCAAGTATATAGATGCATTAATAATATAAGAGATATTGTGATATCCCAACCAAAATCCTGTCCACCATGGAGAAATCTTCAACTTCACCTGCAACTAGCAACGCTATAAGAGAGGCTGAGCAAAAGCGGTAACATAGCCAAACAATGGTTTGCATAGGAAAGGTGTCAAAGGTTAGAGGTTCATGGCAATTTGGGATGGCTTGATGAGCAAAAGATAGGTAACGCAGCATAGCGATAGAATGAAAAAACTAGCATAACAATGATAGTAGTGATCCAGGGTAATGGTCATCTTGCCTGAAATCCTGCAAGGAAGAAGAACGAGTCCATGAAGAAGACGAACGGATGAAGTCAAACCAACCTTAGACGAACGAATCCTCACGATCGCAACGAAACAGGAACTATCAAAAAGAAGCACACAACATGGTAAACACACCACACATGAACAAGGCATGATGCACAACAAGCATGATGCATGATAAGACTAGATGAGGCTACTCATGGCAAGAGATGATGCAAACAAGAGCAACACATCAAGGCAAGTTTAAATGAGGCCGGGAACAATATATAACAATTCCGGTAAGTCCTCATATGCATATTTCGAAATTGGTCCAGATCTGAATAAACCTTATGTTGAAGTTTTTAAACATCAAGTTAAGATGCACAAAGATGATCTACACGAGATTCTAGTCAAGTTACATATAAAGTTCATTTAGTTTGGAGCTACGGCCTAGAAGATATGAGCAAAACAAGTTAAACATGGCATTGATGCAAAATGCATACAAACATCAAGCAAACACCTCAAAACATGGATGCAACATGATAATATGAAACTACATGCAAAAACAAGCAAGTTTCATATAGAGCACACTCAAAACGGAGCAACGGTTCAACACATACACTCCATACATGTTTAAAGGACAAGCTGTCCAAAACAGCAACTAGGCATATTGCAAGCATCAAAACAACATGCTACAGCATCTCAACATAATAAAAAAAGGCATGGGCATGATGTACAGATAAAGCACAACAAAACATGAACACTGAGCTATCTCCAGAAATCAGTAGAACATGCTCAAACACACATGGTAAGATTGCAAGTTATAACAATTCAGACTTTGCAGAAAATAACATCACGATGCAATGTTTAGAGCTATCAAACAACATGCCACAGGAACTTATAATAGCAAAACAAGACATGGAATGATTCTACTCAAAGCATAGATCAAAAGTCCCTTACTGACCATAAGCCAAAAAGGATCAGAAAATATGATGGCACCCACGTAAACATAGCAAGTTATACTACAGATTCAAACATGGCAGAAACAGAATTATGAAGACATGTTAATGAGCTTCTACCACTCACCACAGAGAAAAACATGGCATGGCAAGGCAACTGACAGTAAGAAGGCATATTTGTGAAGCTAAGCATGGCAATAGCAAGGTCATAGGGTGCATGGATCACTAGGAAAACTCATCGAAACAACTGGACTTAATGTTAATAGGCTGACAGCAACATTATGAAGCAACTTTGGAGTAAGATATGAACAATCTACAGCAAGCTATAAATGCAACCAGGGGCATGTATGGTTAGAGGATGACATGTAGATCAAAACATGTTTATAGAACATCTCCATATTATGCATAGAATGATTAGTAGCAACATGTTCATATAGCACCACGAAATAACAGATTCAGCCTAGCAAAACAGCAACATCATGTACACTACTTAACAAGCTCGATTCACTCACCACAAGTCATTGCATGACAAGATAAGCATAGCATCATCAAGAAGACATGTTTGCGAAACAAACGAAGTCAAGAACAAGTCCATAGCATGCAAGGATCAACTATAGCAAGCTTGGCTAAATTGAATAACACGTAAACAATCTGCCAGGAAACATTTTGAAGCAAAAGTAGAGCATGAAAATGACATGCTAGACTACTCCATAATTGCAACCAAGGGCATGAATGGATAGACAAAAACCTATTGTTCAAAACATCCTTACTGAAATATCTATAAATATGCGTGGATCTCTCTGTAGCATCAAGTTTACATGGCATCAAAATTACAGCAGAACAGGGACTAAAATCAGCAACATCACGATGCCTAGTTTGCATGCTTGTGCTAGTCACCACGTTGATCACAAAAATACATGGTAAGCACCTCTGTAAAGAAGACATAGCATAGTTCAAAACACATGTAGACATCAATCTCATAGGATGCACACATCAATCATGGCAAAAATGACAAAAGAGCTCGTTCTGTTAACAGACAGCAGAAAACATCATGAAGCACTCTTACAACGATGATTTAGGCATCTAGATGACCTCAAACGAATATGATGCAATGGAATGAAATGATGTACTCGTCGAGGCCAACAATTTGACATATTACACGCACAAAATGAAGCTACAGATGCTGAGTTACAATAGGTCAAACATGGCATGATAATGTGCAAATCTGAGGACTTAGCAGTTTCTGAGAAAAAAAATGGATGAGCGCAATATAGCTAAATGTTGCACTGAGCGGGGCATAGCGGGCGCTCACCATGGTCCACTGGGCCGGTCGGGGTGGTCGGGTTGGGCCGAGGAGATGGGCCAGCAGGGGGGCGCGGCCCACGTGGGCGACAGGCGGAGGCGGCCGGATCGGGCTCCTCCCAATCCGCTGCTGCGATGGCGCGGCGCGGGTCCGGCGAGGTGGAGGCGCCCACCGGCGGGGCTGGGGGCGCGGCGGAGGCGGAAGGCGACCGGCGGCGGGGCGCTGGCCTCCGGTGAGGGGCCGGCCAGCGGCGGAGCTCGGCTGGGGAGCGGGGCAGGCGCGGTCGGGGTCCGGCGAGCGCGGGGACGGGGCGGCGCCGGGCCCGGGAAGGA
>NC_041381.1:649895221-649900095 GCF_002162155.2 Triticum dicoccoides | reverse complement strand
GGCCCTGCTACCCATGCCGGTGTCAACCTCAACTCGCAAGGGCCAGCGTCGGAGGGGTTCCCCGGGCTTGGGCTCTATAGAGCCTTCCTCCAGAGCGACGATGGCGAGCTCCTCCCTCGGTGCGTGAGGGGCTCCGGGCTCCATCCCTATCGTGAATGACTTCCGTGATGAGTTAGCTCATAATTTGTTTCATGAAGTGTTTTTTTATTTTGTGAAGCTTGATTGATGACTTGTACGTTTAAGTGGGATATCTTATTTGTGTGGACAAAGTAAAAATTATCATGTTTTGCATGCTTGATTTGTATAGATGGTTCTTTTATGTCAATTGTGAGCGGGAGGAGGCCACAGAAGAGCAGGGCACACCAACTCCGGCAGGAAATAGGGTCCAAAGTAGTCAAATGATTGAGAAAGGGCATTTATTGTCAATCTAACCCTGCCATCCATACACCTCTTTGGTTTAGAGTTAGTTCAGGGTTAGAATCTAACTCTAACCTCTAACTGAGTTAGAGTTCTCCTCGTCTCAGTTCATCGCCATCATACTTTCCCCATGCATGTGTTTCCAGTATCCTGCGAATCAAAGAGGCCCTGTTTTGCGGGAAAAATCAAAGAGGCCCTTAGACTGGTGTCACACCCAATATGCGACCCTATCCAAAAGGAACTCAAAGGTCCCACCAAGGATAGACCCGCATATTGAAATGCTTTTGCAAGGTGGATATCATTACATCAACATTACATAATAGATGGGGATACATACAAGAGGCATACAATGCCACACGAATACAACATCACAATACACCAGAGCATCATCCGACTATGGATGTAACACAAAAATAAACTCAAACGACATCCACCCTGCTATCCCAGGCTGTCGACCTGGAACCTATCCCCTGATCGAAGAAGAAGCAGAAGAAGAACTCAAGACAAGCAAGCATCGCTCTCACATCATGATCATCGCATAACCTGTACCTGCAACTGTTGTTGTAGTAATCTATGAGCCACGAGGACTCAGCAATCCCATTACCATGGGTATCAAGACTAGCAAAGCTTAATAGGAAAGGAAGGGGTAAAATGGTGAGGCTGCAGCAGCGACTAAGCATATATGGTGGCTAACATACGCAAACAAGAGCGAGAAGAGAGCAAAAGGAACGGTCGTCAACTAGCAATGATCAAGAACTGATCCTGAGCTCCTACTTACGTCAAACATAACCCAGAAACCGTGTTCACTTCCCGGACTCCGCCGAAAAGAGACCATCACGGCTACACACACGGTTGATGCGTTTTAATTCGTATCTGGTGTCAAGTTATCTACAACCGGACATTAACAAATTCCCATCTGCCTATAACCACAGGCACGGCTTTTGAAAGATTATACCCTGCAGGGGTGTCCCAACTTAGCCCATGACAAGCTCTCGCGATCAACGAAGGAATAGACCTTCTCCCAGGAAGACCCGATCAGACTCGGAATCCCGGTTTACAAGACATTTCGACAATGGTAAAACAAGCCCAGCATAGCCCCCCGATGCGCCGACAAATCCCGCTAGGAGCTGCACATATCTCGTTCTCAGGGCACACCGGATGGGTCAGCCTACGAGTAAAACCAGCCCTCGAGTTGCCCCGAGGTGGCCTCGCAGTCTGCCCGGTTCAGACCAACACTTAGACAAGCACTGGCCCGGGGGGGGGGGCTAAAATAAAGATGACCCTCGGGTTGGCCGACCCAAGGGAAAGGGATAGGTGGTGGTGAGGCAAATGGTAAAACCAAGGTTGGGCCTTGCTGGAGGAGTTTTATTCAAAGCGAACTATCGAGGGGGTTCCATAAATCACCCGACCACGTAAGGGACGCAAAAATCCGGGAACATAACACCGGTATGACAGAAACTAGGGCAGCAAGAGTGGAACAAAACACCAGGCAAAAGGCCGAGTCTTCCACCCTTTACCAAGTATATAGATGCATTAATAATATAAGAGATATTGTGATATCCCAACCAAAATCCTGTCCACCATGGAGAAATCTTCAACTTCACCTGCAACTAGCAACGCTATAAGAGAGGCTGAGCAAAAGCGGTAACATAGCCAAACAATGGTTTGCATAGGAAAGGTGTCAAAGGTTAGAGGTTCATGGCAATTTGGGATGGCTTGATGAGCAAAAGATAGGTAACGCAGCATAGCGATAGAATGAAAAAACTAGCATAACAATGATAGTAGTGATCCAGGGTAATGGTCATCTTGCCTGAAATCCTGCAAGGAAGAAGAACGAGTCCATGAAGAAGACGAACGGATGAAGCCAAACCAACCTTAGACGAACGAATCCTCACGATCGCAACGAAACAGGAACTATCAAAAAGAAGCACACAACATGGTAAACACACCACACATGAACAAGGCATGATGCAAAACAAGCATGATGCATGATAAGACTAGATGAGGCTACTCATGGCAAGAGATGATGCAAACAAGAGCAACACATCAAGGCAAGTTTAAATGAGGCCGGGAACAATATATAACAATTCCGGTAAGTCCTCATATGCATATTTCGAAATTGGTCCAGATCTGAATAAACCTTATGTTGAAGTTTTTAAACATCAAGTTAAGATGCACAAAGATGATCTACACGAGATTCTAGTCAAGTTACATATAAAGTTCATTTAGTTTGGAGCTACGGCCTAGAAGATATGAGCAAAACAAGTTAAACATGGCATTGATGCAAAATGCATACAAACATCAAGCAAACACCTCAAAACATGGATGCAACATGATAATATGAAACTACATGCAAAAACAAGCAAGTTTCATATAGAGCACACTCAAAACGGAGCAACGGTTCAACACATACACTCCATACATGTTTAAAGGACAAGCTGTCCAAAACAGCAACTAGGCATATTGCAAGCATCAAAACAACATGCTACAGCATCTCAACATAATAAAAAAAGGCATGGGCATGATGTACAGATAAAGCACAACAAAACATGAACACTGAGCTATCTCCAGAAATCACTAGAACATGCTCAAACACACATGGTAAGATTGCAAGTTATAACAATTCAGACTTTGCAGAAAATAACATCACGATGCAATGTTTAGAGCTATCAAACAACATGTTACAGGAACTTATAATAGCAAAACAAGACATGGAATGATTCTACTCAAAGCATAGATCAAAAGTCCCTTACTGACCATAAGCCAAAAAGGATCAGAAAATATGATGGCACCCACGTAAACATAGCAAGTTATACTACAGATTCAAACATGGCAGAAACAGAATTATGAAGACATGTTAATGAGCTTCTACCACTCACCACAGAGAAAAACATGGCATGGCAAGGCAACTGACAGTAAGAAGGCATATTTGTGAAGCTAAGCATGGCAATAGCAAGGTCATAGGGTGCATGGATCACTAGGAAAACTCATCGAAACAACTGGACTTAATGTTAACAGGCTGACAGCAACATTATGAAGCAACTTTGGAGTAAGATATGAACAATCTACAGCAAGCTATAAATGCAACCAGGGGCATGTATGGTTAGAGGATGACATGTAGATCAAAACATGTTTATAGAACATCTCCAGATTATGCATAGAATCATTAGTAGCAACATGTTCATATAGCACCACGAAATAACAGATTCAGCCTAGCAAAACAGCAACATCATGTACATTACTTAACAAGCTCGATTCACTCACCACAAGTCATTGCATGACAAGATAAGCATAGCATCATCAAGAAGACATGTTTGCGAAACAAACGAAGTCAAGAACAAGTCCATAGCATGCAAGGATCAACTATAGCAAGCTTGGCTAAATTGAATAACACGTAAACAATCTGCCAGGAAACATTTTGAAGCAAAAGGAGAGCATGAAAATGACATGCTAGACTACTCCATAATTGCAACCAAGGGCATGAATGGATAGACAAAAACCTATTGTTCAAAACATCCTTACTGAAATATCTCTAAATATGCGTGGATCTCTCTGTAGCATCAAGTTTACATGACATCAAAATTACAGCAGAACAGGGACTAAAATCAGCAACATCACGATGCCTAGTTTGCATGCTTGTGCTAGTCACCACGTTGATCACAAAAATACATGGTAAGCACCTCTGTAAAGAAGACATAGCATAGTTCAAAACACATGTAGACATCAATCTCATAGGATGCACACATCAATCATGGCAAAAATGACAAAAGAGCTCGTTCTGTTAACAGACAGCAGAAAACATCATGAAGCACTCTTACAACGATGATTTAGGCATCTAGATGACCTTAAACGAATATGATGCAATGGAATGAAATGATGTACTCATCGAGGCCAACAATTTGACATATTACACGCACAAAATGAAGCTACAGATGCTGAGTTACAATAGGTCAAACATGGCATGATAATGTGCAAATCTGAGGACTTAGCAGTTTCTGAGAAAAAAAATGGATGAGCGCAATATAGCTAAATGTTGCACTGAGCGGGGCATGGCGGGCGCTCACCATGGTCCACTGGGCCGGTCGGGGTGGTCGGGTTGGGCCGAGGAGATGGGCCAGCAGGGGGGCGCGGCCCACGTGGGCGACAGGCGGAGGCGGCCGGATCGGGC
Source organism: Triticum dicoccoides (assembly GCF_002162155.2). Classification (NCBI taxonomy): domain Eukaryota; kingdom Viridiplantae; phylum Streptophyta; class Magnoliopsida; order Poales; family Poaceae; genus Triticum; species Triticum dicoccoides. Next base: position 649,895,510 of record NC_041381.1, on the reverse strand, counting down.
TCCTCCCAATCCGCTGCGGCGACGGAGCGGCGCGGGTCCGGTGAGGTGGAGGCGCCCACCGGCGGGGCTGGGGGCGCGGCGGAGGCGGAAGGCGACCGGCGGCGGGGCGCTGGCCTCCGGTGAGGGGCCGGCCAGCGGCGGAGCTCGGCTGGGGAGCGGGGCAGGCGCGGTCGGGGTCCGGCGAGCGCGGGGACGGGGCGGCGCCGGGCCCGGGAAGGACGGCGGCGAGGAGGCAGGACCTGGCGGCGGTCGGCGGACGGAGACGGGGGCCGGCGCCGGCGGCGGCGAT
>NC_041381.1:649884739-649894516 GCF_002162155.2 Triticum dicoccoides | reverse complement strand
GATGTCGGGGGCCGGCGGCGCAGGGCTCGGGCGCCCGTGGGGCGGCGGCGGCGTCGAACGGGCCGGGAAGGGCCGGCCGTGGGCTTGCGGGCCCACGCGGCTGCGGGGGAGCCGGCGAGGCGACGTGGAGGCATGCGGTTGGAGGAGGCGCGCAGCGGGGTGACGTGGCAGCGTGTCATTGGTTGGGGTGAGGTGGAGGCTGGACGTGTCCGGCGCGGGCGGACGCGTTCGGCGGCGCGAGGAGGAAAACTGCTAGGGTTTCTGGGGATTCATCCGCGAATTCCGGGGAGGGGCTAGTTTTATAGGTAGAGGGAGCTAGGAGAGTCCAAATGAGGAGCGGTTTTCGGCCACGCGATCGTGATCGAACGACCGAGAGCATGGAGGGGAGTTAGGTGGGTTTTGGGCCACTTTGGAAGGGGCGTTGGGCTGCAAAGAGAAGGAGGCTTATACGGTTATCCAGTTAACCGTTGGAGTACCAAACGACCTCCAAATGGCACGAAACTTGACAGGCGGTCTACCGGTGATGTACCAAGGCCACGTGGCTAGCCTCGGGCCATTCCGTGAACGTTTAACACCCACTCACGAAGAGAGAGAAGAGGGGGACGCCGGAGGACATAGGAGCGCCGGATTGCAAAATGGACAACGGGGAAAAGACTCGGATGCATGAGAGGAACATGCATGCGAAATGAAATGCACATGATGACATGGTAAAATGCAACATGCAAGCAAATGACATGGCAACGACGGCGAATAACTGGCAGACACCTGGCGCATCGGATCCGGGGCATTACAACAGGTTTAGGTCCGGTCATTTTTTATAAACATGTTATGTCCAAAATTTGATGAACGTGCTCCGGTTTCCATGAAAATAATCTGGTTTCATGTAGTAATTCATTCATTTATTTATTCTTCTGCGTGGGGTTTGCATGTAATTCGTGAGGTCTGAAATGTAAAGTACCCCGACATATGCTCCGAGTCGTGCATGCACTACGACCCAGATGCTCTATGTACCATATGTCGGCGAATGGGAGCACGTGGAGATATCCTAGGAGTACATATAGGAGGATAAATGCATGAAAAAATATGTACTGTGAAGCGTAGCCGCAGTTCGAAAAGGAGACCTAAAGTGATGACAGCTATAGGTTGCAGGCACCCAACTAGTGGTACTAGACATACGACTAATTTTTCCCTCAAAAAAAAAGAGGCACGAGTGCTCAGTACTCCTATTCTATAAACACGAGTCCCATCTGACAACAGCTCCGTGCTACAGCTAGCTCTCCTCCCTTGTTTCTCTCTTCTAATTTTAAACTCGGCCAACGCCCGGTGGGCGTGCTACAGCTAGCTCTCCTCCGAGAAGACGAACAATGATGTTACTACTACTGCTTCTACAGTGTCGAATCCACTACTGCTTGTCCGTCCACCGCGAGCGGCACGGATAGCTTGTTGTAGAAGTACTACTAAGCAAAAGCCTGTCCTCGTTTGCTAGCAACCGCGCGCATGGGCGAGGGAGAAGGCGTGTAGTAAAATCAAGCTTCTCCTCATTGTACGAGTTGACGCGACACATCATAGCACTGGCCCCACATGCTTGCCTCTAAACTTGGCTGAAAGACCCACAAGGTACAATATATTTGCTGCAACCTCTCACATTTACGCACCACAAATTGAAATATATGTGGCCATATGCATCATTCTGATGCAGAGGCCGGGGAGTCCCCCCTTTTCGAAAAAAACAAATTAAAAAATATATTCCTGTCTTGACCAGATGAGCGTGCAAAGTACAATCACCAGGGTGACAGGTAGGGCCAGAAGACTATTTTAATTTTTTTTAAATACTTCAAGACAGCGACATAGCATGGAGCCGACCCCAACGATTTTAAGCTTACATGCACGGTACACGCTATCCTAGACTACTCTAAACATGAAACTGCCACATGAGCGTCCGGGCTGCGCTTGGCTCTTCGCCCCTTCGGGAAGTCGAACAATGATGGAGTACTACTGCACTGGAGGAGTACTACAGTACGCTTCTGGCCATCTGACACCGATTGAACTGTTGCATGTCCACCGCGTGCGGGAGGGAGAGCGTGTAGAGAAAACTTCTCCTAGTCTTGCCAGCCACCATGCTCATGGGCGAGGGATGGATGCTCCTACCTTTTCGTGTATGACAGGTGGGCCCGAGAGGTGTGTGGCCAACCTATCATACAGCCAAAGGCAGGTGCAGTTAAGTTCGCGAGGGAGAGGATAATCAAACTTCTCGTTGATGTACGAGTTGACGCGACACATCAAAGCACTGCACTCGATATATTTCAATAATTTGCGTTTACGGATGCATTAATTACAACGCATGCATGCATGCCGTGACTCTCCTTTTGATACTTGCATGTGTTGATTTAATGCACCTTGAAGTAGTATAAAATATGTGACGGTAAAGCTTTGTAATGCCCCGGCGCAAGTCGAGAGATGGTTGTGCAAGATCATGCAGACTGAACAGGAACCGACGATGGAGCTCTCTAAGGTCTCGATGGACCTCACCGTGCTCCACTGCCCCTTGTGCCTCCGCCCCTTGATGCCTCCAGTGTATGAGGTTCGAATACACCTCGTCCGTTCGGCTGATTGAGAAAGGTGCAGGTTTCTTGATTGATGTGCAGTTCGATTGATTTCTACAGTGCAAGGAAGGGCACCTGGCCTGCGCGGACTGCCGCGTCGAGCGCCTCGGGAACCAGCGGCAGAGCCAGAAGTGTGAGCACGGTGGTGGCTTCGCATGCGGAACACGGCGGAGGACTCCGTCCTTTCGTCGGTGAGGGTGGAGTGCCCGAACGAAGGCTGTGGGCTCTACGTCACTTACCACAAGCTCGCCGATCACCAGAGTGTGTGTCCGCTCGTGCCCTGCAAATGCCCCGTGCCCGTCTGCGGCTATGAACGCCCGCCACCAGCGCTCTACCACCACATCAGCACCGCGCATCCCAGGCCCATGCACAGGATCCAGTACGGCAAGGTGCTCCAGCTGCAAGTGCCACTGTCAGAGCCACGACTCTTGCTGTTCGCGGAGGAGGACGGCTGCATGTTTTTCTTGGTCGGCAGCATGCTCGACATCAGCGCGCCTACCGCCGTGTCAGTTGTCTGCATCAGAGCGGGGGCATCCCCACTGCCGCACTACGTGGCCAAGCTGTGGGTGAACGGCCCGTCGGGGGAGCCCAAAGGCACGACTGACACTGTCAAGGTGGAAATGGAGGTGACAAGCAGCAAGGATCCCAGCAACGTCGACGTGCAGGAGTTGACCTCCTTGACAGTTCCGCCCAAGCTACTGGCCGGGGCTAAGTTGGTGTCCCTCCACATTCAGATTGACAAGCTCACGTCCTAAATGTTTCTACCGTGCCTTCTCTTTATCTTAGTAATATGCTAATATAGGGATTACCTTGGTCTACTTTAGGTTAAGAAATGGTGGGTTTTGGTGGCGATGCAGCAATTACTTCGACATCAGATCAATAATTTCCAACAGTCAAACGGATATTTGGTGTCTGTTGGATATAAAGTTCCTTTGGGTAAGAAGTACTACTTGTCATCAAAATGGATAAAAGGAGATGTATGTAGTCGTATTTTAGTTCTAGATATGTCCCTTTTTATCCATTTTGATGACAAGCACTCCCTCCGTTCCACAATACATGCCTTCCATTTGTCAAAATATAGATGTATCTAGACATGTTTTAGTATATAGGTACATCCATGATAGAGCCAATCGGATGGTTGAAAACACTACAATTCGTAGCTACAGATGCGTGTGTGACTCCGAGATGCAGAGGCCGGTGGTCACCATCCTCATTTTCGAGAAAAACAGACGGGTGTGTGAGAGGACGAGTGTGTGCGTGCACCTCTTCTCTTCCTGTATAACGTACTAAACTCAAAGTACAAGTTTTTGTGGGTGGCACGATGGTGCGTGCAAGATGTCCGGAGAGATAGGTTTAATGCGTCTGAAAAAAAGACTAGCCTAGAGCTCGCCACGCGGCTATTCCTGTCGAACGCCCCATTAACCGTAACATATGTATACGACGGTGCCAGTTATTGCACGTACAGAGCAGTACTTCATCCTTTCCGGTTTATAGGGCTTAACTCAAAAATCTCACCAACCATGATGGTGAGTGGTGGAATATTTTTTGTAGTTTGCAAAAGCATCTAATTAATGCTCTCGTTTTTCTCAAAAAATTATGTTTATCAATGCATTAATTGCAATGCATGCATGCATAAAGTACATGCATTGGTCAATTTTCTCTTAATACTTGCATGCAATGATTTAATGCACCTTGGAATCTGAACATGTGTTGGGGAACAACCAAATTGAGCCTTATAAAATGGAAAAACTAAAATTTTGAGATAAGCCCTATAAAACCGGAAAGGAGGGAGTAGAAAAAGAACTACTCCATCCAGGAATAGTGCCACACTTCGAAACTAGAACCGTCAATAAATTTTGAGCTTGCGTCTCGTCACATTCCAAATTACTCCATGCTATATTGAATTGCAAACCTGTTCATACCGATGACAACCTAAATGGTTTCCCACATCGGAGCATATTAGTACTCGGTTATAAATACTAGTATGCCAAGATGACTGCACACTCCTCCTCAACTCCTCATCCACAAAAACAAACAAGTCATTCAGCGTCCTTCCCTTGCGTCTGCCATGGCCAGCGTGAGTTCTGGGTCGAGAGATTGCCACCAGGAGAGGCGAGCATGGAAGCGGAAGCACGAGAAGTGTCCCGCCTCGCAGCGAGAGCAGCCGACATGTCCCGCCACGCGAATGTAGCGGCACAGAGGTCCCGCCACACCGTTGAAGCAGCACGGAGGTCCCGCCGCGCCGTCAATGCAGCAGACTGTTCCGGCCGCACCGTGGAAGCAGCAGAGATGTCCCGCCGCGCCGCAAATGCAGCAGAGATGTCCCGCCGCACCATGGCGGCCTGGGAAAATTTCTCGCGGGTAGGCGACAACTGTTACAGGCGCATGCATCCGATCGTCCATAGCCAGATGGATCAGATCTCCGGTTGGACGAGGTTGCAGGACGACATGAAAGCCTCGTTTGAGCAGGCTACCGGCGTCATCCGGTAACTAAGGGAGGGCAATGAGAGGCTCCGGGCCGAGCGCGACCTGCTGAGGGAGAAGATCGTCCGAAGTGCAGACCAGCAGGAGGAGACCAGTGCCTTGTTGAAGAGGACCGGCGTCATTGTAAAGAAACTTATGGACGAGATTGACATGCTTCGCAATGAGCACCAAAGGCTAGTGGAAGTGCGTGCGTGCACCTCTTCTCTTCCTGTATAACATACTAAACTCAAAGTACAAGTTTTTGTGGGTGGCACGATGGTGCGTGCGAGATGTCCGGAGAGATAGGTTTAATGCGTCTGAAAAAAAGACTAGCCTAGAGCTCGCCACGTGGCTATTCCTGTTGAACACCCCATTAACCGTAACATATGTATACGACGGTGCCAGTTATTGCATGTATAGAGCAGTACTCCCTCCTTACCAGTTTATAGGGCTTAATTCAAAAATCTCACCAACCATGATGGTGAGTGGTGGAATATTTTTTGTAGTTTGCAGAAGCATCTAATTAATGCTCTTGTTTTTCTCAAAAAATTATGTTTATCAATGCATTAATTTCAATGCATGCATGCATAAAGTACATGCATTGGTCAATTTTCTCTTAATACTTGCATGCAATGATTTAATGCACCTTGGAATCTGAACATGTGTTGGGGAACAACCAAATTGAGCCTTATAAAATGGAAAAACTAAAATTTTGAGATAAGCCCTATAAAACCGGAAAGGAGGGAGTAGAAAAAGAACTACTCCATCCAGGAATAGTGCCGCATTTCGAAACTAGAAATGTCAATAAATTTTGAGATTGCGTCTCGTCACATTCCAAATTACTCCATGCTATATTGAATTGCACACCTGTTCATACCGATGACAACCTAAATGGTTTCCCACATAGGAGCATATTAGTACTCGGTTATAAATACTAGTATGCCAAGATGACTGCACATTCCACCTCAACTCCTCATCCATACTACCATCACGCCGCAAATGCAGCAGAGATGTCCCCCACACCATGGCGGCCTGGGAAAATTTCTCGCGGGTAGGCGACAACTGTTACAGGCGCATGCATCCGATCGTCCATAGCCAGATGGATCAGATCTCCGGTTGGGCGAGGTTGCAGGACGACATGAAAGCCTCGTTTGAACAGCCTACCAGCGTCATCCGGCAACTAAGGGAGGGCAATGAGAGGCTCCGGTCCGAGCGCGACCTGCTGAGGGAGAAGATCGTCCGAAGTGCAGACCAACAGGAGGAGACCAGTGCCTTGTTGAATAGGACCGACATCATTGTCAAGAAACTTATGGACGAGAATGACATGCTCCACAATGAGCACCAAAGGCTAGTGGAGGAATCCGTGGATGTTCTCAAGCAGTGTCTTGAGGACACGAAAGAGCTCATCGCCGCTCGCCGTGGAGACTAGTTCCCGCGGCCTGCAGCAACGCATCAAGAAAGTAGAGATCAGCAAGCCAGATTCTTGTCTTCCTTCTTCTTTTGCCCTTGTGTATTTCGGGCGTAGCCGCATGTGGCTTTTTTTAATTATCTTTCTAATTATGTAAGACAATTAATCGTCCTTATATATTCATCAGTCTTGCTATAAGTCGCAGTAGATGCTATATAGGTCCGTCGGATCTTACATCAAGATCCGTGCTTTCAGATTTTGTTTTTTCTCTCTTAAATCTCAGTCGAGTGAGACATAGCCACGCCATTAAATAGAGTCTCGGGCGCCATTAATGGACACCTTGGGAGAGAGGTGGATGGCACATGGAGGTCAAAGGGCTCTCCTCCCGATAAGCATGCGCAGGGGTCTGATCGCACGCCTCTCGTACTGAAATAGATACCCTGCATGGCGCCTCCTAGCTAATGAAAAATGGGGACGCGTGGCGGCACGTAAATGGTACTAGTACGTAGAACGCCCATGGTTTCAATAATACTTGTGTTTCCGATTGTAACGTGACAACACTTGTTCCAAAATAACTTTGTTGATTGTTAATGTGTGCGCCTTTGCAAATCGGACTACAAAATTACCACAGCATGTTGGTGCCATGTCATGGCACCAAGCCAAGTTTCATTATTTTTCATCCATGTTTTGGATTTACAGGAATTAAAAAACTAAGTTTCTCAATGTTTCCAACCCAGCCACGACGCCCAGAATTTTGAATTTCATTCCCATTTCTTGCATGGAACCTAGAAATTTACCCGAGGACACACATGTGATTTTTCAACCAACTTTGGTGCACTGTAACATGTGCTTGCATTTCAAATTTGAATTATGCACACAAAGGTGACACGTTCCCTCCCAGAACCACGAGCCTTCTTGAGAGAAGCTCTGATTTGCAAGAAGCTTATACCAAAATTTGTTCCTATTCGGCCATTTTTTTACCACGGCATGGTACTACCATGACATGACACCATGCCAAGTTTCATGATTTTAGAACCAAGTTTCTAAATGTTCCCGACCGAGCCACGATGCCCAGATGTTTGAATTTTATTCTCATTTTTTGCATCGGACCTAGAAATTCACCCGAGGACACAAATGTGATTTTTCAACCCACTTTGGTGCACGGGAGCATGTGCTTGTAGTTCAAATTTGAATTATGAACATTAAATGACCAAAAACTCAATTAATGTGTAAATAAGGCCAAATGAAGCCGGAATAATTCAAAAATTTAATAGGGCACTCATGTAGTTCTATGTTGCCTTTGTAAATAAACTCAAGGGGGACAGCGTATATCATTTCACACTCAAAGGTGGCACGTTCCCTCTCAGAACCACGAGCCTTCTGGAGAGAAGCTTCGGTTTGCAAGAAGCTTATACCAAAATCTGTTCCTATTGGGCCAATTTTTTTACCACAGCATGGTAGTACCATGACATGACACCCATGCGAAGTTTCATGATTTTCAGACGTGTTTTGGATTTACAAGAATTTTAAAACCAAGTTTCTAAATGTTCTCGGCCGAGCCACGATGCCCAGATGTTTTAATTTTATTCTCACTTCTTGCATGGGACCTTGAAATTCACCCGAGGACACAAATGTGATTTTTCAACCAACTTTGGTGCACGAGAGCATGTGCTTGTAGTTCAAATTTGACTTATGCACATTAAATGACCAAAAACTCAATTAATGTATAAAAACGACAAACGAACCCGGAATAATTCCAAAATATAACAGGGCACTAATGTAGTTCTATGTTGCCTTTGTTAAGAAACTCAAGGGGGGGGGGGGCAGCGTATATCGTTTCACACTCAAAGATGGCACGTTCCCTCTTAGAACTACGAGCTTCCAAATTGGCCCAATTTTTTACCACAACATGTTAGTGCCATGACATGACACCATGCCAAGTTTTATGATTTCCAAGCGAGTTTTGGATTTACATGAATTTAAAATCTAAGTTTCTCGATGTTCTTGGTCGAGTCATGACACCTAGATGTTTGAATTTCATTCTCATTTCTTCCATGGGACCTAGAAATTCAACCAAGGACACACATGTGATTTTTCAACCCACTTTGGTGCATCGGAGCATGTGCATGCAATTCATATTTATATTATGCACATTAAAAGTCCAGAAACTCAATTAATGTATAAAAAGGCCAAATGAACCCGAAATAATTCCAAAATTTAACAGGGTGCTCATATAGTTCTATGTTGCCTCTGTAAATAAAATCAGGGGGGATGCAACGTATATCATTTTGCACACAAAGGTGACACATTCCCTCTCGGAACCACGAGGATTGTTGAGAGAATCTTCGGTTTTGCAAGAAGCTTATACCAAAACTTGTCCCAATTCAGCCAAAAATTATACATATGAAAACAGGGTTTAGATTATCCTGAAGATCTCGCTACGTAGACCAATAATGTACTATGACTTGAATTCAACATAAAATGGATACAAATATTTGAATTGGAGAGCATATGGTACATGTAGTTCATAGTGAAATATGATTACTGCTATATACATGTTTTTTGTTATCAAGATAATATTTAAATTTTTGTATAACTTGACAACAATCATATTCAAATAAGGAAAATTGATTCAAATTTAGTCCATATGGTAGACGACAATATATATGTTCACATGGTGGAGTAAAATGTTCATATATGATGGAAGATCAAAATGTACGGCTACATCAATTATAAACCGCAAGGTCAACAAACGATATATTCGAATTCAACATAACGTGGATTCAAAAATTGAAACTCGAGATCATGGCATCTGTAATCATATAAAAAGGGACATTACTCTTTATTTGGTGGGAATTGATTTGTTTTTTGTTGTTGTTGAGGGAAGTGCGAATCGATTTGGTACCGTGCAGGGTAATCTTGTTCTCCCGATTTTTTTACATTTTTCTTGTAGTTTTTTCAATGGCATCTATAGCAGTATAGTAAAGGGGGACATGACTCTCTTGTGTCTTGTTTGAATGGTTTTTTACACGTTAAGTTTGTTCTGCCGAACAAGGAATCCACACCTTGCTATCCTGAAATTTTCAAGCTCAAGTATCTTTTGCCTCACCTGCTTTGAAACTCCCGCCACCGAAATTTGGATGCCCGCGAGAACTCCCACCTCTTCCGAAATCGGTCCCGCAGCCCATACACACGAAATTCCCCTTCTACCCCTCAGCCGGAAATGAAGCTCCACGTCACGGTGTCAAAACTGGTGGGGGTACGCTGGTAACTTACCCTACATTTCGGACAAGCGCGTCCCTA
>NC_041381.1:649881481-649884213 GCF_002162155.2 Triticum dicoccoides | reverse complement strand
CACGCTCCTCAGCCGTCCTCCCGACCGCCGCCCAGCCGGAGACTCTTACCTGACTACATCGTCCACCGCAACAGCTCGTCGTCCCTCATCCACCGCACCGGATGAGGATTCGTTGTCAATCTCGTCGTCCCGCCAGATCAGCCGCCCCGTCCTCCACCTCCAAGGAGCTGCCCCGATGTTTGCCTTGTCTATTGCGCCACGTCAATCCCCACAACGCCGTATTGACCTGCCCCACCGGAACCGCAGTAACCTCACCAATTCCTCCGATGAAGTCGAGGACAACTTGGCGCCACCAAGGAGGTTCTGCACTCACCGCTGCATTTTTTCTTTTATTCGATCTCACGGGGTTGCCGATGCTCGATACCGAGCAGACATGACGGGTCTCCATCGATGGCACCATCGCCGGCCACATCATCCATGGCGTCTCTCCCCCATGTCGTTGCTTCCTCGGCGGCGACTTCCACAAGGGCACTAGCTGCAACTGCTCTGGCTCTCGCTCGCACTGCGGCTCTGTTCTTGCCGTCGGTCGTGCTGCTGCACTGCTCCTGCTTTCGTTCGTGCTGCTGCTCTGCTCTTGCTCTTGCTTGCGCTGCTGCTACTGCTGCACGACCTCCGGCAGCTACAGGAGTTGCTGCTTTAGCACTCGCTCGTGGTGCTACTGCACGACTTGCTCTCTGCTAGTGCGTTCCCTGCTCGAGCATCGGCTGATTTAGATCATTGCTTCTCTGCTACTAGTGCTCGAACACCCTAAATATATATTGCAATGCTCTGTTACTAGTTCAATCAGTTTCGATAGTAAAATTCAGTTTCGACTGTAAAGTTCATTTTCTTCAGTTAAGTTCAGAGTGAATAGTACTTACAACATCTGTCGGAGCGGTCATGGCGCGGCTGATGCGTTTTACATCTAGTACTTTTTGGTGATGTATTTTACATCATCTATTGCAAATGATATTAGGGTCCCACTTCAGATTAACGTTGTCTGTCTTGTCCTGCTTCAGCCTCATTGCCGTACACCTTACCGGAGCTGCTCCAACGACGGAACCGTCAATCACAGCGGAGCAGTTCCCTCGGCGTCGTTTCTAGAGGCCTCGGATCTTCTTCCCCCCCTCCGACAGTCACACCAGTAATGCTGAGGTCTACAAGGCTATGCCAAAGAGGTTGTATACTCATCGCATCACTTTGTTTCTCCATTCCTGTGTTCTTCCAATTCATGTGAGCCAAACACCCAGGTTGACTGAAACCCTATGTTTCCAAATGCTCTATTTTGCACGTGCATTCCTATCCTATTCATGAGTTTTTCATGTCCCTATGTTTATAGAATCCTCCAATTCTAAGGAGCCCTTACTGATTTACTTAATTTTCAGATAGGCGTCAAAGAAAACTCTGTGTGTTATGTCCTGCTCCTGCCGTGCCGTCATCCACCCCACCTGAGGTGCACCATCGATAGAAGTGTTCACTGCATTAGAGATCCCCCCGCAAACTTTCTTTCGCCGCCTCAGATCATCTTCCCTGTTGCTGGAAGCCACGCCAACTGCATTACCATCATCGACTGAGCATATGAACCTAAGGACTACACATTTTCGGAAGAGAGGTCGCAGTCTTTCGTGTTTGCTTACGTTATACATCGGTTATTATTACCTGCTACTTTATCATTCAAACTTGAGTTTTGAATTGCCCATGGGTCTCATATCGAGCCAGCAATGAATAGTATCTGTCAACTATCTGGTTCATCTGGGGTCTTCTATATGGTTCATGTTGGGTGGGCAACAAACAATAGATGATCCTTTGTCTATCTTTTTAAACTGAAGCTATAATCTACCTGCTATCATTAGTTTTGGATCCATCCACTCGTTTGCTATCGTCAGTCTTGATTTTTGCATGCACCCCTTAGGCCTTACAAAATCTAACTATTTTTTTATTATGCATGTCAGGTATTGTACACAATCGTACTGAACATGTAGAGAAAAAGATAAGACCGTTGCATGGGAATAGAATGTCATGCAGACGCCGCTCCATGATGGGCGAAGTGGCCCCCCTCCTGCATTTCCAGATTGTATTCTAGAGGAAGATAGTTGTTCAGATGGAGATTCAGAAGGAGCCGACCACGCCTGTTTACCATCTGAGGTGTTTGCTCTAACCTAGCATGCTGATGTTGGTCATATCACGCATATGGCGCCTTGCATTGCTTACATTATACATCTTATATGTCATCAGCTTTGTTTAGATTTGCTTTTTGTGAATGCCACCTGTTTGGTTTCTATATCATACTCCCACCATTCCCAAATATTTGTCTTTTTAGAGATTTCAACAAGTGACTACATACGGAACAAAATGAGTGAATCTACACTCTAAAATATGTCTATATATATACATCCATATGTGGTAGTCCATTTGAAATCTCTAAAAAGACAAATATTTAGGAACGGAGGGAGTATATGGGAATTATGCAATGCCATCTTCTTTAGTCAGACATCATATACGTGAATCATGCAATGCCATCTTGTTTAGCCAGTCATCGTATATGTGAATTATATCGTGCCATATTTTTTCCATAATATATTCCATTTGTCAACAATGTTTATACATTCATCTACTCTTCCTGCGCATCAGCCATTTGAGTCGGTCATGGGAAAATCTGGAGTGAAAACAAGGTCTTCTGAGCAGTCAGTGCTACCTGTCGATGCAAATTTCTTGCTGGTTACAGATAGCTCCTCAGAGGAGGATTCAGAGAC
>NC_041381.1:649864487-649881317 GCF_002162155.2 Triticum dicoccoides | reverse complement strand
ATGCATATGGTGTCTTGCTTTGACATGCCATCTGCTTAGATTAGACATGCTTTGTGTGAATGCCTCCTGTTTGCTTTCTATATCAGATATGTGAATTATGCAATGCCATGTTTTTCAGCCAGTTATCATATATGTGAAATTATGCACCGCCATGGAGCCAGGCATCATATATGTGAATTATCTCATGCCATCTTTTTTTTCAATTACGTATTCCATTTGTCGACAATCTATGTATATTGAACTACTCTTCATGTGTAGCAGCCATTTGAGCCAGTTATGGAAAAATCTGGAGTGAAAACAAGGTCTTCAGAGCAGGCAATGGTACCTGTTGAAGCATATATCTCGATTGTTACATGGAGCTCCTCAGAGGAGGATTCAGATACAGATGACCAGTCCTATATCCCACCTGAGGTGTATGCTCTAAGTTGCAATGTTTATATTTATCATATGATGCATATGGTGTCTTGCATTGCTTAGTTTAGACATCATATGCACAATATTGAATTCTATCTGCTTAGTTTAGAGATCATACATGCGAGTGCCAGTTGCTTAGTATATGAATCAATTATGTCAATTATATCATGCCATCCTGTATACTTAGACAACATGTATGTGAATTATTTCATCCCAACCTATTTTAGAAAGACATCATATAGTTTTGTCATGTCATCCTGTTTAGGTACTCATCATATGTTGAATTATGCCATTATATCCTGTTAAGTTATCCATCATATATCTGAAACTGTGTCATGCTATCCTGTTTAGTTAGGCATCATATATGTGAAATTGTGTCATGTTGTCCTGTTTGGCTAGACAACATATATGTGAATTACCACATCTGTCTATCATACAATGTCTGTACGTTCAATTTATTTTCTTGTTTATCAGCCATTTGAATTGGAGGGGGTGATGGTAGTATCTAAGGGAGCAAAAACCCGTTTTTCGCAAAAGACAGTGCTACCCGTCGATGCAGATAGAACCATGGTTGTACTGGCCCACAAACTAGCCCCACCACACATAATCGAGACTCTTCCAGATTGCACACTTACACCGTTGGGCAGAGAACCAGCTACAACCCATCTAACTGCAACCCCAGCGGATAGTAACCCACTTCTAGTTGACAAAGCACCATGTCCACCACAGAGTACCCCCACACGAGCAGTTTGTAAAGCTACCGCAGTGCCCAAAGCACGAAGACCACCACAGCTAACCCAAACTCCACGTTTAAACAGAAGAGCAACTGTTCTCAGGTCAGATTCCGTAGATATGGTCCATACTCCTTTGCTGTTGCATCACTGTATTTACTCATACCAACTACTTTCGAATTTGAAGGATCCAATTGAAACTCCAATGGTGCAACAGGTATGTTTTAAACCTATTTCTTTAACTGGATTGCTGTTCTAACTTCTTGCTCTATGTTGATTTTATTTTAAGTTGTATAAACAGTTATGTTCTCATGTGATGCACATTACAAGTGCTGCCAATGCTGTGTAGTTTCTCACACTTATATTCTATCTATGCTGCTGTGTCTTCAAAATATATGAGTTCAATTGTGTCTCTATCTTGATTAGGGAACATAAACTTGAATGATAAGGACAATACAGTGACCATAGTACATAGATATATGTTTGTTCATGTTGTTATCCTGTCCACCTTACTACTGAACCAGATTACCAACATGAGTTTCGTATACTACATGTCGGAGTAATTGACCACGGGTAGCCTAACCGGCTCCCTTTGGCCCTCAGAAAAAAACAATGGGCCGACCAAGCCTTGATGCACCCAAGACACGGGGCCGCCTTCTTCCGGCCGGCTATCACATAGGCCGGCTGGCGGAAGGCGGCCCGGCCATAAACAACCTTTGGAGGACGCCACGATAGGGCCGACTCCAAGAAGCCGGCCCATGAAGGACTGATGTCTAATACACAACCTTCTTCTTGTAGACGTTGTTGGGCCTGCAAGTGCACAGGTTTGTAGGACAGTAGCAAATTTCCCTCAAGTGGATCACCTAAGGTTTATCAATCCGTGGGAGGCGTAGGATGAAGATGGTCTCTCTCAAACAACCCTGCAACCAAATAACAAAAAGTCTCTTGTGCCCCAACACACCCAATACAATGGTAAATTGTATAGGTGCACTAGTTCGGCGAAGAGATGAAGATACAAGTGCAAAATAGATGGTAGATAAAGGTTTTTGTAATCTGAAATAATAAAAACGGCAAGGTAACAAGCGGTAAAAGTGAGCGTAGACGTATTGCAATGATAGGAAACAAGGCCTAGGGTTCATACTTTCACTAGTGTAAGTTCTCTCAACAATAATAACATAGATAGAACATATGACAAGCCCTCAACATACGACAAAGAGTCACTCCAAAGCCACTAATAGCGGAGAACAAACGTAGAGATTATGGTCGGGTATGAAACGACCACAAAGCTATTCTTTCGGATCAATCTATAAAAGAGTTCGTACTAGAATAACACCTTAAGATACAAATCAACCAAAACCCTAATGTCACCTAGATACTCCATTGTCACCTCAAGTATCCGTGGGCATGATTTTACGATATGCATCACAAAATCTCAGATTCATCCAACCAACATAAAAGTACTTCAAAGAGTGCCCCAAAGATACTACCAGAGAGTCAAGAACGTGTGCCAACCCCTATGCATAGGTTCCCAAGTGTCACGAAACCCGCAAGTTGATCACCAAGACATACATCAAGTGTTCATAAAAGACTCAATCTGATAAGATAACTTCAAAGGGGAAACTCAATTCATCACAAGAGAGTAGAGGGGGAGAAACATCATAAGATCCAACTACAATAGCAAAGCTCGGGATACATCAAGATCGTGCCATAGAGGAAACACGAGAGACACCACGATAGAGAGAGATCAAACACATAGCTACTGGTACATACCCTCAGCCCCGAGGGTGAACTACTCCCTCCTCGTCATGGATAGCGTCGGGATGATGAAGATGGCCTTCGGTGATGGGATTCCCCTCCGGCAGGGTGCCGGAACAGGGTCCCGATTGGTTTTTGGTGGCTACAGAGGCTTGCGGCAGCGGAACTCCCGATCTATCTTCTGTTCTAGAAGTTTTAGGGTACGTAGGTATATATCGGTGCAGGGAGAACGTCGGTGGAGCTACGGGGGCCCCACGAGGCAGGGGGCGCGCCCAAGGGGGGAGGGCACGCCCCCACCCTTGTGAGCACCTCCCGTATCTTCTGACGTGGGGTCCAAGTCCATCAGGTGGGTTTCCTTCCAAAAATAACTTCTCCAGTTGATTTCGTTCCGTTTTGACTCCGTCTGATATTCCTTTTCCTCGAAACACTGAAATAGGCATAAAACAGCAAATCTGAGCTGGGCCTCCGGTTAATAGGTTAGTCCCAAAAATAATATAGAAGTGGAAAATAAAGCCCAATATAGTCCAAAACAGTAGATAAAGTAGCATGGAGCAATCAAAAATTATAGATACGTTGGAGACGTATCAGGCATCCCCAAGCTTAATTCCTACTCGTCCTCGAGTAGGTAAATGATAAAAAGAAGAGTTTTTTATGCGGAGTGATACTTTGGCATAATTTCAATGTAAATCTTCATAATCATGGCATGAATATTCAGATCCGAAAGATTCAAGATAAAAGTTCATATTGACATAAAAATAATAATACTTCAAGCATACTAATCAAGCAATTATGTCATCTCAAAATAACATGGCCAAAGAAAGTTCATCCCTACAAAATCATATGGTTAGATTATGCTTCATTTTCGTCACACAAAGATGTTCCCAACTTCTATACCCCCGATGACAAGCCAAGCAATTGTTTCATACTCAAATAATCTCAAACTCTTTCAACCTTCATGCAATACATGAGCGCGAGCCATGGATATAGCACTATGGGTGGAATAGAATATGATGATGGGGATTGTGTGAGAAGACAAAAAAGGAGAAAGTCTCATATTTACGAGGATAATCAACGGTCTATGGAGATGACCATGAATTGATGTCAACATGAGGAGTAGGGATTGCCATGCAACGGATGCACTAGAGCCATGAATGCTCAACAAAAGAAAACTAAGTGGGTGTGCATCCAACTTGCTTTCTCACGAAGACCTAGGGCACTTTGAGGAAGCCCATCATTGGAATATACAAGCCAATTTCTATAATGAAAAATACCCACTAGTATAAACAAGAAAATTTATGAGACTCATTATATGAAAAACTTGGCGCTACTTTGAAGCACAAATATATGAGACGCACTACATGAAGAACAAGGTGCTACTTTGAAGCACTAGTGTGGTAAAAGGATAGTCACATTGCCCCTTCTCTCTTTTTCTCTCATTTTTTTATTATTATATTTTTTTGGTGGGCTTCTTTGGCCTCTTTTTTTTTCTTTTTTTTCTTTTTTTTGGGCTTCTTTGGCCTCTTTTTTTTGTAAAGTCCGGAGTCTCATCCTGACTTGTGGGGGAATCATAGTCTCCATCATCCTTTTCCTCACTAGGGCAATGCTCTAATAATGATGATCATCACACTTTTATTTTTCTTACAACTCGATATTTAGAACAAAGATATGATTCTATATGAATGCCTCCGGCGGTGTACCGGGATGGTGCAATGAATCAAGAGTGACATGTATGAAAAATAATGCATGGTGGCTTTGCCACAAATACGATGTCAACTACATGATCATGCAATGGCAATATGACAAAAGTAAAGTATGTCATGATAATGATGATGGAAGTTGCATGGCAATATATCTTGGAATGGCTATGGAAATGCCATAATAGGTGGCTGTTTTGAGGAAGATATAAGGAGGTTTATGTGTGAAAGAGCATATCATATCACGGTGTTTGGATGCACCGGCGAAGTTTGCTCCAACTCTCAATGTGAGAAAGGGCAATGCACGGTAACGAAGAGGCTAGCAAATGCGGAAAGGTAAAAGTGCGTATGGTCCATGGACTCAACATTAGTCAAAAGAACTCATATACTTATTGAAAAAAATCTATAAGCCATCAACAATCAAGTACTACACACAATGCTCCTAGGGGGATAGATTGGTATGAAAAGACCATCGCTCGTCCCCGACCGCCACTCATAAGGATGCACAAGCCAGGTACACTTCATGCTTCAAATTTGTTACACAACTTTACCCATACGTGCATGCTACGGGACTCACAAACGTCAACAGAAGTATTTCTCAAATTCACAACTACTCAACTAGCACGACTTTGATATTATTACCTCCATATCTTAAAACAATTATTAAGCATTAGATTTATCTTAGTATTCAATTCACTCAAAAGAAAGATTCACATATCTCGAACACTAAGTATATTAACATTAAGAAAATTACCATGCTATTAATGACTCTCAAAATAATCTAAGTGATACATGAGAGGTCAAGTTTCTTTAAAACAAATCCACCACCGTGCTCTAAAAGATCTAAGTGAAGCAATAGAGCAAAACTATCAAGCTCAAAAGATATAAGTGAAGCACATAGAGTATTCTAACAAATTCCAATTTGTGTATGGCTCTTTCTCATTAAAAGAATTCAGATCTTGATACCTTATTCAAACAGCAAGCAAAGCTAAATAAAACTAAAATGCAAGGATAGCACAACTCATGTGAAGAAGCAAAAACTTAGGCTCAACCGATACTAACCGATAGTTGTTGAAGAAGAAAGGTGGGATGCCTACCGGGGCATCCCCAATCTTAGATGCTTGAGACTTCTTTAAATATTATCTTGTGGTGCCTTGGGCATCCCCAAGCTTGAACTTTTGTGTCTCCTTAATTCATCTCATATCATGGTTTCTCTTTTTATCAAAAGCTTCATTCACAACAAACTCAACAAGAACTCGTGAGATAGGTCAGTATAAACCAATGCAAAACCTTATCATTTTCTACTGTAACAAATCCCTAAAATTATTATTCAACATTGCATACTAAATGCCTCTGCATATTTAACACTCCTATCATCAAATAGAATCATTAAACAAGCAAACATATGCAAACAATGCAACCATAACAGCAATCTGCCAAAACAGTATAGTCTGTAAAGAATGCAAGAGTATCAATACATCCCTGACCCCAAAAATTATGAACTAAAATTTCCACTGTAATAAATTTATGATAGCTCAATATGCAAAAATATTCTACGTTAGACCATGCTCTGACTTTTCTAGGGAATTTTTTCAACAGCTGTAAAATTTCTGTTTTCAAACAGCAACATGTATACTAGCAAAATAAGCATGGCAAAGGCTATCCTTGACCTTTTTATTGAAACTAAAGATGCCAAACACTATTCTAACTGACAGCAAGCAAAAAATAACAAAAGAAATTGACGCTCCAAGCAAAACACATATCATGTGGTGGATAAAAATATAGCTCCAAGTAAAGTTACCGATGAACGAAGACGAAAGAGAGGATGCCTTCCGGGGCATCGCCAAGCTTAGTTGCTTGGTTGTCCTTGAATATTACCTTGGGGTGCCTTTGGCATCCCCAAGATTAGGCTCTTGCCACTCCTTATTACATAATCCATCGAATCTTTACCCAAAACTTGAAAACTTCAACCACACAAAACTCAACACAAAACTCGTAAGCTCCGTTAGTATAAGAAAATAAAACCAACACTTAGGTACTGTAATGAACTCATTCTAAATTCATATTGGTGTAATATCTACTGTACTCCAAGTTATCTATGGTTCATAACCTCCGATACTACTCATAGATTCATCAAAATAAGCAAACAACACATAGAAAACAGAATCTGTCAAAAACAGAAAAGTCTGTAGTAATCTGTATAAAACGTATACTTATGGAACCCCAAAAATTATGAACTAAATTTCTGGACCTGAGTAATTTGTCTATTAATCATCTGAAAAAAGAATCAACTTAAAATCGCTCTCCAGTAAAAAATGGCAGCTAATCTCGTGAGCGCTAAAGTTTCTGTTTTTCACAGGAAGAGCATATAAACTTCACCCAAGTCTTCCCAAAGGTTCTACTTGGCACTTTATTGAAACAAAAGCTATAAAACATGATTACTACAGTAGAATAATTATGTGGACACACAAAAACAGTAAGGATAAATATTGGGTTGTCTCCCAACAAGCGCTTTTCTTTAATGCCTTTCTAGCTAGGCATGATGATGACAATGATGCTCACATAAAAGATAAGAATTGAAACATAACAGGAGCATCATGAAGCATATGACTAGCACATTTAAGTCTAACCCACTTCCTATGCATAGGGATTTTGTGAGCAAACAACTTATGGGAACAATAATCAACTAGCATAGGAAGGTAAAACAAGCATAACTTCAAGATTTTAAGCACATAGAGAGGAAACTTGACATTATTGCAATTCCTACAAGCATATATTCCTCCCTCATAATAATTTTCAGTAGCATCATGAATCAATTCAACAATATAACCAGCACCTAAAGCATTCTTTTCATGATCTACAAGCATAGAAAATTTACTACTGTCAACATAAGCAAAATTCTTCTCATTCGGAATAGTGGGAGAATCATAAGAGACTTGAACACTAAAAATTGTTTCAACATTAAAAGAG
The DNA here is from genome assembly GCF_002162155.2 of Triticum dicoccoides. Lineage (NCBI taxonomy): Eukaryota > Viridiplantae > Streptophyta > Magnoliopsida > Poales > Poaceae > Triticum > Triticum dicoccoides. Next base: position 649,873,753 of record NC_041381.1, on the reverse strand, counting down.
TAATGTTCAGAAAAAGGGTAATCATAATCATGACAAGATTTGTAAATATAATCGTCACTACTTTTTATAGCATAAGTTTCATCACAATAATCATCATAAGTAGCAACTTCGTTCTCATCATAATCGATTGAAACCTCTCCCAAGATAGTGGAATCACTAAATAAAGTTGACACTCTTCCAAATCCACTTTCATATTTATCACAATAAGATTCAACATCCTCCAAAATAGTGGGATCACTACTTCCTAAAGTTGACACTCTTCCGAACCCACTTTCATCAATATAATCATCATAGGTAGGAGGCATGCTATCATCATAACAACTTTGCATATCAAAACTTGGGATGCTAAAACTATCATCTTCATTAAATATAGCATCCCCAAGCTTGGGAGAAATATTAATTCCAGCAAATATATTCTCAAATATTTCATCCCACTCAAATATAGCTTCCCCAAGCTTGGGCCCTTTCATATCATAAGCATAATCACTCTCATCATTAAAAATATTGATAGCACCAATAGTATAGCAATTATCATCATCACAAGTAGTAGTAGTAGCAACATATTTTGGGAGGGATACCTTTTTACCTTTGTTGCTCCTTCTTTTCTTTTTCTTCTTCACATTATGTGTAGGTTCAACCTTCCTCTTTGAGCTCCTTATTTATGAGATTGGTTGAATAGAAAGCTCCTCCTCGTTACCTGATTCATCATAAGAAATAATAGGAGGAGATTGGGAAGCCTCTTCCCTTTCATTAGTATTCTCATCATCTTCCATTTGCTTTCTTTTCTTTAGGTAATTGGCAATATATGGATTTTCAATGCAATTCACTGCACAATACATATAAATCTTCTCTAGATCAAAATCAAGAAATCTATCACGATTAAATTTTGGAATACTCTCAATTATACGTTTCATTTCTTCATAACCCAAAAGAAGGCTAAGCTCTTTATGATGCTCAAGGGTAATCAAATTATCACAATATTTGGACATGACTTGATCATGAAACAAATAGCATTGGAGCTTTAAATGACCATGTTCATTGCAAAGTTCACAAGGAGCGCGAAAAATATTGAATCTTCCAGCACATTCATCTAGCTCTTCTTGCGACAATTTGGTTTCTAAGTACTTGTGCCGCTTGCAATAAATATCTTCTCTATTTGGTGTGTTCATGCAAACATGCACTCCACAAAAGTTAACATGCTCATAGGAGATATTTTCATCATAACTAGTGCAATCATCATTAGCATCATGGATATTCAAAGAATTTGTACTAACAACATTGCAATCATGCTCATCATTCAAAGGTTTAGTGCCAAACATTTTAGAGATTTCTTCTTCTAGCACTTGAGCACAATTATCCATTCCATCATACTCACAAAAGATATTAAAAAGGTGAAGCGTATGAGACAAACTTAACTCCATTTTTTTGTAATTTTCTTTTATAGACTAACTAGTGCTAAAATAAGAAACAAAAAGATTCGATTGCAAGATCTAAGGATATACCTTCACTTACCTAGCCTCCCCGGCAATGGCGCCAGAAAAGAGCTTGATGTCTAATACACAACCTTCTTCTTGTAGACGTTGTTGGGCCTGCAAGTGCACAGGTTTGTAGGATAGTAGCAAATTTCCCTCAAGTGGATGACCTAAGGTTTATCAATCCGTGGGAGGCGTAGGATGAATATGGTCTCTCTCAAAGAACCCTGCAACCAAATAACAAAAAGTCTCTTGTGTCCCCAACACACCCAATACAATGGTAAATTGTATAGGTGCACTAGTTCGGCGAAGATATGAAGATACAAGTGCAAAATAGATGGTAGATAAAGGTTTTTGTAATCTGAAATAATAAAAACAGCAAGGTAACAAGCGGTAAAAGTGAGCGTAAACGGTATTGCAATGATAGCAAACAAGGCCTAGGGTTCATACTTTCACTAGTGTAAGTTCTCTCAACAATAATAACATAGATAGAACATATGACAAGCCCTCAACATGCGACAAAGAGTCACTCCAAAGCCACTAATAGCGGAGAACAAACATAGAGATTATGGTCGGGTACGAAACCACCACAAAGCTATTCTTTTGGATCAATCTATAAAAGAGTTCGTACTAGAATAACACCTTAAGATACAAATCAACCAAAACCCTAATGTCACCTAGATACTCCATTGTCACCTCAAGAATCCGTGGGCATGATTATACGATATGCATCACAAAATCTCAGATTCATCCAACCAACATAAAAGTACTTCAAAGAGTGCCCCAAAGCTACTACCGGAGAGTCAAGAACGTGTGCCAACCCCTATGCATAGGTTCCCAAGTGTCACGAAACCCGCAAGTTTATCACCAAGACATACATCAAGTGTTCATAAAAGACTCAATCTGATAATATAACTTCAAAGGGGAAACTCAATTCATCACAAGAGAGTAGAGGGGGAGAAACATCATAAGATCCAACTACAATAGCAAAGCTCGGGATACATCAAGATCGTGCCATAGAGGGAACACAAGAGAGAACACGAGAGATAGAGAGATCAAACACATAGCTACTGGTACATACCCTCAGCCCCAAGGGTGAACTACTCCCTCCTCGTCATGGATAGCGCCGGGATGATGAAGATGGCCTTCGGTGATGGGATACCCCTCCGGCAGGGTGCCGGAACAGGTCTCGATTGGTTTTTGGTGGCTACAGAGGCTTGCGGGGGCGGAACTCCCGATCTATCTTCTGTTCTAGAAGTTTTAGCGTACGTAGGTATATATGGGTGCAGGGAGAACGTCGGTGGAGCTACGGGGGCCCCACGAGGCAGGGGGCGCGCCCAGGGGAGAGGACGCGCCCCGACCCTTGTGAGCACCTCCCGTATCTTCTGACGTGGGGTCCAAGTCCATCAGGTGGGTTTCCTTCCAAAAATAACTTCTCCAGTTGATTTCGTTCCATTTTGACTCCGTCTGATATTCCTTTTCCTCGAAACACTGAAATAGGCATAAAATAGCAAATCTGGGCTGGGCCTCCGGTTAATAGGTTAGTCCCAAAAATAATATAAAAGTGGAGAATAAAGCCCAATATAGTCCAAAACAGTAGATAAAGTAGCATGGAGCAATCAAAAATTATAGATACGGTGGAGACGTATCAAGGACCGACTCCAAGAAGCCGACCCCTGGCAGGCGGCCATGGGCCACACCCTAAAATTCCCCCCCCCCCATAATGGTGACGGGACAGGGCGTGGCTACAGTGGACCCTGCCACCCCCGAATCCTGGAACATGCATGGCTACAGTATGCCGTACGGGGCGGCCATCTCCCGTCCAGCGAGGCACTGTTGCCATCCGGATCATGATGCCATCCACGACGGGTCGCCAGTACGGCCCGTAGGCGGTGGTCCCCTTCGGTCAGAGAGACATCCGAAGGCGGCCTGACCCCCCAGCTGGCCTAATGATGCATTACCGAGTGGGCGCAGAGATACCTCTCCGTCACACAGAGTGACAAATCCCAGTCTCGATTCGTGCCAACCCAACAGACACATTCGGGGATACCCGTTGTGCACCTTTATAGCCACCCAGTTATGTTGTGACGTTTGGCACACCCAAAGCATTCCTATGGTATCCGGGAGTTGCACAATCTCATGGTCTAAGGAAATGATACTTGACACTAGAAAAGCTTTTAGCAAACGAACTACACGATCTTGTGCAATGCTTAGGATTGGGTCTTTTCCATCACATCATTCTCCTAATGATGTGATCCCGTTATCAATGACATCCAATGTCCATGGTCAGGAAACCATAACCATCTATTGATTAACGAGCTAGTCAACTAGAGGCTCACTACGGACATGTTGTGGTCTATGTATTCACACATGTATTACGGTTTCCAGTTAATACAATTATAGCATGAACAATAGACAATTATCATGAACAAGGAAATATAATAATAACCATTTTATTATTGCCTCTAGGGCATATTTCCAACAGTCTCCCACTTGCACTAGAGTCAATAATCTAGTTCACATCATTGTGTGATTGCAATGAATTCAACACCCATTGGTTTGATCATATCTCGCTTGTGAGAGAGGTTATTAGTCAACGGGTCTGAATCTTTCAGATCCGTGTGTGCTTTACAAATCTCTATGTCATCTTCTAGATGCAGCTACCACACGCTATTTGGAACTATTCCAAATAACTGCTCTACTATACGAATCTGGTTTACTACTCAGAGTCATCCGGATTAGTGTCAAAGTTTGCATCGACGTAACTCTTTACGAGGAACTCTTTTACCACCTCCATAATCGAGAAAATTCCTTAGTCCACTAGTTACTAAGGATAAGTTTGACCGCTATCATGTGATCCATTCCTGGATCACTCTTGTACCCCTTGATTGACTTCATGGCAAGGCACACTTCGGGTGCGGCACACAGCACAACATACTATAGAGCCTACGTCTAAAGCATAGGGGACGACCTTCGTCCTTTCTCTCTCTTCTGCCGTGGTCAGATCTTGAGTCTTACTCAATGCTCACACCTTATAACACAGCCAACAACTCCTTCTTTGCTGATTTGTTTGAACTCCTTCAAAATCTTGTCACAGTATGTATTCATTTGAATGTACTATTAAGCGTTTTTATCTATCCTTATAGATCTTGATGCTCAACATTCAAGTAGCTTAATCCAGGTTTTCCATTGAAAAACACCTTTCAAGCAACCCTATATGCTTTCCAGAAATTCTACATCATTTCCGATCAACAATATGTCAACAACATATACTCATCAGAAATTCTATAGTGCTCCCACTCACTTCTTTGGAAATACAAGTTTCTCATAAACTTTGTATAAACCCAAAATCTTTGATCATCTCATCAAAGCGTATATTCCTTCTTCGAGATGCTTACTCCAGTCCTTAGAAGGATTACTGGAGCTTTGCATACTTGTTAGCATCTTTCAGGATTGACAAAACCTTCTTGTTGTATCACATAGAACCTTTCCTTAAGAAAATCGTCGAGGAAACAATGTTTTGACATCCTATCTGCAAGATTTCATAAATAATGCATCAACTACTAACATAATTCCAACAAACTCTTAGCATCGCTACGAGTGAGAAAGTCTCATCGTAGTCAACTCCTTGAACTTGTCGGAAAACATCTTAGCGACAAGTCGAGCTTTCTTAATGGTGACACTTACCATCATTGTCTGTCTTCCTTTTAAAATCCATTTGTACTCAAAAGCCTTATGACCATCGAGTAGTTCTCCCAAAGTCTATACTTTGTTTTCATACATGGATCCTCTCTCGGATTTTATGGCCTTGAGCCATTCATCGGAATCCGCGCCCACCATCGCTTCTCCACAGCTCGTAGGCTCATTGTTGTCTAGCAACATGACCTCCAAGACAGGATTACCATACCACCCCAAAGCAGTATGCGTCCTTGTCAACCTACGAGGTTTGGTAGTGACTTGATCCGAAGTTTCATGATCACTATCATCAGCTTCCACTTCAACTGGTGTACGCGCCACAGGAACAACTTCCTGTGCCCCCCTACAGATTGGTTGAAGTGATGGTTCAATAACCTCATCAAGTCTCCACCATCCTCCCACTCAATTCTTTCAAGAGAAACTTTTCCTCGAGAAAGGACCGGTTTCTAGAAACAATCACTTTTGCTTCCGGATCTGAAATAGGAGGTATACCCAACTTTTTTGGGTGTCCTATGAAGATGCATTTATCCGCTTTGGGTTTGAGCTTATCAGGCTAAAACTTTTCCACATAAGCTTCGTAGCACCAAACTTTTAAGAAATGACAACTTAGGTTTCTCTAAACCTTAGTTCATACGCTGTCATCTCAACAGAATTATGTGGTGCCCTATTTAAAGTGAATGCAGTTGTCTCTAATGCCTAACCCATAAACGATAGTGGTAACTCAATAAGAGACATCATGGTATGCACCATATCCAATAGGGTGCAGCTGTGATGTTCGGACACACCATCACACTATGGTGTTCCAGGCGGTATTAGTTGTGAAACAATTTCCACAATGTCTTAATTGTATACCAAACTCATAACTCAGATATTCATCTCTATGATCATATCATAGGCATCTTCTCCTTTTGTCACGATGATCTTCTACTTCACTCTGAAATTACTTGAACCTTTCAATAATTCAGACTTGTGTTTCATCAAGTAAATATACTCAACATCTACTCAAATCATCTATGAAGTAAGAACATAATGATATCCACTGTGTGCCTCAGCACTCATTGGACTACACACATCAAAATGTATTACTTCCAAAAAGTTGCTTTCTTGTTCCATCTCACTGAAAACGAGGCCTTTTAGTCATCTTGCCCATGTGGTATGATTTGCATGTCTCAAGTGATTCAAAATCAAGTGAGTCCAAATGATCCATCTGCATGGAGTTTCTTCATGTGTAGATACCAATAGACATGGTTCGCATGTCTCAAACTTTTCAAAAACGAGTGAGTCCAAAGATCCATCAACATGGAGCTTCTTCATGCGTTTTTATACCAATACGACTCAAATGGCAGTGCCACAAGTAGGTGGTACTATCATTACTATCTTATATCTTTTGGCATGAACATGTGTATCACTACGATCGAGATTCAATAAACCATTCATTTTAGGTGCAAGACCATTGAAGGTATTATTCAAAAAAATAGAGTAACCATTATTCTCCTTAAATGAATAATCGTATTACAATAAACATTATCCAATCATGTCTATGCTCAATGCAAACACCAAATAACCATTATTTAGGTTTAACACCAATCTCGATGGTAGAGGGAGCATGCGATGCTTGATCACATCAACCTTGGAAACACTTCCAACACATATCGTCATCTCACCTTAAGCTAGTCTCCGTTTATTCCACAGCTTTTATTTTGAGTTACTAACACTTAGCAACTGAACCTGTATCTAATACCCTGGTGCTACTAGGAGTACTAGTAAAGTACACATTAATATAATGTATATCCAATATACTTCTATCGACCTTGCCAGCCTTCGCATCTACCAAGTATCTAGGGTATTTCTGCTTCAGTGACCGTTCCCTCATTATAGAAGCACTTAGTCTCGGGTTTGGGTTCAACCTTGGGTTTCTTCACTAGAGGAGCAACTGATTTGTCGTTTCATGAAGTATCCCTTCTTGCCCTTGCCCTTCTTGAAACTAGTAGTTTTACTAACCATCAACAATTGATGCTCCTACTTGATTTCTACTTTCGCGGTGTCAAACATCGCAAATAGCTCAAGGATCATCATATCTATCCCTGATATGTTATAGTTCATCAGGAAGCTCTAGTAGCTTGATGGTAGTGACTTCGGAGAACCATCACTGTCTCATCTGGAAGATTAACTCCCACTCGATTCAAGCAATTGTATTACTTAGACAATCTGAGCACATGCTCAACGATTGAGCTTTTCTCCCTTAGTTTGCACGCTAAGAAACTTGTCAGAGGTCTCACACCTCTTGACGTGGGCAGGAGCCTGAAATCCCAATTTCAGCTCTTGGAACATCTCATATGTTCTGCGACATTTAAAAAAATGTCTTTGGTGCCTCAATTCTAAACCATTTAACATCACGCACTGAACTATCAAGTAGTCATCAAAATGTGTATGTCAGATGTTCACAACATCCACAGACGACGCTTGAGGTTCAGCACAATTGCTACTATCAACTTTCAACTAAATTTTCTCTAGGAACATATCTTAAATAGTAGAAGTAACGCGTAAGCTACGACATAATTTGCAAAGACCTTTTGGCTATGTTCATGATAATTAAGTTCATCTGATTATTTAATGAACTCCCACTTAGATAGACATCCCTCTAGTCATCTAAGTGATACATGATCCGAGTCAACTAGGTCGTGTCCGATCATCACGTGAGACGGACTAGTCATCATCGGTGAACATCTTCATGTTGATCGCATCTGCTATATGACTTCATTTCGACCTTTCGGTCTCTTGTGTTCCGAGGCAATGTCTGTACATGCTAGGCTCGTCAAGTCAACCTAAGTGTTTTGCATGTGTAAATCTGGCTTACACCCGTTGTATGCGAATGTTAGAATCTATCACACCCGATCATCACGTGGTGCTTCGAAACAACGAACCTTCGCAACGGTGCACAGTTAGGGTAACACTTTCTTGAAATTTTATGAGGGATCATCTTATTTATGCTACCGTCATTCCAAGCAAATAAGATGCAAAAACATGATAAACATCTCATGCAACAAAATAGTGACATGATATGGCCAATATCATTTTGCTCCTTTTGATCTCCATCTTTGGGGTGCCATGATCATCATCGTCACCGGCATGACACCATGATCTCCATCATCATGATCTCCATCATCGTGTCTTCATGAAGTTGCACTAGTAGAAAAGGGGCCAATGGTCCAGGCCGGTCCAGCCCATTAGTCCCGGTTCAATCCAGAACCGAGACCAATGGGGGCATTGGACCCGGTTCGTTGGCCCCAGGGGCCGGTCGGGCCACATGGGCCATTGGTCCCGGTTCATCTGGACCTATTGGTCCCGGTTGGTGGGACGAACCGGGACCAATGGCCCTCGCTCCTGGCCCACCACCATTGGTCCCGGTTGGTGGCCTGAACCGGGACCAAAGGACGGCCATTAGTCCCGGTCCATTCCACCAACTGGGACTAAAGGGTTGGTCCTCGTTGCGGCGAAAGTTTAGTCCCACCTCGCCATCCGCAGGGGAATCAGACTGGTTTATAAGCCCCTCCCTCTCTGCCTTATTGAGCTCCTCTGAAAATGAAAATAGATGCCCTGATATAGGGAATTTAGCCTAAATTCATACGAATTTCTCTTGAAATTTGTTATGAATTTAAGTTGAATTTCCTCTATAAGCGCATCTATGCTCATTTCTGAGTAGTTTTTTATATAGTTTTTTTTCTTTTCTGCTATATTCATTTTTTTCTTTTTATTTCTAAGTTGTAATAAGTCATTAAAAATAAGCATCTATGCTCATTTTTTAGTAAAGTTAATCATAACTATTTTTTCTTCTATTTATTTTTGAATTGTAATAAGGCATTAAAAATAAGCATCTATGCTCATATTTTAGTAAAGTTAATCACAACTATTTTTTCTTCTTTTTATTTCTGAGTTGTAATAAGTCATTAAAAATAAGCATCTATGCTCCTTTTTTTAGTACAGTTAATCACAACTATTTTTTGCTTCTATTCATTTCTGAGTAGTTTCCTATATAGTTTTTTTTCTTTTCTGTTATATTTATTTTTTTCTTTTTATTTCTGAGTTGTAATAAGTCAT
>NC_041381.1:649863646-649864477 GCF_002162155.2 Triticum dicoccoides | reverse complement strand
TTTTAGTAAAGTTAATCACAACTATTTTTTCTTCTTTTTATTTCTGAGTTGTAATAAGTCATTACAAGTAAGCATTTATGCTCCTTTTTTAGTACAGTTAATCACAACTATTTTTTGCTTCTATTCATTTTTGAGTAGTTTTCTATATAGTTTTTTTCTTTTCTGCTATATTTATTTTTTTCTTTTTATTTCTGAGTTGTAATAAGTCATTAAAAATAAGCATCTATGCTCATTTTTTAGTACAATTAATCACAACTATTTTTTGCTTCTATTCATTTCTGAGTAGTTTTCTATATAGTTTTTTTTTCTGCTATATTTATTTTTTTCTTTTTATTTCTGAGTTGTAATAAGTCATTAAAAATAAAAAAGAGATGCAATGCTTGTTAGTTTGCTTCAAGCCTTTCGAAATAGTGTCAACTGCACTGCACATAGCTCTGTGCAGTCTACCGTATTCCTCAAGGCTTGAAGCTAACCAACGTGCAGGAGCAATGAGCCTCTTCGTCATCGTCTCTGTACGCAGGGCTTATAAACAGCTGCGAGTGCCTCTCGCTTGGCGAGGTGGGACTAAAAAAACAGTTGCAGGAAGAATCAACAAAAAAACAACTGCAGAAAATAAAAAAGTAGTTAATCGGGTCCATTGGTACCAGTTGGTGGCACCAACCGGTACCAATGCCACTCTTTGGTCCCGGTTGTTTCAACCAACCGGGACGAATGCCGCTCTTTAGTCCCGGTTGGAGCCACCAACCGGGACCAAAGGTCTTCGTTTCCCGCCCTTTGGGCTGCTGAAAAGAGGCCTTTGGTCCCGGTTGGTGGCACCAACCGGGACTAAAG
>NC_041381.1:649862504-649863636 GCF_002162155.2 Triticum dicoccoides | reverse complement strand
TAAAAATATGCATCTATGCTCATTTTTTAGTAAAGTTCATCATAACTATTTTTTCTTCTATTTATTTTTGAATTGTAATAAATTATTAAAAATAAGCATCTATGCTCATATTTTAGTAAAGTTAATCACAACTATTTTTTCTTCTTTTTATTTCTGAGTTGTAATAAGTCATTAAAAATAAGCATCTATGCTCCTTTTTTAGTACAGTTAATCACAACTATTTTTTGCTTCTATTCATTTCTGAGTAGTTTTCTATATAGTTTTTTTTTCTTTTCTTCTATATTTATTTTTTTATTTCTGAGTTGTAATAAGTCATTAAAAATAAGCATCTATGCTCATTTTTTAGTACAGTTAATCACAACTATTTTTTGCTTCTATTCATTTCTGAGTAGTTTTTTATATAGTTTTTTTTCTTTTCTGCTATATTTATTTTTTTCTTTTTATTTCTGAGTTGTAATAAGTCATTAAAAATAAAAAAGAGGCACAATGCTTGTTAATTTGCTTCAAGCCTTTCGGAATAGTGTCAATTGCACTACACATAGCTCTGTGCAGTCTACCGTATTCCTCAAGGCTTGAAGCCAACCAACGTGCAGGACCATTGAGCCTCTTCATCATCGTCTCTGCACTCAGGGCTTATAAACAGCTGCGAGTGCCTCTCGCTTGGCGAGCTGGCACTAAAAAAACAGCTGCAGGAAGAATCAACAAAAAATAGCTGCAGAAAATAAAAAAGTAGTTAGACGGGTCCATTGGTACCGGTTGGTGGCATCAACCGGTTCCAATGCCACTCTTTGGTCCCGGTTAGTGGAACCAACCGGGACGAATGCCGCTCTTTAGTCCCGGTTGGAGCCACCAACCGGGACCAAAGGTCTTCGTTTCCCGCCCTTTGGGCTGCTGAAAATAGGCCTTTGGTCCCGGTTGGTGGCACCAACCGGGACTAAAGGGGGCATTGGTCCCGGTTGGTGCCACGAACCGGGACCAAAGCCTTTGTTATATATACAGCACTTAGCGCGACTTCGATCTCTCCTGCTCCACTCCCGCCGCCGCGCGTCTCCCTGCCGCCACCTCGCCGTCGCCACCCCGCCCCGATGCCGTCGTCGCCCCGCGCCGCCCCGCCCAGCCCCGCCCTACGTCG
>NC_041381.1:649852775-649862246 GCF_002162155.2 Triticum dicoccoides | reverse complement strand
CGCCCGCGAGCCCCGCACAACACGCCCGCGCCGCCTCGACGCCATCGCCGCCCCGCTCCGCACCTCGATGTCGCCTTTGCCATCGCCGTCGCCGGCCATACGTGAGCACCTTGCCGTCGCCTTCGCCGGCCGTACGTCGGCCACCGTCATTTTTTTGTTAGATTAATTAGATTTTTTTTGTTAGGTTAGATGTGTAGTAATTTAGATATATAGTTCATAGATTTTTTTGTTAGATTAGATTTTTTGTTAGATTAGATGTGTAGTAATTAATTTGTTTATATTATGTTAGATTTTTTGTTAGATTAATTAGATTTTTTTTGTTAGATTAGATGTGTAGTAATTTAGATATGTAGTTCATAGATTTTTTTGTTAGATTAGATTTTTTTTGTTAGATTAGATGTGTAGTAATTAATTTTGTTCATAGAATTTTAATGATTTTTTTGTTCATAGTATTTAGAAAAAGGAAAAAAAAATAAGAAGTAGTTTATATATAGTTGAACTAGCTAGTTGATTTAATAAACTAATTTATTTTACTATATATAGAAGTAGTTTGTTTTTAGTAAGTACTACTTAATTATTTGTAGTAAGTGCTTAATTAGTAGTTGAACTAGATAGTTGATTTAATTAATAAAACTACTTTTATTTAACTATATATAGAAGTAGTTCCCGCATCGACGTCGGCGATGCCTATCCCGCATCCTCGTCATCGTCGACTCGACGGTGGAGGCCTGCTTGATCAGGGCCATGTTCGGGACTGGGCTCCGCCGGGCTGGTATTGGGACGTGCTACCTTCCGGGGGACGTAGGTTGGTGAGGAGGCAGCCCGTTGTTGACCCGATCCTTGTTTGGTGGCGGTCGCGTGGGCCAGTGACAGTGGTGAGGCATCCGGACACCGCGGAGGTGGTACGTCACCGTGTCAGCGAGGAGGACGAGCACGTCCGTCGCTACATGGTTGCATTGGAGGGCAGGTTCGACAATACCTGGCAGGTTCTTCAGGGATCTCACTAGAGCTATGATCCTGTGATGGTTCCTTATCTTTGGGTGTCCATCGCCCGCGTCGATACCCGTCGGGCGCTACGGTTCTAGTTGTATTAGTGATAATATTCGACGATGTACGGACACCAAGAGATGATGTACTTTTGCTTATAATTATTGAATACATGCTAATTTGAATACTATACTTTCTTTTATGATTTGGTTTTGCTTATTTTATGATTTGGTTTTGCTTATTGAATGCTAATATTGGATAAGTTCTCCTTCATTCCCGTGTGCTAGACAATTTGATATAATAATGCATCCGGGAATGAAAGGAGGAGCTACATACATCGATCATCGATAGTCAACCCGTGATTAATAATAATGATCTAGTGTAATATTTGAATTATGAACGTAGGCCAGAAATGTCGTACTCATCGGACAACGAAAACCGCCCGGGGGAGTGCGACTGGTGCCACGACGACCGAGGTATCTGCGACAGGTTCATTGAGCTGGACGAAGATCGGCGCTTCAGCATTAAGCTCGAGGAGACCTGCGATGTTCATACGGTACGCAACAACGACAATAGTTTTTTTCGTAATTAAGCACGACTTCAACTATTTTAACGTGTCTTTTTCATCTTTTCCAATTCGACTAGCTTATCCCATGCTTTGCAAGACGCTATGTCTTGGAGAGGATGGGTTTTGAAGACCATGAAAGTTTCGAAACCAAAAAAATTATCCTAAGTACCCATCATGGTGTGGATTTTCAAGTAAAGCTGTACAATGCTCAGTGTAACCCATTTTGGTTGCAAAAATTGGGAAGCACTTTGCAAGATGTATGGTCTTGATGAGGGTATGCTTGTCACCATGGATCTTGGTGATCCTATAATCGAGCAAGAGAGACCTTCGATTTGGTTCCTTGTGGATACACCTCCAATTCTTCCCCCATGTGAGCTTAACATAGTTATTAAGTAATTTATATTGTTTATTTCAAAATATATAGTTGACAACTTATCTCCATTGACAGCTTATTTTCATTCTTCAAAGAATGTGCGGAAGATGGTAGACAGAACCTACTACACCGAAGGCTCCGAATTAACTTATCAGGAGAAAAATCATCTGGTCGGATTTTGTACTGATCTTGAGAATTATAATATCTACAATCAAACTCCTCAACATTATGGTCAATACGTACCACTAGTGCACGTGTTGAACTATGGTAACTACCATGGAGATACCCTGGTAAGATTATTTTTTACTGTTACAACATCCGTGCATCTTTTTGCACACTTCTAAAACTAGTACATCATTGCTAACTACGACGTTATTACTATGTTTTTCAACAGATAATCCCGAATGATTGTGTGCCTCATCTGATGTATACGCATGGTAGCCTTCATGTTTTGAACATACAACCAGGTCGTCCTACGAATCTCAACTGTCCATACCGGGTTTCTAAATGAAGTGGAGACATAACAATCAAAGAATGGAAAAATTGTATGGACAGTCGTAAGGAGCTTCTTGGAAGCAATAAGCAGCGAAGGGCAAGAATTGGAGACAGGATGATCGCCATTCTTCATAATGGAGAGTCATGGTCTATATTGTTTTATGCTATTTTACCTTAAGGGTGTTTAGGTCCTACCTGATACTGATGATCATGTGCTAAGAACAATTATGTAGGGTTGGGTTCGATGACTATGAGGATGATGATCGCATGACTTATTATTAATAACGAGTAGAAGTTGTATGATGATGCATGATTAGTAGGACTTGTTATTATATATGATGATGTATGATGCGAGCATGCATGAGCATGTTATATTAGCGGTTGAAATGAACATAGCAGCAGCGTTGATAAACCAAGGATGAAGATATAAGAGAGGACACTTCTCTCTATTAGCTAGCTAATAACAACCTAAAAATAACCCCCAAAACCTTAAAGCAGCCACTTTTGTAAAAAAACATGGACTTTTGGTCCCGGTTGGAGCCACCAACCGGGACCAAAGGCCCCCTGACTGGGCTCGGCGCACAGGGCCATGTGGATGCACATTGGTCCTGGTTCGTGTTTGAACCAGGACTAATGGGTGGAGGTATTAGTAACGACCCATTAGTCCCGGTTCATGAACCGGGACTAAAGGCCCTTACGAACCGGGACTATTAGGTGTTTTTCTACTAGTGTGGTCTCGCCAACTATTACTTCTACTACTATGGCTAACGGTTTAGCAATAAAGTAAAGTAATTACATGGCGTTATTCAATGACACGCAGGTCATACAATAAATTAAGACAACTCCTATGGCTTCTGCCGGTTGTCATACTCATCGACATGCAAGTCGTGATTCATATTACAAGAACATGATCAATCTCATACATCACATATATTTCATTCATCACATCCTTTGGCCATATCACATCACACGACATATGCTGCAAAAACAAGTTAGACGTCCTCTAATTGTTGTTGCAAGTTTTTACGTGGCTGCTATAGGTTTCTAGCAAGAACATTTCTTACCAACGCCAAAACCACAACATGATATGCCAATTGCTATTTACCCTTCATAAGGACCCTTTTCATCGAATCTGATCCGACTAAAGTGGGAGATACAGACACCCGATAGCCACCTTATGCAACTAGTGCATGTCAGTCGGTGGAACCTGTCTCACGTAAGCGTACGTGTAAGGTCGGTCCGGGCCGCTTCAACCCACGATGCCGCCGAATCAAGATAAGACTAGTGGTGTCAAGTAAATTGACAAAATCGACGCCCACAACAACTTGTGTTCTACTCGTGCATAGAAACTACGCATAGACCTAGCTCATGATGCCACTGTTGGGGATCATTGCAGAAATTCAAAATTTTCTACGCATCACCAAGATCAATCTATGGAGTAACTAGCAACGAGAGAGAGGGGAGTGCATCTTCATACCCTTGAAGATCGCGATGCGGAAGCATTGCAAGAACGCGGTCGGTGGAGTCGTTCACTAAGCAATTCAGATCACGGCCGAATGCGATCTCAGCACCGAACAATGGTGCCTCCGCGTGTTCAACACACGTACAGCCCCGGGACGTCTCCTCCTTCTTGATCCAGCAAGGGGAGAGGAGAAGTTTAGGGAGAGATCCGGCAGCACAACCGCGTGGTGGTGGAGCTTGCAGTTCTCCGGCAGAGCTTCGCCAAGCACTACGGAGGAGGAGGAGGTGTTGGGGAGGGAGAGGGCTGCGCCAGGGGAAGGGGTGAAGCTCCCATGCGCCTCCCCACTATATAAAGGGGTGAAGGGGGCTGGTTTCTTGCCCTCCAAGTCCATTGGGGCGTTGGCAAAGGTGGGAGGAAAGAAATCCCATCATTTCCTTCCCCACCGATTGTTATCCCCCTTTTTTAGGGATCTTGATCTTATCCCTTCGGGATATGATCTTATTCCTTCTAAGGGGGGATCTTGGTGCGCCTTGACCAGGGGTGTGAGGCCTTGCCCCCACTACCCACGTTCATGTGGGTCCCCCCATGCAGGTGGGCCCCACTCCAAAACCATCTAGAACCTTCCCGGTACAATACCGAAAAATCCCAAACATGTTCTGGTGGACAAAATAGGACTTCCCATATATAAATCTTTACCTACGGACCATTCTGGAACTCCTCGTGATGTCTGGGATCTCACCCGGGACTCCAAACAACATTCGGTAACTGCACACTAATTCCGATAACAACTCTAGCGTCACCGAACCTTAAGTGTGTAGACCCTACGGGTTCAGGAATCATGCAGACATGACCGAGACAGCTCTCTGGCCAATAACCAACAGCGGGATCTGGAAACCCATGTTGGCTCCCACATGTTCCACGATGATCTCATCGAATGAACCACGATGTCAAGGATTCAAGCAATCCCGTATACAATTCCCTTTGTCAATCGGTACGTTACTTGCCTGAGATTCGATCGTCGGTATCCCAATACCTCGTTCAATCTCATTATCGGCAAGTCACTTTACTCGTTCCGTAATGCTTGATCCCGTGATTAACTACTTAGTCACATTGAGCTCATTATGATGATGCATTACCGAGTGGGCCCAGAGATACCTCTCCGTCACACGGAGTGACAAATCCCAGTCTCAATTCGTGCCAACCCAACAGACACTTTCGGAGATACCCGTAGTGCACCTTTATAGCCACCCAGTTACGTTGTGACGTTTGGCACAACCAAAGCATTCCTACGGTATCAGGGAGTTGCACAATCTCATGGTCTAAGGAAATGATACTTGACATTAGAAAAGCTTTTAGCAAACGAACTACACGATCTTGTGCAATGCTTAGGATTGGGTCTTTTCCATCACATCATTCTCCTAATGATGTGATCCCGTTATCAATGACATCCAATGTCCATGGCCAGGAAACCATAACCATCTATTGATCAACGAGCTAGTCAACTAGAGGCTCACTAGGGACATGTTGTGGTCTATGTATTCACACATGTATTACGATTTCCAGTTAATACAATTATAGCATGAACAATAGACAATTATCATGAACAAGGAAATATAATAATAACCATTTTATTATTGCCTCTAGGGCATATTTCCAACATTTTCCACTTGCCTTTTTCCACGGCAGAAAATTCTTCTTTGGCACTATGCTTTGATAAAGCGACAGGGTTGCTAGTAGTAGTGTGGCCAAAGCCTGTAATCACCACATCATCTGTCGTGCCATCAACAATCTTGTCTGGGCTTGGTGGATCGGTAGCTGGGCTTGGTGGATCGGCAACTGGGCTTGGTGGATTGGCAGCTGGGCTTGCCGGATCAGCATGATGACTAGTTGTATTAAATTCTGGCGGATCAAGGAAAGTATCCTGACCATGCGGTACCGGATCATCCAGAGCAATGTCAGTGTTTTGGTCAATAGCTTCTGAGATTCTCTACGGTTCAGTAGCTGGGCTATCATCAGTTGGTATAGCCAGCTTGGCTTTCTTGCTAAGTCTGGCTTTGGGACTGAAAAGAATAAAATACAGAGATTAGTATAATAAACCAGAGCAAGGCATAAAAATAAGTCTACTATGCTTACCTAGGAACGGTCTTGAGTGGAGGCATCTATGTGGTTGATCAATCGCCGGAGGATGAATTGGAAGTTCCCTGATAATTCAAATCAGACGGATTAAGTGGATATCGGAAGTAACCTGCCTTCGGATAAAATATATTAGAAGTACAAGAGACCTCTTAACGATGCTTGTAAGTCGGGGAATATGGTAAACCGGCAAAGGTAACCACTTATCCACTGTGTCGGGTTGTGCAGCGAGCTTCTTGCTGCTGTGTCTTCAAAGAAAAGTGCAGATCCAAATGAGCAAGCGGGTGTGAATGTTTTACTTTCCAGACTGCTCGATGATGTTTTGGTACTAGCACATGACACTACTAGGAAAAGGGCTATAGATGGGATTGACACTAATGGCGCACCAGAAAGATGGTGCGCCATTAGTATATACTAATGGCGCACCACAATCTGATGCGCCATTAGAGTTTAAACTACTAATGGCGCACCATGCTACGGGTGCGCCTGTCCAAACATACTAATGACACATCCGGGCAAAGTGCGCCATTAGTAGTTGTAACTACTAATGGCGCACCAGGCAGCAGGTGCGCCATTAGTATAGAATTTTTTTTTGAACTAGTGCGCCTATCCAAACATACTAATGGCGCATCCTGCCCAAGTGCGCCATTAGTAGTTGTAACTACTAATGGCGCACCAGGCAGTGGGTGCGCCATTAGTATAGAATTTTTTTTTGAACTAGTGCGCCTATCCAAACATACTAATGGCGCATCCTGCTTAAGTGCGCCATTAGTAGTTGTAACTACTAATGGCGCACCATGCAAGAGGTGCGCCATTAGTAAGTGGGCAGCAACAAGATATTTGGGACAGCCTCTCCTACCCACACACTCACTTTCTCCCCACTTCATTCTCTCCACCTCCTCCTTGTCTCGGGTGCCTCCTCTTTTTCACCTCATTTCCACCATAGATTCATTCAAATTAAGTGGTTAAATTACCTTGTTTCAATAGGTAAGTAAGGGGGGAAGCTATATTTAGGTTGTTCTCCTTACAACAATGTGCACATGCACTTTTTACGGCCTAGCTAGATCTATGTATGTTCGTGGTGTTGCATATGTTTGTGGTGTTGCATATGTGTTTGTGTTTGGAGGTGTACCGGTATTTGATATGCGATAGTTGCCAATATTTTGCCGGAATGTTGATTCATTTCCGTTTCGGCGAGAATTTTGGCATTAAGCATTCTTTTTGGTCCTATTTTTAGGGAAAGTCATGCCAAATTTTTGTTTGGTTCTAAAATATCGTTTTGCTCTACCCCGCAGGCGACCATGGTCCGCACGATGACCGAAGGCATCGTGAATAGGTTTTTGAGGTCCGCGAAGGCCGAGATGCTTCAAAAGAACGAGACGGAGATAAGATGTCCGTGTCGAAGATGCAAGCTGAAGAGCCTTATTGCGGACCCGGATTCCGGGCAGGTGCGGGACCACCTGCTGTTGCATGGTTTCATGGATGGCTATCGGTGGCAAGGTGATGAAGATGACTACGAAGTCGTCCATGCGGGCCGGGCAAGAAATGAGGAAGGGCAGCAAGACAACCATCGCGGCTCGGGCGGGCGAGAAGACGAAGAATCCCCAGGAGATGATCACGACTGTGATGCTGTACACAGTCATCATGTAGAAGATGCAGGACATGATGATGAGGAAGATGCCAGAGCAGGCGACGGGCATGATCATGAAGATGATGATGCCGGCGGAGCAGACAACGCTGGACCATCGATGGGCTGGGTGCAGGACCCTCATATTCAAGAGCTGCTTCTCAAGCAGACAGATAACGCAAGAGCTGCCGCCCGAGAGAAAGCCAAGATGGATCAACTTGAGTTAGACGCGGTTACTCCATTGTATGAAGGATGCAGGCCCGAGGATACCCGCCTGAAAGTAACGCTCATGACCCTGGAGATGAAGGTAAAACACAAAATGACCGACGCATGCTTCGACGAGAACATGTCATTCTGGCACGAACGTCTTCCCAAGGGGAACAAGTGCCCGACCAGTTTGGAGGAGGCGAAGAAAATCGTGTGTCCTCTGGATTTACCGCACGTGAAATACCATGTGTGCATGAACAATTGCATCATTTATCGGGACGAGCACGCGGAGTCTTCAATATGTCCGGTGTGCGGTGTCACTCGATACAAGAAGAGGAAGAAAGCTCCTCGAAAAGTGGTGTGGTACTTTCCGATCACTCCTCGTCTGCAGCGGTATTTCGCGGATCCTAAGGTAGCAAAGCTCCTGCGTTGGCACGCGGATAGGGAGGAGAAGAAGCGAGAAGATGACGCAAATGATCCGGAGATAGATAAAAAAGACAAGATGTTGAGTCACCCTAAGGATGCGAGCCAGTGGCAAGCATTGAACTTCGAATACCCAGAATTTGGGAACGATCCAAGGAACATCGTGTTGGGCGCGAGCACCGATGGAGTCAATCCGTTTGGCAGCCAGAGAAGCAGACATAGCACCTGGCCTGTGTTTGTGTGGATGTACAACCTTCCCCCCTGGTTGTGCATGAAGAGGAAGTACATTCACATGAGTATGCTAATTGAAGGGCCGAAACAACCAGGGAACGACATCAATCTGTATCTAGGGCTGCTGAAAGAGGAGCTTGACACGCTGTGGAAAACGCCAGCCAATACGTGGGACGCCGCAGAGAAAGAATATTTCCCTATGAGAGCCGCACTGCTCACGATGGTGCACGACTATCTCGGTTACGGATATCTTGCGGGGCAGGTAGTCCACGGATTTTCTGGATGCGTAAGGTGCATGGATGACACAACGTATCGCCAGCTAGATAGAGATCCCGGGTCTTCGAAAACTGTGTTCATGGGACATCGAAGGTGGCTTCGCGACGATGACCCGTGGAGGAAACGCAAGGATTTGTTCGATGGTGAAACCGAACCCCGAAAACGCCCGTGTACGAGGAGCGGCGAGGAAATAGACAAGCTGTTGAAAAATTGGAAAGAATGCCCACTGCCGGGAAAGAAGCAAAAGGCGCCAGAGCCGGGAAAGAAGCGAAAGGCGCCAGAGCCGCTGCTGAAGGTATGGAAAACGAGGTCTGTTTTCTGGGACTTGCCGTACTAGAAGATCCACCGTGTGCCTCACAGCCTTGATGTCATGCATATCACGAAGAACGTGTGCGAGAGTCTGCTTGGTACCCTGCTCAACATGCCAGAGAGGACCAAAGATGGGCCGAAAGCAAGGGCAGACTTGAAATCAATGGGCATCAGGCAGGAGCTTCACGCTATATATGATGATGATGATGATGATGATGATGATGATGATGATGATGATGAGGCGAAGCAGGACACAGAAAGTCGTCGCAAAGGCAAAAAGGCCAAGAAGACCGGAAATGACTACCCTCCCGCGTGCTTCACTCTAAGTCAGGAGGAGATCGAGCAGTTTTTCACCTGCCTCCTAGGAGTAAAACTTCCTT
>NC_041381.1:649765141-649849210 GCF_002162155.2 Triticum dicoccoides | reverse complement strand
GAGGGAGAACTTCTGGGGTTCTGTTGTGGGTTATGATTCCTCGTACAACGCTCACAACCTGAATAGATATGATTTTCTGTTGTGAGAAGTTGAAGGATTTGAGGTTGGCTCCTGTTGAAACTTGGCTAGAGATACAACTTTGTTTTGTCATTGGGAAGTGTAAAGCATTGGAGAAGATTTATTGTTGATGCTCACACCTCCAGAATATTTAGTTAAAACCTTCTGCTGAACTCATTAAGTTGTTGACTGCGCATTATGGAGAAAATTGTATTTCTGCAACCAGATTCAGCTACTGTCGTTACAACACTGTCTTTTGAGTAAATTGAGACTCCACATCATCACTGACATCGCAGGGCCATTTCTGTCAGATCCGTTGTCGAACTCCTCTAACTTGGAAACTTGGGTTATGTGTTACTCTTTCTTCTGAAGTTGTGCTTCTGTGTTATAAATCTCTGAAGTTGTGGTTTTGCAAAAATCGTGCCGCTGAAGTTGTTTGTTAGTGCTTCAAGTTATTTATCTTCTTTTAGGTTATTTATCACTTGTGTTATTATTATACATCTTGTGCTCATCTTGTTTAGCTTAGGTTGTTGGTACACTTAGTTTTTGGGCCTCAACATATTTACCATTTGTGTTTGAAAACTAAACGAGTAGTTTGTTTATGCATTTCTTCAAACCAAACCCTTAATTGTTTTATAACACCTATGTTCCTTCTCTATGAGACATCTGGGTCATTTCACCAAAGCACTCTTCAGCATGGGCCGTGCCGCAGTCTACATATGTATAATAATAACACAAGTGAACATATGCATGAACAGGATATATATCTTTAACAGGATATATATCTTTACCAGTTAAAATTTTGATCAAGTAAACTCAATATTTCTGGGACAGTTAGAGTATCCATCGATCATATTTGAACCTAATACCAATTCATTCATCTCCATACCACTGCAGACACAACAGAACAGAGGCACTTCATCACCCACGGCTGAGAAAGCAAGGTAGAATCACCACTGCATACATACTATTTCTCTTTTTTTTCTGTTCTTTTCAGATCAATATTGTTGTGATCTTTCATGTCTTTTATAACAGGGAAAATGGTTGTATATGATAGACATCGAACCGTTTCTGTAAATTGAGTACTAACTGAGTTCCCTAAAAAAAGAACCTTAGTACTAACTGAAATATGATGGAACAGAAAATACAATGAAATCAATACGGAACATGCTAGATAAATATTGCCATGAAACCAGATGACACTGATAATTTTAGTGGAAAACAAAGGACTCTTCTGTTATTTTTAGTGAAAAGTTGGTCCACCGACCACTCACATATCCAATTTCCATGATCCTCAACGGAAGTCAGAAACACAACATATCCATGGACTTCTCATTGTTCAAAATCTTCTCTTAGGATTAACCACAACAGCATACCGGGGGTTCAGGAATCAAAATATCAGTTACATCAAGAGTTAGCAATGACCAAACTGGCATGTAACAGAGACACTATAAAAGATAGCCAACATCCAGTTAGGCCAACATAACAGTGAACAAAACTACTGTCAATCAGCTCAGTTCTAGTGCTGTTGGATTTTTCTCGATTGTATTCTTGCAGTTTTGAAAATTCAGTTTATTCGGTTACTGAAAATTCAGTTAATTCAGTTAGGCACACAAATTTCAGAACTTTTGTGTGCCCTAGTACTTGGTGTTTGTAGAAAACCAGGAGTGTCAATGGGACTAGAATTCACTTGGTCTTATATGGGTTTGTAAAACTTGTTCATGTACTGAACTACTGATGCCTTGTGATGCTCTGAATTACTTGTGATGCCTCTGAATTACTTGTGATCACATTGAGAAAGACTTGTAAAGATGATGATCATCTTTAACAGAAAACAATTTGTGATGATTTTGCTAGTTTGCTGGGTTTTGTCTCCGACCATCGTGTCGTGATGATTTTGTAGGTACCCCGAGAGGCCCTTGAGTTTGCCGGAATGTCGATTAACTTCCGTTCCGGCAAATTCGGGTACTCCATATGTCCTATTTTCAGCAAAGGTCATGCTGAAATTTTCCGTGAATTTTAGCATGACTTTGCTAAAAATAGGACATATGGGGTACTTGTGACTAATGCATGGGCCGGGGTATCTTAGTAGTTAATTAAGTAGGATCAAGTGCCCCGGCGTACTTGTGACTAATGCATGGCTTTTAGGGTGCCTCGGTGTCGATAAAAACTGAAATGATGAAAAGTTAGGCTTTTAGGGTGCCTTGGCGTCGAAAACCCTCAATGATAAAAGCTTAGATTTTAGGATGCCTCGGTGTCAACAAACCCTAAATGATGAGACCATGATCTTGTTCCTTGACAATAACCAACTTTTTGACCAAACTTTGTTTCTATTTAGAGAGAAACATGGCCCACAACGATGAGGCCGGGGGTTCGGGCGGCAAGGCATTCTGGGAGCTGTCCCAGGAGATGGAGGAACAACCTCACTTGTATGAGGCCGCCGCCTTCCCCACCGATCCTGAGACCACAGATGGTGCCGCCGAGGATGACCACACTGATGCCACCACTGATGGTGCCGCCGAGGATGCCACCACTGATGATGGCGGCGCACGCACAGATAGCAGCCAGCCGAAGAGGCAACGGAAGGGCCGGCGCCCGATCGTGCTCCGCACCCTCAAGGAGTAAGTTACTGAAGTGGACTCCAACGGGAATCCAACGGCGCCCGAACGAATAGTCAAGGGGTACTCGCTTCAGCTCGGGTGCATTGTCCGGAGCACCGTCTCGATCAACACCGAGAACCTGAGGCATCCTGACCGGGGGAATTTGCGCCACCTCCTCTTCACGAAGCTGCACGAATGATACAAGTTCCCCGCTGCATTCGAAAACACAAGCCTCAAAGGGAATAAAGTGAACAATGCTGCCCTCACGAAGATGAGCAAGGCCCTGTCTACTTGGAAAAGCAATGTGAAGAGAATGATCGAGAAAGGTGAGAGTTATGAGAAGATCAAGGAGAAAAATCCTTCGATCACCGAAGATGACTACAACGACTTCAAGATCAATTGCTCGAGCACCGCAAGCTCCCAATCAAGTGAGTGGGGGAAACAAATGCGGGAGCTGAACATAGGGGAACACACACTCGGTCCCGGCGGTTACAGAGTGGCGGAGCCTATATGGGAAAAGGAGGAGGCGGACCGTGCCGAGCAAGGCCTACCGCCCCTCTTCGATAAATACGGTGACAAGCAGACCAGGAACTTTGTCAGGGCCCGGTACAAGAAGGACCCGAAAACAAAGGAGCTTACCACGGATCCGAAGACCAGGCGGCTTGAGCTTGTTCTGGTAAGGAATACACCCCCGCGTAATTAGCTCCATATGGTTGCATTCTAATTAATGAAGCCGAATTTCTAAATGGTTCACATTCCTTCCACAGGCGACTGAAAGCAGTAGAGCGGGGTCGACTCAGAGCAACCCTTGGGACACCACTCTAAATAGGGGGTTGAATATAATGAAGAACAAGGATAAGCTCAGTAAGCCGACGTCAGCTGGTCGTGTGGCCGGCAAAGGCTTGTCGACAAAATGGGGGTCATACTATACCGCTGGTGTGCGGAAGGAGAAAAAGACCAGCTCGGAAAGCCAGGCGCGAGAGGTTCAAGAACTCAAGGCACAGGTGGCGCGGATTCCGGAGATTGTCCAAGAGCAAGTGGAACAACGAGTCGGAGCGATGATCACCGCCCTTGTGCCTACCTTGATCTCGGGGTTGAGTGCGTGGATTGCGGGCGGCCAACAGGGGCCGCCCCCGATTCCTAGCTTCACGGCCAGCAACTCGCATAATGCGATGGCGGGGCCATTGGTGCCTCCGGCGGAGGCGGCATTGGTGTCTCCGACGCCGGCACGGGAGCTTAATGCACCCGGGTGTACGCCGGCCGGCACCTCTTCAGCAAGCGGCCGCTCCGTCAACTGCACGCCCGCCGTTGGCGGTGCCTCGACATTAGCCGAGCTCGACGCCATCATCACGATAACTAATTAAGCCTCTCTCGGCCGAGGACTTCATCTCCTTGACTTTGACTGGGCATCCCTGACGCCCTACATGTTTTCGCAGGGCGCCGCCGACGTTCCGTGCACTCTCCTCCACTTCGTGAACAACGAGTTGGTCGATGTCGCCAAGGGCAAAATCGTTCAACCGGGCAACCCCTTGTTCCACGGTACCCAGATGCCACCCAACTTGTATAGGGTTCAACTGGTTCGGGTGCTGCCAGGCTGCGACGACTTGTTACCTCCGATTCAACCCGTCGGGGCCGACGATGATGACGTGATGACCCTCAGCGCCTGCCTGAGCTGGCCCCTGCTTTGGCCGAAGAGCCAGATTCGTTTGGGGGCGGGGGACACCACCCCAAAGACAACACCGCCAGTCGTGCCGGCGCCAAGTCGGCCCCATGGCAAGACTGCCGTAACGGTGCTGGACATCCCTATGCCACTGGATCCAAACATGCATATGGCACAGGATCAGAACGACGACGACGACGACGATGATACATTTGGCAACGTCGATCAGTACTTTGCCGAGCATGGGTACGATGGCGACTTCATGGGGCCTCCTTCTCAAGAACCAAACCCAACAAAAGACGTGTGCGATCTAGCTCGTACCGCGGAGAAGCCAAGTTGCAACAGGCGCCGTCTGGCGTTCAGCTCTCAGGAGACGCCTCCAGCTGCCGACTTCACCGAGCCTCAGATAGGCGAGGTGCGAAATATTATCAGCCCCAACACACTCAAGAAGGCGGTCTGTGAGCAGAACTCGGTCCCATTATAGGAGAAGAAGAAGGCACGCAAAAGAAAGACTAAGAAGGGTGCGAGCCAGCCGGCACCGAGTACGATCCGTGCTCAGGACGGGCCACCTTCACCGCAGGATATCTCGAGGAGGGTGCATGTGGCGGGTAGGGCGATGCTACCACCAAATATGCTCAATGCTGCAACCGGTGCTATGCGGAGTCTGCACGACAGTGTTCTTTCTTTGGAGAAGCGGCGTCTCAGAGAGAAGGATGTGGCATACCCGGTTTTCGTGGCCAAGGTGCCAGAGGGCAAGGGCTTTGTGGATGGCGACATCGGGGGTACGATCATCCTGCGGTTTGATGACATCTTTGCTATGTTTAACCTTCATCCGCTGCACTACACCTTCGTTCGGCTATTTTCGCTGAGTATGGAGATGCGGATCATTCGCGACAAGAGCCCAGACATCGTGATAGTCGACCCCTTCTACATGCGTGCCAAGATCTTGGGCAGCGCTGGGGACCGGCAAGTCGCGAGTTCTTACCTCGAAGGCGTCATTCTGGCAAACCAAGATAAGGATAACTTCCTCGTGCCTTACTTTCCCGAGTAAGTCCTCCCCTAAACCGGCCCGTAACATATGAATTCTTACTTTTCGATCGTTTTTCTTTTAACATTCCGTGTTTTCTGCAGTGACACACGTTGCACGCTCATCCTCCTAAGCCCCAAATATTCCATGGCCACGTATTTCGACCCAGACTGTCAGTCGAACGTAGACTACACAAATGTCAAGAAGGTTCTTGATGATGTTCTCCCCGGCTACGCCCAATCTGGAGGCACCTTCACCAGGCCTATTCGTAAGTACGGCAAGCACGTGTTCTCCCACAATACGATGTTCTGCTGCGTCAAGCAGCCGCCTGGCGGTCAGAAGGGTGCCTACTACGCCATCCATCACATGCGGGCGATCGTACGGGACCATCATCAACTTCTGCTACCGAGTAAACTCCAAGATTGGGCCGCGAGCGTGTCGGCAATCCAGGACGCGGACCTCCGACAAGAATTCTTTCGCATCCAGTCGGAGTTTGCGGAAATCATCCATCAAGATGTCCTTCATACCTCGGGGCAGTTCTACCTCAGAAATCAACCGTCCAACAGTGACATCCACACAATGCTACAAATGCAGGATGACAACGCCCGTTCTTTCATGACTCCCACGATAGACGGCGGCTTCATCCACGCTCCGGTCCCTTGAGTCGAGTTGTCTAGTTCTGAAACATCGATTGGCTCATGTTGTAATTAAACTTTAATGAACTTGTAGTATGTCTCTTTGGTTTCGAGAGTCGTTCAACTTAGATGTAATCGATGCTATTAATGTCTTGCTTTTCTCTTCCGATCGTTCTGTTGCATAATTATATATTGCTTATGTATTGTCTGTGAATTGGTACTAACGTTTCGTTTGGCTAGTGCATAGCGATGCCGACGTATGTCGTGTACAAGGGTAAGGTTCCCGGAGTCTACGATGACTGGGAGGAGTGTCGGAGATAGGTTCACCGATTCAGCGGTAACAGTTACAAAGGGTACACCACTAGGGCCAAGGCCGAATCTAGATACGCCCGCTATCTAGCGGGAGAGGGGAGGGAGCGTTGGAGGAACCGGATGAAGATGAGTTTCATCGTGATGATGCTCATCGTGATGACCGTAGCTCTCTTCTATGTGATGGTAGTTTAGATGATCGATATCGACTTGTAATGTGAAGACAAACTCGCTACTCGCGGTCTCGAGACTTGTAATATAATGTTCTATCTTTGTTCGGTCTTTTTAATTCGGAGACTAATATGATGAATTGTATTCGGAGACTAATATGATGAATTGTATTCAAAGACTAATCTTCTATTGTATTTGATGAATCTATTGTTGATGTGTGCTGTCTATATTTTGTCAAATTATACATTTTGTAACCTGTGCAAAAAACAGAAAATAAGAAAATAAAAAAAACCTAATATTCATACTAATGGCGCATCACACGACAGTGCGCCATTAGTATGACAATGCATACTAATGGCGCATCACCGGGTAGTGCGCCATTAGTATGCTGCGGTTACTAATGGCGCATCCAGAGGTGGTGCGCCATTAGTATGCCAAAGCACCTGGGTATACACGCCCCCTGGGAGGCATACTAATGGCGCACCCTCGCATATACTAATGGCGCACCAGGTGGTGCGCCATTAGTATACCAGATACTAATGGCGCACCAGGTGGTGCGCCATTAGTAAAAATTACTAATGGCGTGCTATCAATGGCGCACCAGTGATGCGCCATTAATGGCCATATTAGGTGCGCCATTAGTAGTGGTATTTCTAGTAGTGTGATTTGAATCGGAGGATAGAACAATTACATTTGCATCACCAGCGTGGCTAGCTTCTGTATCATCTTGATAATAATCATTGTCAATGAGGTGTATGAAAAAAGAACCAAGAGAATCGAATTCTACCTCTGAGTCTGGGTCATCAAGCTCTTCATCATTTGGCAAATTAGAGGTCTCGGCGGTTTTCTTCTTTGCTGGCTTCTTTACAGCCTTAGTCTTGCTGCGGGGTGCTCTGGACGGTTTATCTTGTGATTTCTTCTGCCAGAACGGATCATCGCCCTGCACAGTTGGATAGTAGATTATAAAGGAATATGTGAGAAAGGCCGGATTAAGGTAAAAATGAGGCAATTCTTAAAGTTGGCGGTTTCTTGGAGGCATAGAAGGGGCTAAGCCCTACTCTGCTGCATAGATCCACCGGTTCATCGAGTATTTTCTTAACAGATTCAGTCACTTCATCCTCTGTTAGCTGAATATCAATATGATGTTGAGGATCTTTCAAATTCCCTGTGTACTCGCACATTAAACCAGGATGCCAGCTTAAAGGCAGAACGCTCCAAGATATCCAGCAGCGGACGAAGTCAACACCTGTTAAACCGTTTGCCATGAAGGCTCTGAGTTTTGAGAGCTGTGGTGCATAGTGGGATCGTTCCTTGACAGTCAGCCTCTCTGAGGGAACGGATGAGTTTTGGTAAGCCGATATGCACGATAACCCGATAGAGGATTTTCATTGTCTGGAGCTGTATTGCGGCAGTAAAACCAAGTTTGGTTCCAGTCCTTGGGGTGGCTATGAAGTTTGGCGTGAGGGAAATCAACATCCTTTCTTTTCTGGATTGAAACACCCCCTAGTTCAGTATTGGGCCCGTCTGTAAATTCAGTACGTCGGTTTAAGTAAAAGAAGTCCCGGAATAATTCCACAGTGGGTTCCTCTTGCAGATAGACTTCGCAAAAAACTTGAAAATTACATATATTGGACACATAGTTTGGTCCAATATCTTGAGGTGGATCTGGAAGCTCGCAAGAACATCATGAAAAAACTTTGATCTGGGTGGGCTGAACACTCGATTCAGATGATCAGTAAAGACAACTACTTCTCCATTCTGAGGTTCAGGAGGATTTTCTAAACCGGGGACTCTCCAGTGAATGTTTTCCTTGCTCGCTAAAGCACTAGTCACCACATACCCAATTAGTTGTCCTTCAGCAACCCGGGAAGGGACCCAATTGCAAGCATAAAACATTTTGGCCATTTGAACAGGAAGCTGGAAACTGAACCAAGGCTGGTTTAAGGTTTGATTGATGCAGATAACCCGGTTTAGAAGACAGGAAAAGCAAATTGAAGCACATGCGCATGATAACCCGGAGTATTATGTTTGAGTTGGCGGTTTAAAAGAGGGCTAATGGTACCCGACAGGCTATCATTTTCTAAAAATATAAACCGCCTACAATGGTGCGGAAGTGGCAGATCTGAAAAATTCCTAAGTGTTGTACAAACAGATTTCACAAGTTGGTGTTGTAATTTTAGATCTACCGCAGTTCAGAAAAGGAGAAAAAAATTCTGAGACCCTAAGTAGTGTTAGCGGAGCAGCAAAGGTCCAGATGGGATCTATTTAATGAAGAAGAGAAGATATGATGAGGAAAAATGGACTTTACCTACGGCTGTACAGGGAAAGTATCAAGCTTATCAAGATATGATATGGCAGTAAGGTACAGTGGTGAACATCGACGAGCACTGATGAACACCGACGAATACATGAAACCATAATGACAGATCTAGGGTTGAAGGAGAGAAGACTTACCGGCTTCACAGGGGCAGCGGAGAGGTACTGCGATTATCTGGTGCACTCAGGTTGATTCAGCGGCCAAGGGTGGTGTAGCGGTCGAAGGTCGAGGGCGGCGGCGGAGCTTCAGGGCTCGGGCATCGCGAGGTTGAAGAAGAGATGAAGAGGCACAAGGAAAAAAGGAGAAAGGAACCCCCCGGCCCTATATACAAGACAAATGGATAAGCGACAGGCATAGGAATCAAGGAGCCTGAAAGTGAATATGGGAGACAGTTGTCGCCTTGATTTTTGAAATTTCATTAATAAAGGGGAGGTATGTATAGTTTTCTAATGAGCAGGTGACGTCATGGCGGTTTATGATGATTTCAGAAGATGATTTCATGGCGGTTTACAAGGATAACGAGAAGATGTTCAAGATGGAATTTCTCTAAGTATTGAAGATTGACATGAACAGGTTCAAATCAATCTAGGGCATAATGTTGGTGATATAACTACTGAGTATAAACCGCCGAGTAGGGGCCGGATTATACTCACAAGTAATCATCCGTATTGAAGCCCATGAAGACAAAGAATATGGCGCTTTACTATTGAAGCTAGTGGTTTAGAGCCCAAAGGCGGATTAGGGCCCATAGACATAAACCGCCATGAGATATGTAACTTGTGTTGTAAGTTAGGGAAAGGTAGAAACCGAGCCGGACACATGTATGAGCCGGCCTCGGTATTCTGTAAACCGCCGAGCGTCAACCTGCGTATATAAAGGGATGACCCGGAGGCGGTTCAGGGAAAAGAAACAAAACTTCAAGAGATAGGTAAAGTGGATTCGCACCCTGCTCATCCAGACCCATCAATTCCACCACAACTGGATCGTAGGCTTTTACCTTCACCGCAAGGGGTCGAACCAGTATAAACTCCCCGTGTCCTTTGTTCTGGTTTAACCCCTTTAAGATAATCTCGTTGCGATGGCTCCACGACTAAGTCCTCTCACTAGGACATCTGACGTGTTAATTCCACGACACTACTGACTCCAGAAACAACTCAAGGAAAATAGGAATATGAATTTACATTCAGACTGGTGAGAACGAAGAAGAAATAGTTATCTTAATCTCTACAACTAGCAAGAGTGTAGAATCTCCATTATGTGCTACGGCTACAACTATACATGTTGCTGCAGAAATTGCTTCTCGCCTCGCTAATAACCAAAGTAGTTTTCTAGTGGACAATCTAAACTCGCTCGGGAAACGGAATCAAGGAACCTTCTTCAAGTGCTTGGGCATTGGCAAATTAGAAACCAGCTTCCAAATTACTTTGCTGCAACAACCAACATTCAAGCTCGGGTCTTCCATATTCCTAGGGAACTTACTGTACATGCTCATAATTGTGCATCTACTTCTTATAGGGATAATTATCTTCTGAGAAAAGAAATGGTTTCTTCTAGTGCACAACGTAGATTAACGGGAGATTACTATCTTAGGCTTGCATATCTAGGGAATTTACATGTTAAGGATTGCTAAATCCTATCCTTAACTTGTATTTGGTATGAATACAGGGCACCTCAGGTGCCCACAGTTGTCCAAAAAAAGTTGAGCATCGCACGTGATAACCATACGCACGTCAGATATTTTACAATCTATTTTGACTCACTTATTCATTCCATAAAGATCTTTCAAAGATACACACTTCCGCGTGCCACGTTTGCGCAAACACTTGCCAAGAAAGCATATTGGCAATGATTTATTTTCCAAAAGTAAATCCCACAAGCACCATTTTAAGAAGATGATTAAAGAAAATGCATGGGAAAAAATATGGAATAGCTGTGAGGCCCTATTCAACAAGGCAACCGTCGTATGGCAACCTAAAGGCCCTCTCGTGGTTTTATCAACCCCGATCATGAAGGAAGTCATGCCACTTTCAGACCATCACCAATTTGTATTCGTGTGTTCAAGTTTCACATACTTTTGAAATGCTATACTCTAATTGCATGCCTTACATGTTAACAAGAGCACAATTGCACAAACAACCCTCTCTCCATCTGAAGAGAACCCCTTCCTAGTTGGTCAAAATATAAGAACGGTAGCCACCTAATTAAAGATGGAAACCGACGAGCACTGATGACACACGTAACATGCCCGTGTGATGCACAGTTCTACAAATGAAGAATTACAATAATACTTTCATTTTAATTTTATAAACTTACAATATAAACAGCAATAGACAAATATAGCACTATAATTGAAATCCACATCATTCATTTGCAAGATATAGCCCAACCCATTTTTCGTAATTGTGAATTGCTCAACAAAATCGTTAGTGCACATAGTAAAAAAAACATAGTCAAAAAAAATCGTGAGTGCATGTTGGATGTTCTCCTCTTCCTTTGCAAAGTAAAGTTACCTTGAGATGCTCGTCACGACCCTCGTGACGCACGTCTCGAGCAAAAATCAACATGAAGGCACTAAGATAAAAGGATATGTAGAATTTATATATTTACCGCAATTAACCGACATACATTCTGTGTGAACATAAAATTTACTGTCATTCATATATTTGTTCCTTCAATTTTTTTCCAAAGATACACTCTTATGTGTGACACGATTGCATTTATTCAATTGTTTGTTTCTATATAAAATCTCATATGCAACATTTTAAGACTATGAAGAAACAATAAAGAGGAAAACAAAAATAAAAACTTGAAAACATTTTTAGTGCACCTCTATGTGTGACACGCACATTACCAATGCACCTGTTAAGTGTGACACACATTTTCTACTTTTTTCATAAAACCGATGAGTAGTACTACCAAAAGACAATAGCAGACATCTTTTTAATAGTGTAATAGTGGAGATGTGAGTAACTGTAGATTTTATTTTGATAAGTATGAATTAAATACGTACCATAAATAACATGATCAGTGATTCTATAAATACATGCGTGTATCTTTAGTCAGAGCACCCCACATCGGCACAAGTATAATCCTCACAACTCTCAGTCTGTGAGCATAAAAGAACACTCAAGTCTCTGAGTTCTCTTGATTTTCATCTCTCTAGCAAATGAGCCAGAGAAAGACACTTATATTGGATTTGTAGGTTTCCTCCGTTCGCATGATATTTATGGTCCGCGCAAAGTTCATTTAGCTAATTATGTTTTTGTTTCTTCAATAGTCTTGGAAACAAACAGTCCAAAAAATGAATGGTGTATCTTCACCCACTTACTATCGACCGGTCCTCGTTGCCGATATGTGTTTCACTTCATGGTGGGATGCGGTTTTTCGTTTGCCAGCTCATGATTTTCTATCATTGTGTGCATGGGCTAGTGCATGAATTTAAATCACTAACTGTGCATGGACCAACATGCCATGGCGAGGCGTCCATATTTGGCAAGCAATTCCAACTCCCTTATGTAGTTATGCTCAGCTATGCAAGCAATAATAAAGAGCCAAGATTTAGGTTCCTGTGCATGTATTGCCAGTTCATCAGCTGAAACGATGCCGGAAGCAGGTGCACAATCTGCATACAAACAAAACAAGGGATCTTCTTTTAAAACAGATTATTGGATTATAGGTTGCAAGGTTTATACTGACATTGCATGGAAGAACACTAGTGACAAAAATAACTCAAGGAAAATAAGGATAGGAATTTACATTTAGACTGGTGAGAACAAAGAAGAAACAGTTATCTTAATCTCTACAACTGACAAGAGTGTAGAATCTCCATTACCCGCTAAGGCTACATCTGTACAGGTTGTTGCGGAAATTTCTCCTCGCATCGCTAATAACCAAAGTACTTTTCTAGTGGACAATCTAATACTCGCTCGAGAAACGACATCAAGGAACCTTCTTCAAGTGCCTGGGCATTGGCAAATTAGATGCCAGCTTCCAAATTACTTTGCTGCAACAGCCAACATTCAAGCTCAGGGTCTTCCATATTCCTTGGGAACTTACTGTACAAGCTCATAATTGTGCATCTACTTATTATAGAGATAATTATCCTCTGAGCCAAGAAATGGTTTCTTCTAGTGCACAAGACATATGGATGGGAGATCACTATCGTAGGCTTGCAAATCTAGGGAGATCACTATCGTAGGCTTACAAATCTAGGGAGATCACTATCGTAGGCTTGCAAATTTGGTATGAATACATGGCGCCTCAGGTGCCAATAGTTGTCAAAAAAAAGTTGGGCATCGCACGTGATAACCATATGCACATCAAATATTTTCCAATCTATTTTGACTCACTTATTCTTCCATAAAGATCTTACAAAGATACGCACTTCCGCGTGCCATGATTGCGCAAACACTTGCCAAGAAAGCATATTTCCAATGATTTATTTTCCAAAAGCAAATCCCACAAGCACCATTTTAAGAAGATTATGAAAGAAAAATGTATGGCAAAAATATGGAATAGCTGTGAGGCCCTTTTAAACTAGGCAACCGTCATATGGCAACCCAAAGGCCCTCTCGTGGTTTTATCATCCCCCATCATGAAGAAAGTCATGCCACTATCAGACCATCTACAATTTGTATTCATGTGTTCATGTTTCACATACTTTTACATGTAACATGCCCGTGTGATGCACGGTTCTACAAATGAAGAATTCCAATAATACATTCATTTTAATTTTATAAACATACAATATAAAAGTTAACAGACAAATATAGCACGACAATTGGAATCGACATCATTCGTTTGCAAGATACATCCCTACCTATTTTTTATAATTGTGAATTGCGCAACAAAATCGTGAGTGCATGTTGGCTGTTCTCCTCTTCCTTTGCAAAGGAAAGGTACCTTCAGATGCTCGTCACGTCCCTGCTGATGCACATCTAGAGCAAAAATCAACATGAAGGCACTAAGATAAAAGGATATGTAGAATTTATATATTAACCGCAGTTAACCAACATACATTCTTTGTGAACATAAAATTTACTGTCATTCATAGATTTGTTCCTTCAATTTTTTCCAATGATACACTCTTATGTGTGACACGATTGCGTTTATTCAATTGTTTCATTCTAAATAAAATCTCATATGCAACATTTTAAGAATATGAAGAAACAATAAAGAGGAAAAGAAAAATAAAAACTTGAAAACATTGTTAGTGCACCTCTATGTGTTACACGTACATTAGCAATGCACATATTAAGTGTGACACACATTTTCCAATTTTTTGAGAAAACCAATGAGCAGTACTATGAAACAACAATAGCAGACATATTTTTAACAATGTAATAGTGGAGATGTGAGTAAATGTAGATTTTATTTTGATAAGTACGAATTAAATATGTACCATAAATAACATGCTCGCCGATTCTATTAATACTTGGGTACTTTTAGTCAGAGCAACCCACATCGGCACAAGAATAATCCTCACAACTCTCAGTCTCTGAGCGTAAAAGAACACTCCAGTATCTGAGTTCTCTCGCTTTTCTTCTCTCTCGCAAATGAGCCAGGGAAAGATAGGTATTTTAGATTTGTAGGTTCCCTCCGTTAGCGTGATATTCATGGTCCGCAAAGTTCATTTAGCTAATTATGTTTTTGTTTCCTTTCAATAGTCTTGGAAATAGACAGCCCCAAAAAATGAATGGTGTATCTTCATCCACATACTATCGACTAGTCATCGTTGCCGATATGTGTTTCAATACATGGTGGGATGCGGTTTTTGTTTGCCGGCTCATGATTTTCTATCGTTGCGTGCATGGGCTAGTGCATAAATTTAAATCATTAACTATGAATGGACCAACAAGCCATGGATTTAGGTTCCTATGCATGTATTGCTAGTTCATCAGCTGAAACAATGCCGGAAGCAGGTGCAGAATCTGGATACAAACAAAAGAAGGGATCTTCTTTAAAAATAGATCATTGGATTATAGGTTGCAAGGTTTGAATAGGCGATTTTTACAAGTTCATCACTGAGGAATTTCTATGTGAAGAAATTCCTAAGCAACGACACACTTGCAGCGGAATTAGTACTCAGGTACAAATAGAACAGAGCAACATCATACTCATCATGATGAAATGAAAACAAGCACAGAGTACAGATGGCGTGATAACAGGAAAAGCAGGCTGAAGACTAAGTGACTGAAGAATTAGGAATGAGGAATTAGAGAACATCTTCAGTCAAATTCTTCAAACAGTAATGATCAGATACATCAACACGTGAATGAGGAAATGAAAGGGTTGAGGAAATAGAATGTGAAGACAATGATTTGGTAGACCAGTTTCAACTGCTGTGAAAGTTGTACGTCTGGTTGGAGCGGCTGAGTATGTAAACTCGATGACCCACAGTCCCGGGCACAGAGTCCTTACCGTATTCTCCTTGAGCTAACGTCACACAAACCTCGGCCAACACTCGTGGTAAGTCTTCAGTGACTACCAAACCTTCACAGACTTGGTCACTCGGCGATCCACATTTCCTCTTGGATGCTCAGACCATGACGCCTAACCATCTGGAGGATACAGAGTCCTCAAAGGTAACAAGCATCGGTTCCACACAGGAACAATCTCTTCAGTGATACTCAATCACTTTGGGTTCGGGTTTTGGGTTTCCCTCACTTGATTATTTTCGCTCAAAGTCCTCAGAGGATGGGATGCTCTCAATGACAAGTATCAGTTTCTCTCGGAGCAGCCAACCAGCTAGTGGTTGTAGGAGGCAGCTATTTATAGCCTAGGGAGCAGCCTGACATGATAAGACATAAATGCCCTTCAATGGCATGATCATTAGGTGGGTAGATATTCTGGATAGCTGGCGCATAGCACAGGAACGATCAGATATTTGAGGTTCAGATTCCTCAGGGCTATCATGTTCCTCACTTTGTAGGCAATACACACTGGCAAATTACTAACTCCTCAGTCAGAACAAATTCCTTAGAGACCAGAAGATCTTCGTCTCTGTAATTCAACAAATTGACTGAACTGATATGAGATTTCCAATGGCTTCACTCGAAAGGATTGGGCAGGTGTAGGATTTTGAGATGAGCATCACTTGGAAATCAATTTCCTTATTATTACCTCAACCCCCTTTAACAGTACATTGTTTCCTATGACTCAAGAAAGAGAAAATGAAACTATGAAATCAAAAGTCTTCACGCTTCATAATCCTCGCATGAATATCCATGTCTTCAAGGTCACACCAATTTCTTCTTTCAAAAATCTTCAAGAGAACCAAAGTCTTCAACTGAAGACATACATTTTTAGGGGTCGGTTTTCATCGCAAATATCAAACTCCTCATCGACTGATAGAGCATGTGTACACTCACAAACATATTAGTCCCTTAACCTATAAGTCTTCAATACACCAAAATCACTAATTGGCACTAGATGCACTTACAATCTCCCATTTTTGTTGATTGATGAAAAATAGGTTAAGTTTTCAACGGGGATAAACATATCAATTGAAAGTGCTCAATATTGAGGAATTTGATTGCAAGATATAGAAGAACTCCCCTTGAAGATGTCCATATGTGAGGAATTTTCTTTCAAAGAGCAATGCACATTGAAGAGTAGTATCATAGAGATCTCCCCCTATATCTTGTAATTCATACACGCATTTGACATATAATATGAAGAATTTTAAATGCATGATGAAATATGATGACTGATGTAATTCCGCATGCATGCATTAACATATCGCATGCATAAAAACAGAGCATAAGTATCAGACCACCATAGGTCTTAAGTTTACAACTCGATCCAACAAATACTTCAGAAGAACGACAGTTGTATCTTAGAAAAAAACGCCCGTATAAAGGCCTGCTTGAAGACTAACTCAAATTTCTCTCCCTTTGTCATCAAATGACCAAAAGGGACGAAAAATGAGGACTAACGCCCCTGAAGAATATCATCATGATGTCGATGGAGGAGCGCTAGTGTTGTTGGGGTCGTCTGTTGAAGCAGGGCCTGCTGCAGTGTTGTCCAAATCTTCAGCTTTGTCCGTCTCATGCGATGAAGAATATGAGCTGACGACCAGCTGAGGAACTTTGACCTTCTTGAATTTCTTTGAAGGTGGCTTAGACTAGTCAAAGTCCTGTTGGAAGTCCATCTCCTTGAGTTCATCAGCAGTGTAGACATGTGAAAGAATAGCCCAGGTGCGGTCGAAGACTTGATGAAGATAATAGTGATTCTTCTTCACAGAGTTTTGAGTGATAGTCATGTTCTAAAGAATTGCACCAAACTGATGCTTGACCCACTTGTGATTTCTATCCACCTTCTGATGAAGACTTTGGAGCAGCTCATGATCAGTCATCACTCGTGGAGCAGTGGCATAAGGATTTTGCTTTGAAGCAGTGTCATGAGTGGCAGAGTCATCATTTATAGAGTTGGATGCCGCCTTTCTAAATTATCCATCCAAAGGACGAGTGCCTTCATCAATAATTGCAGCCTTGGCCTTCTCATCATCTAAGGAAATTGTCCATTTTAGGACTTGAATTGGTGGCAAATAGCTGAGATTATTTTGAAAATCAGCCTAGTAATGAATTAAAGTCCTAGATCTGATGATTTCATGATCCAGGGAGCGTAAGGCTTCAACTCAAAAGGTGACAATGCATCATTGGACAAAGTCCTCATGAATATACCATGATAGTTGATTGGAATACCATGCATGATGTTGAAAAGCAAGTTCTTCATGATGCCAACAATTTCTTCTTCTTTAGAGTTGTGGACCTTAATGGTGTTGAGGGTTTTGGCCACAATGCGATAGATAGTCCTTGGCACATACAACAAATCCTTGATGAGGAAACTTGTCCTTGGAGCTTGTCTAGCCTTGAAAGGCTTCATCAACACTTGCATCAGATGATTCTTCAGTTCAGGTTCTTCATAGAGCTTCAGTGCTCCTTCAGTGGGCGGACTGACTGGGACGGCATGAAGTAATTCAGAGGTCGGAGCTTTGTGATGAGTATTTTCAATCATCCAGTCTAGAACCCATGAATTCACATCATCAACATTTCCTGTCAGATGCAAAGTGGCATAGAACTGAAGAATTAGCTCTTCATTCCAGTCGCAGATGTCGATGCGGAAATTGAGCAGACCAGCATCATGAAGAACACCGAGGATTTGGGTAAAACACGGAAGGGACTACATATCCATGTGAGGAAGATGCTCATGGTCAAACACTTTATCCTTGTCGAACAACATCAAAGAATAGAAGTTCATCTGAGAAGCAGTCCAGAAGCGCTTGTGGCAAAGGCGAGCAGAGTCATATGGATTGAAATCTGAGAAGAAATGATGCTCAACAAAGAAGTCATCAGCCTTGAACTTCTGCTTCTTGGAGTGAGGATTTTGTGGCTTGGGCTTAAGATTTGCAGTGGAAGTCTTCACAGCCACTTCAAGCACAGCCTTTGGAGCCTCAGGCCGAGGAATCTCAGGAGAAGTTTCTTCTGTTGTCTTCTTTTCCATTTCATCAGCACTAGTGTATGGGATTTCTTCGGGCATGGAGTGAAGTGAAGCTTGACCTTGATTAGAACCCGAGTGAATTACTCCATTGTGCACAGGGGGCTGAGGAATTTGCTGTAGAGGAGTAAACAGAGGAGAATTGGATGATGAGTTTCCCAATAATCGTCATTCATCACTAGAGTCATAGACCCGATGTCCACATCCTCTTCTTAAGCTTCAACTTCTTCAACGCCGGCCTCTTCAGCAGTTAACTAAGGCATCGGCGATGATACCTGTAACGGTGAAGGGATTGTATCCACTTCAATTTCATCATCCAACTGCTCTGACAAAGCAGCAGATGGGTTTTCTTCATCAATGTCATCAGTGATGACATATTCTTCACCAAAAGGAACAATTTCCTTTGATGGCATGATAGTCAGCGGAACAACATCAATTGGATTTTTGAAAGAGCTCGTCAAAGTCTTCAGTTTCTTTGGAGCTGAAGACTCTGAGGCATCTGATGCTTTCCTCTTCTTTGCTGCCGCCCTTTTAGTAGCCTTGGTTTTCTTCGCTTCTGATTCAGAAGGAAGAAGAGTGCTTTTCATCTGTGAAGACTTTGCTGGGGGAGCAGATGAAAGTGGCATAGTTTCTTCAGGCACAACTATTTCAGTCGCCTTGGCAGGTTCAGATTCTTCAGGCACAGTGGTAGATTCTTCAGCTGGCCAGGATTGATCTTCAGGCGCACCATTGATGGTTGCCCTAGCAGTTTCATCAGGAGCTGGAATAGCATCATCAGCCCTGGCACTCGCAATTTCTTCAGCAGCCTAATTTTCATCAGCGGTGCTGGCATGTTCTTCAGTAAGCTGAGCAGATGCTTCACCCTGAGGAATTTCTTGTTGCTCTTCAACGGCAACATTGGTCTTGAGGCCTTTAGCCAGCTTGACAAATCTGACTTTGGCTCCTAGCCAATCAGCTTTATACGCGTCAAATTTATTACTGAGAGCTTTGATTTCAGACTGAATAGACACAAGTTCTTCAGTGGTCATTTTCAGGACATTTTTCTTCAGATAATGCTCCTTTTTTTACTATGCTTTCTTCACTGATCTGGCCTTCTC
Organism: Triticum dicoccoides; assembly: GCF_002162155.2. Taxonomy (NCBI): domain Eukaryota; kingdom Viridiplantae; phylum Streptophyta; class Magnoliopsida; order Poales; family Poaceae; genus Triticum; species Triticum dicoccoides. Next base: position 649,829,839 of record NC_041381.1, on the reverse strand, counting down.
AAAATTCCATTTTCCTTCAGCAATGAAAGCAGTCAACACATGACTTTGTCCTGCTGTGAGGTTCAGATCAGGAAGAGGTGTGTTGGGATCTTTATGCCAAAGATAGATGTAATCAAGGATCTTCTTTGGATCCAGCAAGAGCGGCACAACACTGCCTTTGTTACTAGCGGCTCTGTTTTGTCGGTCTCTGATGATTTGTGCAACTTCTTCATCATCAGCTTCATCTTCAGACGATGGAACTTTAAAGGTGACCTGCTTCTTGTGAGGACTTGGCCTTGTGCCGCATCCAACAGTGACCTTTTTCTTTAGCATCTGAAGCCGAGCTGAGGAACTTGCTGAAGCTCTGGAAGCAATAGAAAAGCCTATAGTCCTTTGGCACGTGGGAAGATGCACTGGTGCTGAGGATGTTGCAGGTGCGGCTGAGGGCTTGCTTGAGGAGATGGCCCTGAGGGCTTTGAGGAGCTGGGCCGTGAGGGCATGGCAGAGGAAGATGGCTTCACAATAGATTTCTTATTCATAGCCTTCTTAGGCTGACTAGCAGAGGCTTCAGCAGCAACAACAGCAGAACCTTCATTGAATTTCTTCACTTCCTCCTTTCCTACTTTAGCCAATTTCCTTTGGTGCTTGGCCCATTCTTTTGGAAATTCCTCACCTCTTCTGATGCTAATGGAGGTCTTGGGCATGGAGGATTTACTGCGAATTTCTTCATGTACTTAGGAGTGACATAGCGGTATTCCCTCCATTCCCGTGCCCATTTTCGTTCAATAGGCTGAATATGCATCTTGCGCTGATTTTTATTCTCCTTCCCATGAGTGGCCTCATCAGGAGTGCAATATTCTACATAGATATCTTCAGGGATTTCAAATGGAGTGTTTGTTTCAGGCCTCTTGCCTCCCTTCTCAGGGCGCTTTTCTTTAGTTGAGGATTCTAAAAAATAGATGCCTCCGAGGAAGTATGCAGCTTTTCTTCGAGGAACGCTACAAATGAGTTAAGTTGATGAGAACCTAGAGATTGAGCAGCAGACATGTGTACCTATGAACAGAGTATATGTGCGAAGAATTTGAAGAGGTCATATGCGTTCTCAGAATTTGTTTTTTTGAAAGTAATCAAGTCTGAGGAATTTGACCAAGGGAGTCTTGAGGAATTTCACAAAGAGTTCTTATCTTAGGTTCCAGAGTTGTATAGATTGGAAATCCACACAACTGAGGAATCTTGAAGAAAACTACATCTTAGAGAGATAGATCAAGAACAGATGCAACTGTGGTGTTTAAGAATATGAAAGTTGATCAATAAACACCTTTTGAAGATTTTGTGTAAATCATCAGAATCAACAAGGGCAGTAAAGGCGAGTTTTATTTACCCTTGACAAAGAACACGACGAACTGTGAAATGAAATGTGGAAGTTCGTCTGTTCAGATCTTCCACGCCCTAACTTGGTGGACGAAGACAACTACGATGGCGGCGGCGCGAGTACGACGGCGACGAGGTCGAGGCAGCTAAGCTCTTCCTCACCAGCGACGATGGAGATTAGCGGAGGCGCTTGGTTAGAGAGCTCAAGCGGGAGAGAGAGAGGTCGAGCGGAGTAAATGAGTTGAGGTGAAAGGGGAGGGCTATTTATAACAAGGTGAAAAACCGTTCGCCCGAGGAATTTGGCAAACGTGCCCCTGACCCTTGCCATTCTAACGACATGTATCACCCACGTATTGAGAGGTGGAGATTGTGTGAGATGGTGGGTGAGTTGTTTAATCCTGTTATTTGATGCAGAAGGAATTGAGCAGCAAAAGACGGAAAAAATTAGATATGAAAATTTTAATGTTTCGTTCGTAAAATCTTCAGCTGTCAAGGACACAGTGAAGATTTTGAACGGATTTCAAATAGAACGCACATGAAGAATTTGTGAACGGACTGGGTTGAGTTTAGCATAGAGGGGAAAGGGTCCGATCACGTTCACTTAGATGAAAAAGCAACTTGAAGAAATAGCTATAAGTGAATGCTGTAGAGGACATGAAAAACTCATAATATATATAACAATGAAAAACAATGTCGGAAAGATAGAAGAAATTGAAAATATGAAGAAATTGCAAAAAAAAAATCAGATTAAGATTTTCAACTTTGGTTGGTGGCGTAACCCACCATATAAGAATGATGATTTAAGACACCGCGTAAAATTGTCGTAGGGTTCTGAGAATCAAATTCTTCATTAATTTCTTCACACTTAGAGGATAAGTCTTCATTGATTGAAGAAAAACGTTACTTCCTGTGTTGCACATCTAAGTCATCTATTTTGCATAAGTGTTAGGATGTGTGCCCTTTTCAAAGAACATTTGAAGATTCTAAGATATTTAGCTCACACCGCAACTTGCTATATCTCTTCTCATCCAAGGGCTTTGTGAAGATATCAGCCAGCTGATCTTCAGTATTCGCATGGTCTATGGAGATGTTTCCCATCAACACATGGTCACGAAGAAAATGATGACGAATCTGGATGAGCTTTGTCTTTGAGTGCTGAACTGGGTTGTGAGCAATCTTGATAGCACTCTCATTGTCGTAGTAGAGTGGCACATTCTTCATATTGATGCCATAGTCCTTGAGGGTTTGCTTCATCCATAGCAATTGAGCACAGCAAGATCCAGCAGCAATGTACTCAGCTTCAGTAGTAGAGAGTGATACGCAGTTCTGCTTCTTCGAGGACCAACATACCAAGGAACGTCCGAGGAAATGACATGTGCCTGATGTTGACTTGCGGTCCACCCAATCACCAACATAGTCAATGTCAAAATATCCAATGAGATCAAAAGAAGAGCTCTTGGGATACCATAATCAAAGTGTTGGAGCGTGAGCTAGATATCGAAGAATATTCTTCACAGCCTTATGGTGTGATTCCTTCGGTGTAGCTTCAAATCGGGCACACATGCAAACACTAAGCATAATATCCGGCCTAGATGCACATAGATACAATAAAGAGCCAATCATGGAGCGGTATACCTTTTGATCGAAGTCTTTACCATTTTCATCAGTGCATAGATGGCCATTTGTGGGCATAGGTATTTTGACACCTTTGCAATCTTGCATGCTGAATTTCCTCAACACATCCTTGAGGTATTTCTCCTGGGATATGAATATGCTATTGTGTTGTTGAAAAATGTGAAGACTTAAGTAGAATTTCAACTCTCCCATCATGCAAATTTGATATTCCTCCCTCGTCATATAGCCAAATTCGTCACTGTAATGTTGGTTAGTACAACCAAAGATAATATCATCAACATATATTTGGCACACAAGTAATTCATCATCATATGCTTTGGTGAAAAGTGTTGGGTCAAGTGAAACGGGTTTGAAGCCTCTCTTCATTAGGAATTCGTTTAGTGTATCATACCACGCCCGAGGTGCTTGCTTGAGGCCATAGAGGGCCTTCTTGAGTCTATAGACGTGATCTGGAAATTTTGGATCCTCAAAACCTGGTGGTTGAGCAACATACTTCTTCCTCAAACTTACCATTGAGGAATGCACTTTTCACATCCCTTTGATGTAAGATGATATTATGATGGTTAGAATAAGCAAGCAATATGCGAATAGCCTCAAGTCTAGCGACAGGTGCAAAAGTTTCATCGAAATCAATTTCTTCAACCTGTGTGTAGCCTTAAGCTACAAGACGAGCCTTATTCCTCACCACAAGGCCATTTTCATCTTGTTTGTTGTGGTAGATACATTTGGTGCCCATGACATTGTGCTTGCAAGGGTATGGTCGCTTGACAAGCTCCCACACATTGCTGAGCTCGAATTGATGCAATTCATCTTGCATAGCTTGAATCCACTCAGACTCCATGAATGCTTCATCAACTTTGGTGGGCTCTATGATAGAGACAAACGCAAAATGGCCACAAAAGTTAGACAAATGTGAAGCCTTTGAGCGCGTGAGAGGACCTGGTGCATTGATGTCATTGATGATTCTCTCAATCTGCACTTCATTTGCAATGCGAGGATGAGCAGGTTGACGACTTTGATTTGGCCCAGCATATTCTTCGGGGCCATTTTCTTCAGTAGCATCAGCGTGGTTTTCTTCATGATCCGGAATGACTTCTTCAGCAGATTCTTCGGTAGGGATGACATCCTCAATAGCCTTGAACTTGATGGATTCCTCAGGTGACATTTCATCTAGTACAGGAGGTAGGTGCTCTCTTTGCGAGCCATTGGTCTCATCGAACCGCACATCTACAGTTTGAACAACCTTGTGATGATAGGTATTGAAGACTCTGTATGTGTGCGAGTCCTTTCCGTAACCAAGCATAAAACCCTCATGTGCTTTTGGTGCAAATTTAGAGTGGTGGTGAGGATCTCTAATCTAGCATTTAGCACCGAAGACTTTGAAATAACTTACATTGGGTTTCTTGTCAGTGAGGAGTTCATATGAAGTGTTTTTGAAGAATTTGTGAAGATATACCCTGTTGATGATGTGGCATGTAGTATCAATAGCATCTGGCCAGAAATGATGTGTCTTGTATTCATCAAGCATAGTGCGAGCCATCTCAATAAGAGTCCTGTTCTTGCTCTCCACAATGTCGTTTTGCTGAGGAGTATTGGGAGCAGATAACTCGTGAGTAATACCAAGTATATCAAGATATTCATCGAGACTAGTATTCTTGAACAGAGTTCCATTATTACTCTTGATATGCTTGATATTCACACCGAAGTTAGTAGATGCTCTTGAGGAAAAGTGTTTGAAGACTTCCTGCACTTCATTTTTGTAAGGGATGATATGAACCCAGGTGTAACGAGAATAATCATCAATAATGATAAAGCCATATAATGATGCAGAATTAGTGAAGGTGGCATAGTGAGTAGGGCCGAAGAGATCCATGTGAAGTAATTCAAAGGGACGAGAAGTGGTCATGATAGTCTTTGAGGGATGCTTGGCTCTGGTGATCTTTCCAGCCACACAAGCCCCACAAAGATGATCTTTGAGGAATTTTACACCCTCGATGCCAATGACATGCTTCTTCTTCGTGAATGTATGCAAGTTCCTCATCCTAGCATGAACAAGTCGTCGATGCCATAACCAGCCTTTTGAAGCTTTTGCAAGTAGACATGTGGCAGGCTGTGGTCCTGCAGAGAAATCAACAATATACAAGTCTCCTCTCCTAAAGCCTTCGAAGACTTTGGAATTGTCAGGTTCCATTAGCACAATGCAACGTTTGCCAAAGACGACAACCATATCAAGATCACAAAGCATTGGGAGAGACATGAGGTTGAATCCTAAGACTCGACAAGCATGACTTTGTCCATGTTTCTATCCTTTGAGATGTCGACCCTACCTAGACCCAATGCCTTGATTTTGCCTTTGTTATCGTAGGTGATATGCTTCAGATGAGATGAAGATAAATCAATGTCCATCAATAAGTTCTTGTTACCGGTCATGTGATTTGTACATCCACTGTCGAGAACCCACTCAGTAGCTTTGGGTTGTTCATCCTGCATATGAATTAGTGCAACTTACGAACTCATATACTTCATTAGTGAATAATATGATATCAATTTCTTCATGATTAGCTTGCCTCCATTCAAGCACATTCAGGTCTCTAGCATATTCTTCAGACGATTAAGTTCCTCTGGAGACCTGACCCTGCATAAGAAATTAGTTCTTTTTCTTCACCACCCACATCTGAAGGGATGGCAAAGAGTTCATCATTCTGCGAGCTCCATAAGAAAAAGATGGCATAGAAGCTAGTGCACTTCTTTTCACAGAAGAGTGATTAGGATAAGCATATGAATAAGAAGAGAAATTATTCGAGGACTTATGAACATAATGGTTTGAAGAATAATGCACATATTCATAGCCTTTAGACTTTCCCTGCAAAACAGAAGTGCTAGCACGATGAGTGATCATATGAGGATTTTGATCCATATGAAGAATTTGATCTGGGGTTCCTATTCTTCATAGGTGGCATCATGATGACATTCACCTAAAGATTTTCAAGGCACCTTTTGGGAACCAAGATTTTCTTCACATGGGGACCGTTCCTGAAGTTAGTTCCAACATATCGAGCAAATACTTCATCATTCTGATTCTTGAATAGTTTATAGTTGGAGTCAAATGACTCATCACAGGAATATGAAAATTCATAGGTAAAGCTAGATAAAGTGCATGGATCTACAGAAGGTCCTTTCACGGAAACCCATGAGGTTTGGGGGTACTGCTCAGGTTTCCAGTACGTCCCATCAGCATTGAGTTTCCTTTCAAAGGCAATACCCTCTTTCCTAGGGTTCCTGTTCAAGATCTGCTTTTTGAGCACACCACAAAGGGTCTGATGCCCTTTGAGGCTTTTGTATATGCTTGTCACATACAATTCCTTCAACCCTGCATTATCGTCAGTGATACTTGTGGTCTCCTTAAATGAGGAATTTCTGACCATAGAGATAGTTGAAGATTTTGCAGCAATAGAAGCATTTGAACATTCAGGTGAAGAATTAGCAGATTCATGCTCAATGCATTTCAGACATGGTGGAATAAATTCTTCCTGAGCGGAACTGGTCTGTTGAGCAACCAATGAATCGTTTTCCTTCTGAAGATCTTCATAACTCACTTCTAACTTCTCAAGATATTGCTTTCTCTGAAGAAATTCATAAGAAAGCTTTCATGATCGGATAAGAGTGTGTTATGATGACTTTGAAGGTTGTCAAACTTAGAATGAAGTCTCTGAAGATTATCAATCAAAGTCTTAGTTCGATTCAATTCCTCAACCAACATATCATCGCTTTCATCAAGCATGTTTTGAACTTTTTCAAGAGCTCTTTGTTGTTTAATGGAAAGGGAAGAAAGTTTATTGTAGTTGGGTCCAAATTCATCACCAGATTCATCGTCACTAGATTCAGAAAGGTAGCATTCAGTTACCTTGGCACCTTTTGCCATAAGGCATGGTGCAGAGGATGATGATTCTGGAGCGAAAGTCATCTCCTTGAGTGATTCCTTGAAATCCTCAAGCCAAGGATCATGACGAGTTCGATGACCTTCATAGACCTCAAAGAGTCAGTTCCAGATAAGCTTCGCATGGTTGAGATGCATGATGTTCCTGAACTGATTTTGGGACAAACAGGAGCAGATGATGTCCTTCGTAGTGAGGTTAAATAGAGTGTACTTGCGAATATAATCAGCTTCAGCCATCTTGCATAGATCAGTAAGACCAAACAATCCATGTATTTAGGTTCCTATGCATGTATTGCTAGTTCATCAGCTGAAACGATGCCGGAAGTAGGTGCAGAATCTAGATGCAAAGAAAAGCAGGGATCTTCTTTAAAAATAGATCATTGGATTATAGGTTGCAAGGTTTGAAAGTGCGTTATATCGTTTAGAGGGGGGTGAATAGGTGATTTTTACAAATTCGTCACTCAGGAAATTTCTAGATGAAGAAATTCGTAAACAACGACACACTAGCAGTGGAATAAGTACTCAGGTATAAACAGAACCGAGCAATAGCATAGTCATCATGATGAAATGAAAACAAGCACAGAGTACAGATAGCGTGATAACAGGAAAAGCAGGCTGAAGACTAAGTGACTGAAGAATTGGGAATGAGGAATTGGAGAAAATCTTTAGTCAAAGTCTTCAAACAGTAATGATCAGGTACATCAACACATGATTGAGGAAATGAAAGGGTTTAGGAAATAGAACCAGTTGGCTTGGTGAAGAAAATGATTTGGTAGACCAGTTCCAACTGCTGTGGCAGTTGTACGTCTGGTTGGAGCGGTTGAGTATTTAAACTCGAGGACACACAGTCCTCACTGTATTCTCCTTGAGCTAAAGTTACACATACCTCGCCTAACACTCGTCGTAAGTCTTCAGGTGACTTCCAAACCTTCATAGACTTGGTCACTCAGTGAACCAAAATTCCTCTTGGATGCTCAGACCACGACGCCTAACCGTCTGGAGGATACATAGTCCTCAAAGGTAACAAGCGTCGGTTGTACACAGGAACAATCTCTTCAGTTATGCTCAATCACTTTGGGTTTGTAGGTGTTTGGGTTTGGGTTTTGGGTTTTCCTCACTTGATGGTTTTTCCTCAAAGTCCTCGGAGGATGGGATGCTCTCAATGACAAGTGTCAGTTTCTCTCGAAGCAGCCAACCAGCTAGTGGTTGTAGGGGCGGCTACTTATAGCCTAGGGAGCAGCCCGACATGATAAGACATAAATGCCCTTCAATGGTATGACCGCTAGGTGGGTAGATATTTTGGACAGCTGGCGCATAGCACAATAGCGGTCGGATATTTGAGGTTCAAATTCCTCAGGGCTATCATGTTCCTCACTGTGTAGGCAATCCGCACTAGCGAATTCCTAACTCCTCAATCAGAAGAAATTCCTCAAAGGCCAGAAGATCTTCGTCTCTTTCACTGAAGAAATTGACTGAACTGATAGGAGGTTTCCAATGGCTTCACTCGAAAGGATTGCGTAGGTGTAGGATTTTGAGATGAGCATCACTTGGAAATAAGTTTCCTTAGTATTACCTCGACCCCCTTTAACAGTACGGTGTTTCCTATGACTCAAGAAAGAGAAAATGAAACTACGAAAACAAAAGTCTTCACGGTTCATAATCCTTGCATGAATAGCCAATTCTTTAAGGTCACACCAATTTCTTCACTTTCAAAATCTTCAGTAGAACCAAAGTCTTCAGTTGAAGACATACATTTTTAGGGGTCGACTTTCATCGTAAATATCAAACTCCTCATCGACTTATAGAGCCTGTGTACACTCACAAACATATTAGTCCCTGGCCCTATAAGTATTCAATACACCAAAATCACTAAGGGGCACTAGATGCACTTACAAAGTTTATACTGATGCTGCATGGAAGAACACTACTGACTCCAGAAACAACTCAAGGAAAATAGGAATAGGAATTGACATTCAGAAAGATGAGAACAAATAAGAAACAGGTATCTTAATCTCTACAACTGGCAGTGTTGAATCTCCATTACGTCCTAAGGCTACAGCTGTACAGGTTGCTGCAGAAAATGCTTCTCTCATCGCTAATAACCAAAGTACTTTTCTAGTGGACAATCTAATACTTGCTCGGGCAACGACATCAGGGAACCTTCTTGAAGTGCCTTTGCACTGGTAAATTAGAAGGTAGCTTCCAAATTACTTTGCTGCAACAGCTAACATTCAAGCTCAGGTCTTCCATATTCCTAGGGAACCTATTGTACAGGCTCACAATTGTGCATCTACTTCTTTTAGTGATAATTATCCTCTGAGCCAAGAAATGGTTTCTTCTACTGCACAACATAGATGAATGTCAGATCACTATCCTACGCTTGCAAATCTTGGGAATTTATATGTTAAGGATTGCAAAATCCTATCCATAACTTGTATTCGATATGAATACAGGGCGCCACAGGTCCCAATAGTTGTCCAAATAAAGTTGGGCATCGCAAGTGATAACCGTATGCACCTCAGATATTTTCCAATCTATTTTGAGTCACTTATTCATTCCTTAAGGACCTTCAAAACATACGCACTTGCGCATGCCACGATTGCACAAACACTTGCCAAGAAAGCATACCGCCAATGACTTATTTTCCAAAAGCAAATCCCACAAGCACCATTTTAAGAAGATGATTAAAGCGAAATGTATGGGAAAAATCTGGAATAGTTGTGAGGCGCTTTTCAACTAGGCAACCATCATATGGCAACCCAAAGGCTCTCCCGTGGTTTTATCAGCTCCCATCACGAAGAAAGTCATGCCACTAACAGACCATCACCAATTTGTATTCATGTGTTCATTTTTCACATACTTTTGCAATGGTATACCCTAATTGCATGCTTTACACGTTAACACAAGCACAATTGCACAAAGTAACCCTATCTCTATCTGAAGAGAACCCCTTCCTAGTTGGTCAAAATATAAGAACGATAGCCACCTAATTAAAGATGGAACCCTATGAGCACCGATGACACATGTAACATGCCCGTGTGATGCACGGTTCTACAAATGAAGAATTCCAATAATATTTTCATTATAATTTCATAAATTTACAATATAAAAGGTAAAAAAGAAATATAGCATGACAATTGAAATCCAAATCATTCATTTCCAAGATACAGCCCTACCCATTTTTTATAATTGAGAATTGCGCAACAAAATCGTGAGTGCATGTTGGATGTTCTCCTCTTCCCTTGCAAAGGAAAGTTACCTTCAGATGCTCGTCACGATCCTGCTGACGCACATCTCAAGCAAAAATCTATAGGAAGGCACTAAGATAAAAGGATATGTAGAATTTATATATTTACCATAATTAACCGACGTACATTCCTTGTGAACATAAAATTTACTGTCATTCATATATTTGTTCCTTCAATTTTTTCCAAAGATACACTCTTATGTGTGACACAATTACGTTTATTCAATTGTTTCTTTCTAAATAAAATATAATATGCACCATTTTAAGAATATGAAGAAACAATAATGAGGAAAGGAAAAGTAAAAGCTTGAAGACATTTTTAATGCACCTATATGTGTGACACACACATTAGCAATGCAACTATTAAGTGTGACAGACATTTTCCACTTTTTTGTGAAAACCAATGAGCAGTACTACCTGATGATAATAGCAACATTTTTTAACAGTTTAATATTGGAGATGTGAGTAAATGTAGATTTTATTTTGATAAGTACAAATTATATATGTACCATAAACAACATGCTCAACGATTCTATAAATACCTGTGTGTATCTTAAGTCAGAGCACCCACATCGGCACAAATATAATCCTCACTACTCTCAGTCTCTGAGCGTAAAAGAACACTCAAGTCTTTGAGTTCTCTTGCTTTTCTTCTCTCTCGCAAATGAGCCAGAGAAAGACAGGTATTTTAGATTTGTAGGTTCCCTCCGTTCGCATGATATTTATGATCTGTGCAACGTTCATTTAGCTAATTATGCTTTTGTTTCGTTTCAATAGTTTTGGAAACACACAGTCCAAAAAAATGAATAGCGTATCCTCATCCACTTACTATCGACTGGTCCTTGTTGCCGATACGTGTTTCACTGCATGGTGGGATGTGGTTTTTCGTTTTTCGCATCATGATTTTCTATCGTTGCGTGCATGGGCTAGTGCATAAATTTAAATCATTAACTATGCATGGACCAACAAGCCATGGATTTAGGTTCCTATGCATGTATTGCTAGTTCATCAGCTGAAACGATACCGGAAGCAGGTGCAGAATCTTGATACAAACAAAAGAAGGGATCTTCTTTAAAATTAGATCATTGGATTATAGGTTGCAAGGTTTATACTGACGCTGCATGGAAGAACACTACTATCCAGAAACAACTCAAGGAAAATAGGAGTAGGAATTTTCTATTCAGATCGGTTAGAACGAAGAAGAAACAGTTAGCATAATCTCTACAACTGGCAAGAGTGTTGAATCTCCATTATGTGCTAAGGCTACAGCTGTACAGATTGCTCTGGAAATTGCTTTTAGCATCGCTAATAACCAAAGTACTTTTCTAGTGGACAATCTAATACTCGCTCGGGCAACGACATCAAGAAACCTTTTTCAAGTGCGTGGGCATTGGTAAATTAGAAACGAGCTTCCAAATTACTTTGCTGCAAGAGACAACATTCCAGCTCGCGTCTTCCATATTCCTAGGGAACTTATTGTACAGGCTCACAATTGCGCATCTACTTATTTTAGATATAATTATCCTCTTAGCCAAGAAATGGTTTCTTCTAGTGCAAAACATAGATGAACGGGAGATCACTATCGTAGGCTTGTAGATCTATGGAATTTATATGCTAAGGATTACCAAATCCTATCCATATCTTGTATTTGATATGAATACAGGGCTCCGCATGTGCCAACAGTTGTCCAAAAAAAGTTGGTCATCACACGTGGTAACTGTATGCACGTCAGATATTTTCCAATCTATTTGGACTCACTTATTCATTGCTTAAAGAGCTTCAGAAGATATGCACTTGCGCGTGCCACGATTGCACAAACACTTGCCAAGAAACCATATTGCCAATGATTTATTTTCCAAAAGCAAATTTGACAAGCACCATTTTAAGAAGATGATTAAAGCAAAATGTATGGGAAAAAATTTGTAATAGCTGTGAGGCACTTTTCAACTAGGCAACCGTCATATGGCAACCAAAAGGCCCTCCTGTGGTTTTATCTGCCCCCATCACGAAGGAAGTCATGCCACTAATATACCATCACCAATTTGTATTCATTGTGTTCTGTTTCACATACTTTTGCAATGGTATACTATTGTTGCAAGCCTTACACGTTAACACGAGCAAAATTGCACAAAGTAACCCTATCTCTATCTGAAGAGAACCCCTTTCTTGTAGGTCAAAATATAAGAAAGGTAGCACCTAATTAAAGATGGAAACCTACGAGCACTGATGACACAAGTAACATGCCTGTGTGATGCACGGTTCAACAACTGAAGAATTCCAATAATATTTTCATTTTAATTTAATAAACTTACAATATAAAGGGTAAGGGACAAATATAGCGCGACAATTGAAATCAAAATCATTCATTTGCAAGATACAACCCTACCCAGTTTTTATAATTAAGAATTGCGCAACAAAATCATGAGTGCATGCATGTTGGTTGTTCTCCTCTTCCTTTGCAAACGGAATTTACCTTCAGATGCTCGTCCCCATCCCGCTGACGCACATCTCGAAGAAAAATCAATAGGAAGGTACTAAGATAAAAGGATATGTATAATTTATATATTTATTGTAATTAACGACGTACATTCTTTGTGAACATAAAATTTATTGTCATTCATATATTTGTTCCTTCAATTTTTTCCAAAGATACACTCTTATGTCTGACACGATTACTTTTATTCAATTGTTTCTTTCTAAATAAAATATCATATGCAACATTTTAAGAATATGAAGAAACAATAAAGAGGAAAAAATAATAAATACTAGAAAAAAAAATTAGTGCACCACTATGTGTGACACGCACATTAACAATGCACCTATTAAGTGTGACACACATTTTCCTCTTTTTTTGAGAAAACCAATGAGCAGAACTACCAAACGACAATAACTGACATATTTTTAATAGTGTAATAGTGGAGATGTGAGTAAATGTAGATTTTATTTTGATAAGTACGAATTATATATGTACCATAAATAGCATGCTCAGCGATTCTATAAATACCTGTGTGTATCTTCAGTCAGAGCACCCTCATCGACACAAATATAATCCTCACAACTCTCCGTTTCTGGGCGTAAAAGAACATTCAAGTCTCTAAGTTCTCTCGCTTTTTCTGTCTCTCGCGAATGAGCCAGAGAAAGACAGGTATTTTCGATTTGTAGGTTCCCTCCGTTCGCGTGATATTTATGGTCGACGCAAAGTTCATTTAGATAATTATGTTTTTGTTTCCTTTCAATAGTCTTGGAAACACACAATCCAAAAAAATGAATGGTGTATCTTCAGCCACTTACTATTGACTGGTCCTCGTTGCCGATGCGTGTTTCACTACATGGTGGGATGCGATTTTTCGTTTGCCGGCTCATGATTTTCTATCATTGCGTGCATGGCCTAGTGCATACATTTAAATCATTAACTATGCATGGACCAACAACCCATGGCGAAGCGTCCATATTTGGCAAGAAATTCCAACTCCCCTATGTGGGTATGCCCAACTATGGAGGCAATAATAAAGAGCCAAGATTTAGGTTCCTATGCATGTATTGCCAGTTCATCAGCTGAAACGATGTCGGAAGCAGGTGCAGAATCTGCGTACAAACAAAAGAAGGGATCTTCTTTTAAAAACAGTTCATTGGATTATAGGTTGCAAGGTTTATACTGACGCTGCATGGAACAACACTACTAAATCAAGAAACAACTCAAGGAAAATAGGAATTGGAATTTACATTCAGACTGGTGAGAAGGAAGAAGAAATAGTTATCTTAATCTCTACAATTTGCAAGAGTGTAGAATCTCCATTACGTGCTAAGGCTATAATTGTACAGGTTGCTGCGAAAATTGCTTCTCGCATCGCTAATAACCAAAGTACTTTTCTAGTGGACAATCTAATACTCGCTCGGGCAAAGGCATCAAGGAACCTTATTTGAGTGACTGGGCATTGGCAAATTCGAAGCCAACTTCCAAATTACTTTGCTGCAATAGCCAACTTCAAGCTCAGGTCTTCCATATTCCTAGGGAACTTACTGTATAGGCTCACAATTGTGCATCTACTTCTTATGGAGATAATAATCCTTTGAGCCAAGAAATGGTTTCTTCTAGTGCACAACATAGATGAATGGGAGATCACTATCCTACGTTTGCAAATCTAGGGAATTTATATATTAAGGATTGCCAAATCATATCTGTAAGATGTATTTGATATGAATACAATGCGCCTCAGGTGCCAACAGTTGTCCAAAAAAAGTTGGGCATCACACATGATTACCGCATGCACGTCAGATATTTTTCAATCTATTTTGATTCACTTATTCCTTCATTAAAGATCTTCCAAAGATACGCACTTGCGGGTGCCATGCTTGCGCAAACACTTGCCATGAAAGCGTATTCCAAATGATTTATTTTACAAAAGCAAATCCCACAAGCACCATTTCAAGAAGATGAATAAAGAAAAATGCATGGGAAAAAATTGGAATTGCAGTGAGGCTCTTTTAAACTAGGCAACCATCATATGGCAACCCAAAGGCCCTCACGTGGTTTTTTCATCCCCCATCACGAAGGAAGTCATGCCACTATCAGATCATCTCCAATTTTTATTCGTGTGTTCATGTATCACATACTTTTGCAATGGTATACTCTAATTGCATGCCTTACACGTTAACATGAGCACAATTGCACAAAGTAACCCTTTCTCTATCTGAAGAGAACCCATTCCTTGTTTGTTAAAATATCAGAACGTAGCCACCTAATTAAAGATGGATACCGACGAGCACTGATGGCACATGTAACATGCCCCTATGATGCATGGTTCTACAAATGAAGAATTCCAATAATATTTCCATTTTAATTTTATAAACTTACAATATAAAAGGTAACAGACAAATATAGTGCGACAATTGAAATCCACATCATTCATTTGCAAGATATTGCCCTACCCATTTTTTATAATTGTGAATTGCACAACGAAATCGTAGTTCTCCTCTTCCTTTGCAAAGGAAAGTTACCTTCAGATGCTCGTCACGATCTTGCTGACGCACATCTTGTGCAAAAATTAACATGAAGGCACTAAGATAAAAGGAAATCTAGAATTTATATATTTACCATAATTAATCGACATACATTCTTCTATACATAAAACATATTGTCATTCATATATTTGTTCCTTCAATTTTTTCCAAAGATACAATCTTATGTGTGACACGATTGCGTTTATTCAACTCTTTCTTTCTAAATAAAATCTCATATGCAACATTTTAAGAATATGAAGAAACAATAAAGAGGAAAACAAAAAAAAAAAACTTGAAAACATTATTAGTGCACCTCTATGTGTCACACCCACATTAGCAATGCACCTATTAAGTGTCACACACATTTTCCACTTTTTTGAGAAAAGCAATGAGCAGTACTACCAAATGACAATAGCAGACATTTTTTTAATAGTGTAATAGTGGATATGTGAGTAAATGTAGATTTTATTTTGATAAGTACGAATTATATATGTACCATAAATAACATGCTCAGCGATTCTATAAATACCTATGTGTATCTTCAGTTAGAGCGCCCACATCGGCACAAATATAATGCTCACAACTCTCAATCTCCGAGCGTAAAAGGACACTAAAGTCACTGAGTTCTCTCGCTTTTCTTCTCTCTCACAAATGAACCAGAGAAAGATAGGTATTTTGGACTTGTAGGTTCCCTCCATCCGTGTGATATTTATGGTCCGCGCAAAGTTCAGTTACCTAATTATGTTTTTGTTTCCTTTCAATAGTCTCGGAAACACACAATCCAAAAAAATGAATGGTGTATCTTCATGCACTTACTATCGACTGGTCCTCGTAAACGATACATGTTTCACTGCATGGTGGGATGCGGTTTTTTGTTTGCCAGCTCATGATTTTCTATCGTTGGGTGCATGGGCTAGTGCATAAATTTAAATCATTAACTATGCATGGACCAACAAGCCATGGCAAAGCGTCCATATTCGGCATGAAATTCCAACTCAACTATGTACGTATGACTAGCTATGAAGGCAATAATAAAGACCCAAGATTTCGGTTCCTATGCATGTATTGCCAATTCATCAGTTGAAACAACGCCGGAAACAGGTGCAGAATCTGCGTACAAACAAAAGAAGGGATCTTTTTAAAACAGCTCATTGGATTATAGGTTGCAAGGTTTATACTAACGCTGCATGGGACAACACTACTGACTCCAGAAACAACTCAAGGAAAATAGGAACAGGAATTTACATTCAGACATGTGAGAACGAAGAAGAAACAGTTATCATAATCTCTACTACTTGCAAGAGTATTGAATCTCCATTATGTGCTAAGGCTACAGCTGTACAGGTTGCTTTGGAAATTGCTTCTTGCATCGCTAATAACCAAAGTACTTTTCTAGTGGACAATCTAATACTCGCTCGGGCAACGTCATCAAGGAACCTTCTTCAAGTGCCTGGGCATTGGTAAATTAGTAGCCAGCTTCCAAATTACTTTGCTGCAAGAGCCAACATTCAAGCTCGGGTCTTCCATATTCCAAGGGAACTTATTGTACAGGCTCACAATTGTGCATCTACTTATTTTAGATATAATTATCCTCTTAGCCAAGAAA
The DNA here is from genome assembly GCF_002162155.2 of Triticum dicoccoides. Lineage (NCBI taxonomy): Eukaryota > Viridiplantae > Streptophyta > Magnoliopsida > Poales > Poaceae > Triticum > Triticum dicoccoides. The sequence continues at coordinate 649,813,063 of NC_041381.1, read as the reverse complement.
TGGTTTCTTCTAGTGCACAACATAGATGAATCGGAGATCACTATCCTAGGCTTGTAGATCTAGGGAATTTATATGTTAAGGATTACCAAATCCTATCCATAACTTGTATTTGATATGAATACAGGGCTCCGCATGTCCCAACAGTTGTCCAAAAAAAGTTGGGCATCGCACGTGGTAACTGTATGCACATCAGATATTTTTCAATCTATTTTGACTCACTTATTCATTCCTTAATGAGCTTCAGAAGATACGCACTTGCGCGCGCAACGATTGCACAAACACTTGCCAAGAAACCATATTGCCAATGATTTATTTTCCAAAAGCAAATCTGACAAGCACCATCTTAAGAAGATGATTAAAGCAAAATGTATGGGGAAAAATGTAATAGCTGTGAGGCGCTTTTCAACTAGGCAACCGTCATATGGCAACCCAAAGGCCCTCCTGTGGTTTTACCAGCCCCCATCACTAAGGAAGTCATGCCACTAACATACCATCACCAATTTGTATTCACCGTGTTCTGTTTCACATACTTTTGCAATGGTATACTTTAATTGCAAGCCTTACACGTTAACACGAGCATAATTGCAAAAGGTAACCCTATCTCTATCTGAAGAGAACCCCTTCCTTGTTGGTCAAAATATAAGAACGGTAGCACCTAATTAAAGATGGAAACCTACGAGCACTGATGACACATGTAACATGCCCGTGTGATGCACGGTTCTACAACTGAAGAATTCCAATAATATTTTCATTTGAATTATATAAACTTACAATATAAAGGGTAAGAGACAAATATAGGGCGACAATTGAAATCAAAATCATTCATTTGCAAGATACAACCCTACCCAGTTTTTATAATTGAGAATTGTGCAACAAAATCGTGAGTTCATGCACGTTGGCTGTTCTCCTCTTCCTTTGCAAACGGAAGTTACCTTTAGATGCTCGTCCCCATCTTGCTGACGCACATCTCGAATAAAAATCAATAGGAAGGTACTAAGATAAAAGGATATGTAAAATTTATATATTTATTGTAATTAACCGACGTACATTCTTTGTGAACATAAAATTTATTGTCATTCATATATTTGTTCCTTCGATTTTTTCCAAAGATACACTCTTATGTCTGACACGATTACTTTTATTCAATTGTTTCTTTCTAAATAAAATATCATATGCAACATTTTAAGAATATGAACAATAAAGAGGAAAAAATAATAATAACTTGAAAACATTCTTAGTGCACCATTATGTGTGACACGCACATTAGCAATGCACCTATTAAGTGTGACACACATTTTCCTCTTTTTTGAGAAAACCAATGAGCAGTACTACCAAACGACAATAACTAACATTTTTTTAATAGTGTAATAGTGGAGATGTGAGTAAATGTAGATTTCATTTTGATAAGTATGAATTATATATGTACCATAAATAGCATGCTCGATCAGCGACTCTATAAATACATGTGCGTATCTTCAGTCAGAGCACCCTCATCGGCACAAATATAATCCTCACAACTCTCCGTCTCTCGGCGTAAAAGAACATTCAAGTCTCTAAGTTCTCTCACTTTTTCTCTCTCACGCGAATGAGCCAGAGAAAAACAGGTATTTTTGATTTGTAGGTTCCCTCCGTTCGCGTGATATTTATGGTCCGCGCAAAGTTTATTTAGCTAATTATGTTTTTGTTTCCTTTCAATAGTCTTGGAAACACACAGTCCAAAAAAATGAATGGTGTATCTTCAGCCACTTACTATCAACTGGTCCTTGTTGCCGATGCGTGTTTCACTACATGGTGGGATGCGATTTTTCGTTTGCCGGCTCATGATTTTCTATCATTGACTGCATGGCCTAGTGCAGACATTTAAATCATTAACTATGCATGGACCAACAACCCATGGTGAAGCGTCCATATTTGGCAAGAAATTCCAGCTCCCCTATGTGGGTATGCCCAGCAATGGAGGCAATAATAAAGAGCCAAGATTTAGGTTCCTATGCATGTATTGCCAGTTCATCAGCTGAAACGATATCGGAAGCAGGTGCAGAATCTGCGTACAAACAAAAGAAGGGATCTTCTTTTAAAAAAAGTTCATTGGATTATAGGTTGCAAGGTTTATACTGACGCTGCATGGAACAACAATACTAACTTCAGAAACAACTCAAGGAAAAGAGAAATTGGAATTTACATTCAGACTGGTGAGAAGGAAGAAGAAATAGTTATCTTAATCTCTACAACTTGCAAGAGTGTAGAATCTCCATTACGTGCTAAGGCTATAGATGTACAGGGTGCTGCGGAAATTGCTTTTCGCATCGCTAATAACTAAAGTAATTTTCTAGTGGACAATCTAATACTCGCTCGGGCAAAGGCATCAAGGAACCTTATTCGAGTGACTGGGCATTGGCAAATTCGAAGCCAACTTCCAAATTACTTTGCTGCAATAGCCAACATTCAAGATCAGGTCTTCCATATTCCTAGGGAACTTACTGTATAGGCTCACAATTGTGCATCTACTTCTTATGGAGATAATAATCCTCTGAGCCAAGAAATGGTTTCTTCTAGTGCACAACATAGATGAATGGGAGATCACTATCCTAGGCTTGCAAATCTAGGGAATTTATATGTTAAGGATTGCCAAATCCTATCTGTAACATGTATTTGATATGAATACAGGGCGCCTCAGGTGCCAACAGTTGTCCAAAAAAGTTGGGCATCACACATGATTACCGCATGCACGTAAGATATTTTTCAATCTATTTTGATTCACTTATTCCTTCATTAAAGATCTTCCAAAGATACACACTTGCGCGTGCCATGCTTGCGCAAACACTTGCCATGAAAGCGTATTGCCAATGATTTATTTTCCAAAAGCAAATTCCACAAGCACCATTTCAAGAAGATGAATAAAGAAAAATGCATGGGGAAAAAATTGGAATTGCGGTGAGGCTCTTTTAAACTAGGCAACCGTCATATGGCAACCCAAAGGCCCTCACGTGGTTTTTTCATCCCCCAACACCAAGGAAGTCATGCCACTATCAAATCATCACCAATTTGTATTCGCGTGTTCATGTATCACATACTTATGTAATGGTATACTCTAATTGCATGCCTTACAAGTTAACACGAGCACAATTGCACAAAGTAACCCTATCTCTATCTGAAGAGAACCTGTTCCTAGTTGGTTAAAATATCAGAACGTAGCTACCTAATTAAAGATGGATACCAACGAACACTGATGGCACATGTAACATGCCCCTGTGATGCACGGTTCTACAAATGAAGAATTCCAATATTTTTTTCATTTTAATTTTATAAACTTACAATATAAAAGGTAACAGACAAATATAGTGCGACAATTGAAATCCACATCATTCATTTGCAAGATATTGCCCTACACATTTTTTATAATTGTGTATTGCACAACGAAATCATAGTTCTCCTCTTCCTGTGCAAAGGAAAGTTACTTTCAGATGCTCGTCACGATCCTGCTGACGCACATCTTGAGCAAAAATTAACATGAAGGCACTAAGATAAAAGGAAATGTAGAATTTATATATTTACCATAATTAATCGACATACATTCTTCTGAACATAAAACATACTATCATTCATATATTTGTTCCTTCAATTTTTTCCAAAGATACAATCTTGTGTGTGACGCGATTGCGTTTATTCAACTGTTTCTTTCTAAATAAAATCTCATATGCAACATTTTAAGAATATGAAGAAACAATAAAGAGGACAACAAAAATAAAAACTTGAAAACATTTTTAGTGCACCTCTATGTGTGACACCCACATTAGCAATGCACCTATTAAGTGTGACGCCACAGTTTCCACTTTTTTGAGAAAAGCAATGAGCAGTACTACCAAACGACAATAGCACACATTTTTTTTAATAGTGCAATAGTGGACATGTGAGTAAATGTAGATTTTATTTTGATAAGTACGAATTATATATGTACCATAAATAACATGCTCAGCGATTCTATAAATACCTATGTGGATCTTCAGTCAGAGTGCCCACATCGGCACAAATATAATCCTCACAACTCTCAGTCTCTGAGCGTAAAAGGACACTCAAGTCTCTCAGTTCTCTTGCTTCTCTTCTCTCTCGCAAATGAGCCAGAGAAAGACAGGTATTTTGGACTTCTCGGTTCCTTCCATCCGTGTGATATTTATGGTCCGCGCAAAGTTCAGTTACCTAATTATGTTTTTCTTTCCTTTCAATAGTCTTGGAAACACACAATCCAAAAAAATGAATGGTGTATCTTCATGCACTTACTATCGACTGGTCCTCGTTGACGATACATGTTTCACTGCATGGTGGGATGCGGTTTTTTGTTTGCCGGCTCATGATTTTCTATCGTTGTGTGCATGGGCAAGTGCATAAATTTAAATCATTAACTATGGATGGACCAACAAGCCATGGCAAAGCGTCCATATTTGGCATGAAATTCCAACTCACCTATGTACGTATGACAAGCTATGCAGGCAATAATAAAGACCCAAGATTTCGGTTCCTATGCATGTATTGCCATTTCATCAGCTGAAACAACGCAGGAAACAGGTGCAGAATCTGCATAAAAACAAAACAAGGGATCTTCTTTTTAAAACAGCTCATTGGATTATAGGTTGGAATGTTTATACTGACGTTGCATGGAACAATACTACTGACTCCAGAAACAACTCAAGGAAAATAGGAACATGAATTTACATTCAGACAGGTGAGAACGAAGAAGAAACAGTTATCATAATCTCTACGACTGGCAAGAGTGTTGAATCTCCATTATGTGCTAAGGCTACAGCTGTACAGGTTGCTCTGGAAATTGCTTCTCGCATCGCTAATAACCAAAGTACTTTTCTAGTGGACAATCTAATACTCGCTCGGGCAACGACATCAAGGAACCTTCTTCAAGTGCCTGTGCATTGGTAAATTAGAAGCCAGCTTCAAAATTACTTTGCTGCAAGAGCGAACATTCAAGCTCTGGTCTTCCATATTCCTAGGGAACTTATTGTACAGGCTCACAATTGCGCATCTACTTATTTTAGATATAATTATCCTCTTAGCCAAGAAATGGTTTCTACTAGTGCACAACATAGATGAACGAGAGATCACTATCGTAGGCTTGTAGATCTAGGGAATTTATATGTTAAGGATTACCAAATCCTATCCATAACTTGTATTTGATATGAATACAGGGCTCCGCATGTCCCAACAGTTGTCCAAAAAAAGTTGGGCATAGCACATGGTAACCGTATGCACGTCAGATATTTTCCAATCCATTTTCACTCACTTATTCATTCCATAAAGAGCTTTAGAAGATACACACTTGCGCGTGCCACGGTTGCACAAACACTTGCCAAGAAACCATATTGCCAATGATTTATTTTCCAAAAGCAAATCTGACAAGCACCATTTTAAGAAGATGATTAAAGCAAAATGTATGGGAAAAAAATCTATAATAGCTGTGATGCGCTTTTCAACTAGGCAACCGTCATATGGCAACCCAAAGGCCCTCCTGTGGTTTTATCATCACCCATCATGAAGGAAGTCATGCCACTAACATACCATCACCAATTTGTATTCATTGTGTTCTGTTTCACATACTTTTGCAATGGTATACTTTAATTGCAAGCCTTACACATTAACACGAGCACAATTGCACAAAGTAACCCTATATCTATCTGAAGAGTACCCCTTCCTTGTTGGTCAAAATATAAGAACGGTAGCACCTAATTAAAGATGGAAACCTACGAGCACTGATGACACATGTAACACGCCCGTGTGATGCACGGTTCTACAACTGAAGAATTCCAATAATATTTTCATTTTAATTTTATAAACTTACAATATAAAGGGTAAGAGACAAATATAGCGTGACAATTGAAATCAAAATCATTCATTTGCAAGATACAACCCTACCCAGTTTTTACAATTGAGAATTGCGCAACAAAATCGTGAGTGCATGCATGTTTGCTGTTCTCCTCTTCCTTTGCAAACAAAAGTTACCTTCAGATGCACGTCCCCATCCTGCTGACGCACATCTCGAATAAAAATCAATAGGAAGGTACTAAGATAAAAGGATATGTATAATTTATATATTTATCGTAATTAACCGATGTACATTCTTTGTGAACATAAAATTTATTGTCATTCATATATTTGTTCCTTCAATTTTTTCCAATGATACACTCTTATGTCTGACACGATTACTTTTATTCAATTGTTTCTTTCTAAATAAAATATCATATGCAACATTTTAAGAATATGAAGAAACAATAAAGAGAAAATAATAATAAAAACTTGAAAACATTTTTAGTGCACTACTATGTGTGACACGCACATTAGCAATGCACCTATTAAGTGTGACACACATTTTCCTCTTTTTTTGAGAAAACCAATGAGCAATACTACCAAACGACAATAACTGACATTTTTTTAACAGTGTAATAGTGGAGATTTGAGTAAATGTAGATTTTATTTTGATAAGTACGACTTATATATGTACCATAAATAGCATGCTCAGTGATTCTATAAATACCTGTGTGTATCTTCAGTCAGAGCACCCTCATCGGCACAAATATAGTCCTCACAACTCTCCGTCTCTGGGCGTAAAAGAACATTCAAGTCTCTAAGTTCTCTCACTTTTTCTCTCTCTCGCGAATGAGCCAGAGAAAGACAGGTATTTTCGATTTGTAGGTTCCCTCCGTTCGTGTGATATTTATGGTCCATGCAAAGTTCATTTAGCTAATTATGTTTTTGTTTCCTTTCAATAGTCTTGGAAACACAGTCCAAAAAAATGAATGGTGTATCTTCAGCCACTTACTATCGACTGGTCCTCGTTGCCGATGCGTGTTTCACTACATGGTGGGATGTGATTTTTCGTTTGCCGGCTCATGATTTTCTTTCATTGCGTGCATGGCCTAGTGCATACATTTAAATCATTAACTATGCATGGACCAAGAACCCATGGTGAAGCATCCATATTTGGCAAGAAATTCCAACTCCCCTATGTGGGTATGCCCAGCTATGGAGGCAATAATAAAGAGCCAAGATTTAGGTTCCTATGCATGTATTGCCAGTTCATCGGCTGAAACGATGTTGGAAGCAGGTGCAGAATCTGCGTGCAAACAAAAGAAGGCATCTTCTTTTAAATAAAATTCATTGGATTATAGGTTGCAAGGTTTATACTGATGCTTCATAGAACAACACTACTAACTCCAGAAACAACTCAAGGAAAATAAGAATTGGAATTTACATTCATACTGGTGAGAAGGAAGAAGAAATAGTTATCTTAATCTCTACAACTTGCAAGAGTGCAGAATCTCCATTACGTGCTAAGGCTATAGCTGTACAGGTTGCTGCGGAAATTGCTTCTCGCATCGCTAATAACCAAAGTAATTTTCTAGTGGACAGTCTAATACTCGCTCAGGCAAAGGCATCAAGGAACCTTATTCGAGTGACTGGGCATTGGCAAATCCGAAGCCAACTTCCAAATTACTTTGCTGCAATAGCCAACATTCAAGCTCAGGTCTTCCATATTCCTTGGGAACTTACTGTATAGGCTCACAATTGTGCATCTACTTCTTATGGAGATAATAATCCTCTGAGCCAAGGAATGGTTTCTTCTAGTGCACAACATAGATGAATGGGAAAGATCACTATCCTAGGCTTGCAAATCTAGGGAATTTATATGTTAAGGATTGCCAAATCCTATATGTAACATGTATTTGATATGAACACTGGGCGCCTCAGGTGCCAACAGTTGTCCAAAAAAAGTTGGGCATCACACATGATTACCGCATGCACGTCAGATATTTCCCAATCTATTTTGACTCACTTATTCCTTCATTAAAGATCTTCCAAAGATACGCAATTGCGCGTGGCATATTTGCGCATACACTTGCCATGAAAGCGTATTGCCAATGATTTATTTTCCAAAAGCAAATCCCACAAGCACCATTTCAAGAAGATGAATAAATAAAAATGCATGGGAAAAAAATGGAATTGCGGTGAGGCTCTTTTAAACTAGGCAACCGTCATATGGCAACCCAAAGGCCGCACGTGGTTTTTTCATCCCCCATCACGAAGGAAGTCATGCCACTATCAGATCATCACCAATTTGTATTCACGTGTTCATGTATCACATAATTTTGCAATGGTATACTCTAATTGCATGCCTTACACGTTAACACGAGCACAATTGCACAAAGTAACCCTATCTCTATCTGAAGAGAACCCGTTCCTAGTTGGTTAAAATATCAGAATGTAGCCACCTAATTAAAGATGGATACCGACGAGCACTGATGGCACATGTAACATGCCCCTGTGATGCACGGTTCTACAAATGAAGAATTCCAATAATATTTTCATTTTAATTTTATAAACTTACAATATAAAAGGTAACAAACAAATATAGTGCGACAATTGAAATCCACATCATTCACTTGCAAGATATTGCCCTACCCATTTTTTATAATTGTGAATTGCACAACGAAATCGTAGTTCTCCTCTTCCTTTGCAAAGGAAAGTTACCTTCAGATGCTCGTCACGATCCTGCTGACGCACATCTTGAGCAAAAATTAACATGAAGGCACTAAGATAAAAGGAAATGTAAAATTTATATATTTACAATAATTAATCGACATACATTCTTCTGAACATAGAACATACTGTCATTCATATATTTGTTCCTTCAATTTTTTTCAAAGATACAATCTTATGTGTGACACGATTGCGTTTATTCAACTATTTCTTTCTAAATAAAATCTCATATGAAACATTTTAAGAATATGAAGAAACAATAAAGAGGAAACCAAAAATAAAAACTTGAAAACATTTTTAGTGCACCTCTATGTGCGACACCCACATTAGCAATGCACCTATTAAGTGTGACAAACATTTTCCACATTTTTGAGAAAAGCAATGAGCAGTAGTACCAAACGACAATAGCAGACATTTTTTTAATAGTGTAATAGTGGATATATGCGGAAATTCGTAAGCGCGGACGAGTGCGCCTAGTCTCGGAATCACCAGTCGTTCTTCCGCATGGGATGAGGGCCGCGTCTTGTATCGTCAATTGTACACGGTAGTTACGTGCGTAACTGTGTAACGGCTGCACACACGTCAATAGCTGACGGCCGTTCGGCAGTACCAGCGGCTAGGAAAACCAGCTGCTGCACGGTGTTGACTCCCGCCGAAGAAGCACACCAGGATCGCATCAACACCTGTCACCGGCCATCCGCGTGGCGTAGTTAGAGCATTCGTCAACTCAGGTCCTAGTAAAAGAAATTACAAGCGCATCTATTTCAGCTGTGGGCAACTGAAAAATAGCGTGGCAATTGAAAAGGCTGTCATGTGTTTTTTCAGAACATATTTTCTTAAAATTTGCCAATGTGGCCATTTGCAAATTCCTAAGCTTCTTTATCCACATTGGCCATAATTTACAAAGTTATTTTTGCCATGATTTTTTTTGGAGTAAGGCAAATTTATTTTTTGGACCATGTCACATTTCTTTCTTTTGTGTCATTACGAATCTATTATTAGACCCTAGAAAAAAAATCTTGTACAGTGAAAACTATTTTTTGTTTTACCATGGCAGATTTTGTACTTTGGACTATGTAAAAATTGTATTTGGACCATGGCAACTTTCCTTTTGTAATATGACAAATTTATTTGTTCAAACATTGTTAATCTTTACATTAAAATTTTTTACACGATGTAAATTTTATTAGGTACACCATGCTAGTTTTATTGTAGGTAACATGGCACTTATATCAGTATTTTATTTTTTGGTATTGTATGGAGCATTGGAGTATATTAGACCAATGGCAAATTTTACGGTAATTTAGTTTTTCATAAGTCATGCCAAGATGGAAATCATTGCAATTTTGCTAGGTGCTGTTTCATCTAGGCATTTTTGCTAGGTGCCTGTGTTCACTTACCTACAATTTTTTTTTGCCAGGACAAATGACACATCATGGTACCTTAGTATGGGTACCGTCACTAATGCCATTTTAGTGCAAGGGACGTGAAGCCGGCTTCAATGCGGCGCATCGGTTAGAGTAGACTTCTCCGTCACTACATCGGCATTGAAGTGCCGCCGCCCGCTCATCCGGTCATATTCGGTCGCGTACTCTATTGGGCATGTATGACCGGGCCAGCAAAGTGAGACATTGCCATGACGGCAGGGTGTGATAGCCTACACCTGGTCCAGGACATGAGTTCCTATCGGATCCGGCTTACTTTACTGCCGCTTGCTTGGATTCAAATGTTGAATATATAATGTATCATGAAAGTTGGTACCGTGATCCCAATAAACAGGTACCATGTGAAAAAATACATATATTTATGATACATACACGAGCACTTTTTATGACACGGCGATCAATTTTTAATATATGTGACGAACATTTTTAGTACACAATCAACATGTTTTTGTTGAAATGCAAGATCAATATTTTTTGAACACACGGTGTTTAAAAAAGTACACGATGGACATTGTGACTTGTGAGTACAAGATGAACAATTTTCATTATAATGAGAACTTTTCAATGAACGGTAAAAAAAATTAAACTACACGATGAACATTTCTAAACACACGCCGAAAGTTTGTGAGTAATGTGTGATGAACACTTTTTTAAAAAATGTTCATGTAAGTATAAAAAGTGTTAACACATAATGACATTTCTAATTACATGATGAATACTTTTTAATTACACTATGAGTATTTTTTATGCCTAATATTTTTTATTCGAACGATGAAATTTTGTGAAAACACAATGCGCATTTTTAAATGAAATATGACCAAATTTTAATATACATGAAACATTTTAATAAACATGAATATTTTTATATCCATTTTTTTTACGTGGATGAACATTTTTTAACACAAAAATATTAAAGAAAACCAAAAAATGTTAAAAAGAACACCAATGAAAAATAGTGACGGGGCATTGGGTTCACTCGCACTTTTTTACATAGTGTGTTCCCAGCCTTTTCTTTTTTTTGAAGAAAATGTGTTGCTAGCTTCTTTTAAGCAAAAGTTTTTTTAACGCAATCTTTTAAGCACAAGTGCATTGCCAGTGTATGTTCCTCCCACGTCACGCGGTCCTGCACCAAACGAACTTAGCTGTGCATGGCGGTTATGTACCAATGGAACATCCCAAAGTCACCGTCGGAGTTACCGGCCCGACGACGGGGCTGTTTCCGTATATCACTGTTGCCTTCTACGGTGATACATCCCGCACTGCCGCTGGAGGCAATTGTCGCGTACACGCGTCAATGTCCAGTTGGCCACCACTACCAGGAGCAGGCGAGGACGAGCGCTCTATGGCCGCACTCTGGATATGTGAGTAAATGTAGATTTTATTTTGATAAGTATGAATTATATATGTACCATAAATAACATGCTCAGCGATTCTATAAATACCTATGTGTATCTTCAGTCAGAGCGCCCACATCGGCACAAATATAATCCTCACAACTCTCAGTCTCTGAGCATAAAAGGACACTCAAGTCTCTGAGTTCTCTCTCTTTTCCTTCTCTCTCGCAAATGAGCTAGAGAAAGACAGGTATTTTGGACTTGTAGGTTCCCTCCATCCGTGTGATATTTATGGTCCGCGCAAAGTTCAGTTACCTAATTATGTTTTTGTTTCCTTTCAATATTCTTGGAAACACACAATCCAAAAAAATGAATGGTGTATCTTCATGCACTTACTATCAACTAGTCCTCGTTGACGATACATGTTTCACTGCATGGTGGGATGCGGTTTTTTGTTTGCAGACTTTTTTACACATTAATAGTGGAGATGTGAGTAAATGTAGATTTTCTTTTGTTAAGTACAAATTAAATATGTACCATAAATTACGTGCTTGGTGATTCTATAAATACATGTGTGTATCTTCAGTCAGAGCACCCCACATCGGCACAAAGATAATCCTCACAACTCTCAGTCTCTGAGCGTAAAAGAACACTCAAGTCTCTAAGTTCTCGTGGTTTTCTTCTCTCTCGCAAAGGAGCCAGAGAAAGACAGGTATTTTGGATTTGTAGGTTCCCTCCGTTCGCGTGATATTTATCGTCCGCGCAAAGTTCATTTAGCTAATGATGTTTTTGTTTCCTTTCAATAGTCTTGGAAACACATAGTTCAAAAAAATAAATGGTGTATCTTCATCCACTTACTATCGACTGGTCCTCGTTGCTGATGCGTGTTTCACTGCATGGTGGGGTGCGGTTTTTTGTTTGCCGACTCATGATTTTCTCACGTTGCGTGCATGGGCTAGTGCATAAATTTAAATCATTAACTATGCGTGGACCAACAAGCTATGGTGAAGCATCCATATTTGGCAAGAAATTCAAACTCCCCCATATAGGTATGCCGAGTTATGCATGCAATAATAAAGAGCAAAGATTTAGGTTCTGATTCATGTATTGCCAGTTCATCGGCTGAAACAATGCCAGAAGCAGGTGCAGGATCCGCGTACAAACAAAAGAAGGTATCGTCTTCAAAAACATATAATTTGATTATAGGTTACAAGGTTTATACAGACGCTGCATGGAAGAACAATAGTGACTCCATAAATAACCCAAGGAAAATAAGAATTGGAATTTCCATTCTGACTAGTGAGAACAAAGAAGAAACAGTAATCTTAATCTCTACAACTGGCCAGAGTGTACAATCTCCATTACGTGCCAATGCTACAGTTGTACAGGTTGTTGCAGAAATTGCTTCTCGCATTGCTAATAACCAAAGTACTTTTCTAGTGGACAATCTAATACTCGATCGGGCTACGACATCAAGGAAAGTTCTTCAACTGCCTGGGCATTGGCAAATTAGAAACCAGCTTCCAAATTACTTTGCTGCAACAGCCAACATTCAAGCTCAGGTCTTCCATATTCCTAGGGAACTTACTATACAGGCTCACAATTGTGCATGTACTTCTTATAGAGATAATTATCCTCTTACGCAAGAAATGGTTTCTTCTAGTGCACAACATAGATGAACGGGAGATCACTATCCTAGGCTTGCAAATTTAGGGAATTTACATGTAAAGGATTGCCAAATCCTATGAGTAACTCGTATTTGATATGAATACAGGGCGCCTCAGGTGCTAACAGTTGTCAAAAAAAAGTTGGGCATCGCACGTGATATCCGTATGCACGTCAGATATTTCCCAATCTATGTTGACTCACTTATTCATTCTTTAAAGATCTTCCAAAGATACACACTTGCACGTGCCATGATTGCGCAAACACTTGACAAGAAAGCGTATTGCCAATGATCTAATTTCCAAAAGCAAATCCCACAAGAACCATGTTTAAAAGATGATTAAAGCAAAATGTATGAGAAAAAAAATCTAGAATAGCTATGAGGCGATTTTAAACTAGGAAACCATCATATGGCAACCCAAAGGCCCTCTGGTGGTTTTATCAGGCCCCATCACGAAGGAAGTCATGCAACTAACAGACCATCACCATTTTGTATTCATGTGATCAATTTTCACATACTTTTGCAATGATATACTCTAATTGCATGCCTTAAACGTTAACACGAGCACAATTGCACAAAGTAACCCTGTCTCTATCCGAAGAGAACACCTTCCTAGTTAGTCAAAATATAAGAAAGGTAGCCACATAATTAAAGATGGAAACCGACGAGCACAGATGACACATGTAACATGCCCGTGTGATGCAGGGTTCTACAAATGAAGAATTCCAAGAATATTTTCATTTTAATTTTATAAACCGACAATATAAAAGGTAATAGACAAATATAGCGCGAAAATTGAAATCGACATCATTCATTTGCAAGATACAACCCTACCTACCTTTTTACAATTGTGAATTGCACAACAATATCGTGAGTGCGTGTTTGTTGTTCTCCTCTTCCTTTGCAAAGGGAAGTTACCTTCAGATGCTCGTCACGACCCTGCTGACGCAAAACTCGAGAAAAAATTAACATGAAGGCACTAAGATAAAAGAATATGTAGAATTTATATATCTACCGTAATCAACCGACGTTGCATAGTTTGTGAACATAAAATTTACTGTCATTCATATATTTGTTCCTTCAATTTTCTCCAAATATACACTCTTTTGTGTGACACGATTATGTTTATTCAATTGCTTCTTTCGAAATAAAATATCATATGCACCATTTTAAGAATATAAAGAAGCAATAAAGACGAAAACAAAAATAAAAACTTGAAAACATTTTTTGTGCACCTATATGTGTGGCACACACATTAGCAATGCACCTATTAAGTGTGACACACATTTTCCACTTATTTGTGAAAACAAATGAGTAGTATTACCAAACGACAATAGCAGACATTTTTTTAACAGTTTAATTGTGGAGATTTGAGTAAATGTAGATTTTATTTTGATAGTACCATAAATAACATGCTCAACGAATCTATAAATACCTATGTGTATCTTTAGTCAGAGCACCCACATCGGCACAAATATAATCCTCACAACTCTTAGTCCCTGAGCGTAAAGGAACACTCAAGTCTCTAAGTTCTCTCGCTTTTCTTCTCTCTCGCAAATGAGCCAGAGAAACACAGGTATTTCAGATTTCTAGGTTCCCTCCATTCGCATGATATTTATGGTCCGTGCAAAGTTCATTTAGCTAATTATGTTTTTGTTTCGTTTCAATATTCTTGGAAACACACAGTCCAAAAAAATGAATGGTGTATCTTCGTCCACTTACTATCGACTGGACCTCGTTGCCGATACGTGTTTCACTCAATGGTGGGATGCAGTTTTTCGTTTGCCGGCTCATGATTTCCTATCGTTGCGTGCATGGGCTAGTGCATGAATTTAAATCATTAACTATGCATGGACCAACAAGCCATGGATTTAGGTTCCTATGCTTGTATTGCTAGTTCATCAGCTGAAACGATGCCGGAAGTAGGTGCATAATCTAGATACAAACAAAAGAAGGGATCTTCTTTAAAAACAAATCATTGGATTATAGGTTGCAAGGTTAGAAAGTGCGATATATCGACTAGAGGGGGGTGAATAGGCGATTTTTACAATTTCATCACTGAGGAATTTCTAGGTGATGAAATTAGAACAGAGCAACAACATAGTCATCATGATGAAATGAAAACAAGCACAGAGTACAGACAACTTGATAACAGGAAAAGCAGGCTGAAGACTAAGTGACTGAAGAATTAGGAATGAGGAATTAGAGAAAATCTCCAGTCAATGTCTTCAAACAGTAATAATGAGGTACATCAACACATGAATGAGGAAATGAAAGGGTTGAGGAAATAGAACCAGTTGGCTTGGTGAAGACAATGATTTGGTAGACCAGTTCCAACTGTTGTGACAGTTGTACGTCTGGTTGGAGCGGCTGAGTATTTAAACTCGTGGACACACAGTCCTCGCCATATTCTCCTTGAGATAACGTCACACAGACCTTGCCCAACACTCGTGGTAAGTCTTCAGGTGACTTCCAAACCTTCACATACTTGGTCACTCGGTGATCTACAATTCGTCTTGGATGCTCAGACCATGACGCCTAACCGTCTGGAGGATACACAGTCGTCAAAGGTAACAAGTGTCGGTTCCACACCGGAACAATCTCTTCGGTGATGCTAAATCACTTTGGGTTTGTAGGTGTTTGGGTTTGGGTTTCGGGTTTTCCTCACTTGATGATTTACACTCAAAGTCCTCGGAGGATGGGACGCTGTCAATGACAAGTGTCAGTTTCTCTCGACGCAGCCAACTAGCTAGTGGTTGTAGGCGGCAGCTATTTATAGCCTAGGGAGCAGCCTGATATGACAAGAAATAAATTCCCTTCAATGGTATGACTGTTAGGTGGGTAGATATTTGACAGGTGGCGCATAGCACAGCAATGGTCGGATATTTGAGGTGCAAATTCCTCAGGGCTATCATGTTCCTCACTGTGTAGGCAATCCGCACTAGCGAAATCCTAACTCCTCAGTAAGAACAAATTTCTCAGAGACTAGAAGATCTTCGTCTCTATCATTGAAGAAATTGACCGAAATGATATGAGATTTCCAATGGCTTCACTCGAAAGGATTGGGTAGGTATAGGATTTTGAGATGAGCATCACTTGGAAATATGTTTCCTTAGTATTACCTCGACCCCCTTTAACAGTACGGTGTTTCCTGTGACTCAAGAAAGAGAAAATAACTACAAAAACAGAAGTCTTCACGCTTCATAGTCCTCGCACGAATATCCAAGTCTTCAAGGTCACAGCAATTTCTTCACTTTCAAAATCTTCAAGAGAACCAAAGTCTTTAGCTGAAGACATACATTTTTAGGCTTCGACTTTCATCATAAATATCAAACTCCTCATCGACTTATGGAGAATGTGTACACTCACAAACATATCAGTCCCTTAACCTATAAGTCTTCAATACACCAAAATCACTAAGGGGCGCTAGATGCACTTACAATCTCCCCCTTTTTGATGATTGATGACAAATAGGTTAAGTTTTCAACAGGGATAAACATATCAATTGAAAGTGCTCAATATTGAGGAATTTGATTGCAAGATACAGAAGAACTCCCCCTGAAGATGTGCATATGTGAGGAATTTGCTTTCAAAGAGCAATACATATTGAAGAGTAGTATCATGGAGATCCCCCCTATATCTTGTAATTCGTACACGCATTTGACATATAATATAAAGAATTTGAAATGCATGATGAAATATGGTGACTGATGTAATTCATCATGCGTGCATTAACATATCCGAGGGAATAGCATGCAGAAAAACAGATCAAAAGTATCAGACCACCATAGGTCTTAAGTTTACAACTCGATCCAACAAATACTTCAGAAGAACGAGAGTTGTAACTTAGCAAAGAAAATGCCCATATAAAGACACACTTGAAGACCAAGAGGGCCGAAAAGTGAGAACTAATGCCCCTGAAGAATATCATCATGATGTCGATGGATGAGCGCCAGTGTTGTTGGGGTCATTCGTTGTAGCAGGGCCTGCTGCTGTGTCGTCCAAATCTTCAGCTTCATCCTTCTCGCGCGATGAAGAATATGAGATCACGACCATCTGAGGAACTTTGAACTTCTTGAATTTCTTCGAAGTTGGCTAAGACCAGTCAAAGTGTTGTTGGAAGTCTATCTCCTTGAGTTCATCAGCAGTGTAGACATGTTAAAGAATAGCTAAGATGCGGTCGAAGACTTGATGCAGATAATAGTGATTCTTCTTCATAGAGTTTTGAGTGACAATCATGTTCTAAAGAATTGCACCAAACTGACGCTTGACCCACTTGTGATTTCTATCCACCTTCTGATGAAGACTTAGGAGCAGCTCACGATCAGTCATCACCCATGGAGCAGTGGCCTGAGGATTTTTTTTGAAGCATTTGCAGCAGTGTCATGAGTGGCAGAGTCATCATTTGTAGAGTAGGATGCTGCCTTTCTAAATTATCCATCCAAAGGACAAGTGCCTTCATCAATAACTGCATCCTTGCCCTTCTCATCAGCTACGGAAATAGTCCATTTGAGGACTTCAATCAGTGGCAAATAGCTAACATGATTTTGAAAATCAGCCTTGTAATGAATTGAAGTCCTGGATTTGATGAATTTCATGATCTAGGGAGCGTAAGGCTTCAACTCAAAGGGGGACAACGCAACATTGGCCAATGTCCTCATGAAGAAATCATGATAGTTGATTGGAATACCATGCATGATGTTGAAAAGCAAGTTCTTCATGATGCGAACAATTGTTTCTTCTTCAGAGTTGTGGCCCTTAACGGGACTGAGGGTTTTGGCCAGAATGCGATAGATAGTCTTGGCACATACATCAAATCCTTGACAAGGAAATTTGTTCTTGGAGCTTGGCCAGCCTTCAAAGGCTTTCATCAGCACTTGCATCAGATGATTCTGCAGTTCAAGTTTTTCATAGAGCTTCAGCGCTCCTTCGGTGGGTGGACTGATTGGGACGACATGAAGCAATTTAGAGGTTGGAGCTTTGTGATGAGTATTTTCAGTTATCCTGTCCAGAACCCATGAATTCACATCATCAACATTTCCTGTCAGATGCAAAGTGGCATAGAGCTGAAGAATTAGCTCTTCATTCCAGTCGCAGATGTCGATGCAGAAATTGAGTAGACCAGCATCATGAAGAACACTGTGGATTGGGGTAAAAAACGGAAGGGACTCCATATCCACGTGAGGAAGATGCTCATGGTCAAACACTTTATCCTTGTCAAACAACAACGAGGAATAGAAGTTCATCTGAGAAGCAGTCCAGAAGCGCTTGCGGCAAAGGCGAGCAGAGTCATATAGATTGAAATCTAAGAAGAAATGATGCTTAGCAAATAAGTCATCATCCTTGAACTTCTGCTTCTTAGAGTGAGGATTCCATGGCTTGGGATGAAGATTTGTAGTGGAAGTTTTCACAGCCGCCTCAAGCATAGCCTCCGGAGCCTCAGGCTGAGGAATCTCAGGAGCAGTTTCTTCTGCTGTCTTCTTTTCCATTTCATCAGCACTAGTGGTTCGAATTTCTTCGGGCATGGAGTGAAGTGAAGCTTGACCTTGATCAGAACCCGAGTGAATTACTTCGGTGTGCATGGGGGACTGAGGAATTTGCTGCAGAGGAGTAAACAGAGGAGAATTGGGATGATGACTTTCCCAGTAATCGTCATTCATCATTGGAGTCGTAGACCCGATGTCCACATCCTCTTATCCCGCTTCAACTTCTTCAACACCGACCTCTTCAGCAGTGAACTGAGGCCGCGACGATGATACCTGTAGCGGTGAAGGGATTGTATCCAGTTAAATTTCATCATCCAACTTCTCTGACGAAGCAGCAGATGGATTTCCTTCATCAATGTCATCAGTGATGACATATTCTTCACCAAAAGGAATAGTTTCCTTTGATGGCATGACAGTCAGTGGCACAACATCAATTGGATTTTTGAAAGAGCTCGTCAAAGTCTTCACTTTCTTCAAAGCTGAAGACTCTGAGGCGTCTGATGCTTTCCTCTTCTTTGCTGCCGCCCTTTCGGCAGCCTTGGTTTTCTTCGCTTCGGATGCAGAAGGAAGAAGAGTGCTTTTCATCTGTGAAGACATTGTAGGGGGAGCAGATGAAATTGGCACAGTTTCTTTAGGAAAAACTGTTTTAGTTGCCCTGGAGGGTTCAGATTCTTCAGGCGCAACGGTAGATTCTTCAGCTGGCATGGATTGATCTTCAGGCGCAACATTGGTGGTTGCCTTGGCAGTTTCATCAGGAGCTGGAATAGCATCATCAGCCCTAGCACTCGCAGTTTCTTCAGCAGCCTGATATTTATCAGCGATGCTGGCATGTTCTTTAGTTGGCTAAGCAGATGCTTCACCCTGAGGAATTTCTTGTTGCTCTTCAGCAGCAACATTTGGCTTGAGGCCTTTAGCAAGCTTGATGAATCTGACTCTGGCTCCTAGCCAATCTACTTTATACGTGTCAAATTCATCAATGGGAGCTTTGATTTCAGACTGAATAGACACAAGTTCTTCAGTGATCATTTTTAGGATATTTTTTCAGATAATGATCCCTTTAGACACAAGTTCTTCAGTTTTCTTCACTGATCTGGCCTCCTCAAACTTCCATTTTTCTTCAGCAATGAAAGCAGTCAACACGTTACTTTGTCCTGGTGTGAGGTTCAGGTCAGGAAGTGGTTTGTTGGGAGCTTTATGCCAAAGATCGATGTAATCAAGGATCTTCTTTGGATCCAGCAAGAGTGGCACAGCACTGCCTTTGGCACTAGCGGACCGGTTTTGTCGGTCTCTGATGATTTGTGCAAGTTCTTCGTCATCTGCTTCATCTTCAAATGATGGAACTTCAAAGGCGACCCGCTTCTTGTGAGGACTTGTCCTTGTGCCGCGTCTAGCAGTGACCTTTTTCTTCAGCATCTGAGGCTGAGCTGAGGAACTTGCTGAAGCTCCTGAAGCAATAGAAAAGCCTATAGTCCTTTGGCACATGGCAAGATGCACTAGTGCTGAGGACTTTGCAGGTGCAGCTGAGGGCTTGCTTGAGCAGATGGCCCTGAGGGCTTTGAGGAGCTGGACTGTGAGGGCATGGCAGAGGAAGATGGCTTCACAGTAGATTTGTTCTTCATAGCCTTCTTAGGCTAACTAGCATAGGCTTCAGCAGCAGCAAGAGCAGAATCTTAGTTGAATTTCTTCACTGCCTCCTTTGCTACTTTAGCCAATTTCCTTTGGCGCTTGGCCCATTCTTTTGGAAATTCCTCACCTCTTCTGATGCTAGAGGGATCATCTTCTTGGCTCGGTGCTAATGGAGGTCTTGGGCATGGAGGATTTTCTGCGAATTTATTCATGTACTTAGGAGTGACATAGTGGTATTCCCTCCATTCCTGTGCCCATCTTCGTCCAATCCGCTGAATGCGCATGTTGCACTGATTTTGCACTGATTTTTATTCTCCGTGCCATGAGTGGCCTCATCAGGAGTGCAATATTCTGCATAGATATCTTCAGGGATTTCAAACGGAGTGTTAGTTTCAGGCCTCTTTCCGATCTTCTGAGGACACTTTTCTTCAGCCAATAGATGTCTGAGGAAGTATGCAATTCAAGGAACGCTGCAAATGAGTTAAGTTGATGAGAACCTAGAGATTCAGCAGCAGGCATGTGTACCTGTGAACAGAGTATAGGTGCGAAGAATTTGAAGAGGTCAAATGCGTTCTCAGAATTTATTTTTTAAAGGAAGCAAGTTTGAGGAATTTGACAAGGGGAGTCTTGAGGAATTTCACTAAGAGTTCTTGTCTTAGGTTCTAAAGTTGTATAGATTGGAAATCCACACAATTGAGGAATCTTGAAGAAAATTACATCTTAGAGAGATAGATCAAGAACAGATGCAACTGTGGTGTTTAAGAATATGAAACTTGAAGAAGAAACACCTTTTGAAGATTTTGTGTAAATCATCAGAATCAACAAGGGCAATACAGGCGAGTTTTATTTACCTTGATGAAGAACACGACGAACTGTGAGTTGAACTGTGGAAGTTCATCCGTTCATATCTTCCACGCCCTAACTTGGCGGAGGAAGATAGCTATGGCGGCGGCAGAGGTGAAGATTTCCACGGCCGGCGCGAGTACGATAATGACGAGGTCAAGGCAGCTAAGATCTTCCTCACCAGCAACGGTGGAGATTAGCGGCGGGCTAGGTCAGAGATCTCGAGCGGGAGAGAGAGAGGTCAAGCGGAGTAAATGAGCTGAGGTGAAAGGGGAGGGGTATTTATAACAAAGTGAAAAACCGTTCGCCCGAGGAATTTGGATGAATGTGCCCCTGACCCTTGCTATCCTAGCTAGATTTGTCACCCACATATTGAGAGGTGGAGATCATGGGTGAGTTGTTTAATCCTATCGTGGGATGCAGAAGGATTTGAGCGGCAAAAGCCGAAAAAAATAGATATGAAAATGTTAACGTTTCGTTCGCAAATTCTTCAGCTGTCAAGGACAGAGTGAAGATTCTGAACGGGTTTCAAATAGAACACACATGAAGAATTTGTGAACATACTGGGTTGAGTTTAGCATAGAGGGGAAAGGGCCCGATCACATTCACTTAGATGAAAGAGCAACTTGAAGAAATAGCTATAAGTGAATGCTTTAGAGGACATGAAAAACTCATAATATATATAGAAATGAAGAACAATGTCGGAAAGATAGAAGAAATTGAAAATCTAAAGAAATTGCAAAAAAAAATCAGATTGAAGATTTTCAACATTGGTTGGTGGCATAACCCACCGTATAAGAATGATGATTTCAGACACCGCGTACAATTATCGTAGGGTTTTAAGAATCAAATTCTTCATTAATTTCTTCACACTTAGAGGGTTAGTCTTCATTGATTGAAGAAAAAGGTTACTTCGTGTGTTGCACATCTAAGTCATCAGTTTTGCATAAGTGTTAGAATGTGTGTCGTTTTCAAAGAACATTCAACGATTCTAAGATATTTAGCTCACACCACAACTTGCTAAATCTCTTCTCATCCAAAGGCTTTGTGAAGATATCGGCCAGCTGATCTTCAGTATTCGCGTGGTCGATGGAGATGTTGCCCTTCAACACATGGTCACAAAGAAAATGATGATGAATCTGGATGTGCTTTATCTTCGAGTGCTGAAATAGGTTGTGAGCAATATTGGTAGCACTTTCATTGTCACAGTAGAGTGGCACATTCTTCATATTGATCCCATAGTCCTTGAGGGTTTGCTTGATCCATAGCAATTGAGCACAGCAAGATCTAGCAACAATGTACTCAGCTTCAATAGTACAGGGTGATACGCAGTTCTGCTTCTTTGAGGACCAACATACGAAGGAACATCTGAGGAAATGACATGTGCCTGATGTTGACTTGCGGTCCACCCGATCACCAGCATAGTCAGAGTCAGATTATCCAATGAGATCAAAAGAAGAGCCCTTGGGATACCATAATCCAAGTGTTGGAGTGTGAGCTAGATATCGAAGAATATGCTTCATAGCCTTATGGTGTGATTCCTTTGGTGTAGCTTGAAATCGGGCACACATGCACTACAAAAAAAAAGACACATCCATGACATTTTGGGCCGAGCGAATTTTTTTCCTGTCATACTTATGACACTTCTATGACGATAATTGTGACAAAACCCGATATCATCATAGATGTGGTCGGCTCCTACTTCTATGAAAAAAAATCATGACAGAAAATGGGATTTTTGTCCTGGGCGTGCCGGAGACACAGCTGCATGACATTCTTTGGGACGTCCATGGCGGAAAAAACCCTGGTAGAAGTGAGGGCGAGGAAAATATCGGGGTGTTCCCGGTTACGGTGGATAGTCGGGGCCGAGCGATGCATGGAGGTTTGCGCGTTTCTCTCGTACATGCACACGCGTGGGTGTGAGGCATTGGGCTCTAACTAAACCCGAGCAAGGCGTTCGCCTACTGAGCCCGAGCGATTGCACTGCAGGCTACACGTTACTGAACCCGAGAGATCGATCAATGTCTGTTAACTGAACCCGATTGAGCGATTCCTTCACTACTGCTGCTAACTGAAGCGGATCTATGCTGCCTCTGGATGAACAGTGAGCGTTGCTGGGGGGGTTTGGATGAACAATTCCTGATGAGGGTGGATGAACAGGACCCCGTGGTGTTGCCTCTGGATGAACAGAACCCTGATCGATCGAGCCGGTTGGGGCTGGATGAACAGTAGACGATGGAGGGGTGGATGAACAATAGCCCATGGAGGGGTGGTTGAACAGGAGCCGTGGAGAGGGCTGGTTGAACAGTAGCCGGTGGAGTAGCACGCGGTGAAGGCTGGATGAACATGAGGCCGTGGATGAACAGTCGCAGGTGGAGGCTGGAGGAGGCGGATGGTAGACGAACAGTAGCCCATGGAGGCCGGAGGAGGTCGATGGTGGATATGAACAGTATCCCCGTGGACTCCTGTTTTGCAGTACGCCACACCCCTCCCAATGAACAGGACCCCCATTTCGACCATAGCGCTCCAACACAACTCTGTTTCCTCCTTTTGCGGTATGCCACACCCCTCCTGATCAACAGGACCCCGTTTCGACTGTAGGAGGTCCAACACAAGTCCATGTACTCCGTTTTGCGGTACGCCAGACCCCTCCCGATGAACATGATCCCGTGTCAAACATGGCCGGTCGAACACAAGGCCATTTCCTCTGTTGTGCGGTACGCAAGGCCTCGTTTCCAGTGGTTGTTCCATCCAAGCCCTCCTGATGAACACGACGATGCATTCTGTTCCGACTCAGCTGGTTGGCTCCCCATGAACAAGACCACGATGATGTTTCTCCATTCCGTCCCAGCCATGTCCACGAGCCCTGGCCGTACATATGCGGGAGTAGGCGTTCGAGACCCCGCCCGTATGTACGTATGTGGCCGTATTTTCTTTCTTGCACCCTAGCCGATGTACGTACGTGTACATGCTACGTGGGTGCCTCTACTACAACACCTGCGCCCCTCTACTACGACACGTGCGCGCCTCTACATCGACCAGTATGTACGTACACATTCGCAACCAGAATGACAATGGTACATACGCTTCGACCAGGTGGTTCCCGACTATCAGGCACTTCCTTGCATGTGAATATGTAGCTGGTGGGTCCCATCAGTCAGGGAGCAAATCATTTTTTTGCCTGTAATATGGATGCACTTCCTTCCGTGCGAAGATGTAGCTGGTAGGTCCCAGCAGTCAGGGGGGAAACATTTTTTTCGCAAAATACGGTGGCCCGTCTGATGGGTCCCTGCTGTCAGGTGGAGGAATCATTATTTTCCGCATAATAAGGAGGCACTTCCTTGTTGTGGCCATGGACCCAGCTGTCAGCCTCTCCGCGTACAGTCCACGTCCAATGGAAGTCGTTCCTTGACCATGTTGACTATGCTGCACCGAGAGCACCAGGGCGGTGGACGACGACGAGGCCAAGGAAGGGGACGACACGGAGCCGGGGAAGACGTGGCAGTGGAAGCCCGCGCAGAGAGGAGTCACTGGTTCGGCTATGGTGTGAGGCTGCTGTCGCCGCAGGGGCTGGCCAGCGGTGGGAGTAGTAGGGGGCGGTGAGGCCTACGTGGCAGCCCAGCCAGCCACGGGAGGCAGGAGCAGGCAGCACGACCGGCGATGCTTTGGGCGACTGGAGCAAGAAGACCAGAGGTTGAAGAAGCACTTCGGCCGTTGGATGAACATCGTACGATAACTACAACTATAATCATTCATATTGACTAAGTTGACAAATCCCTCCGTCCCCGTCAACTTAGTAGGCCCACAAGTCAGCATCCCACTATGCTGGGTCCCAGCTAGTAGGGGGAGTATTCATTTTTTTGTGTAATAAGGAGGCACTTCCTTGCGTGCAAAGATATAGCTGGTGGGTCCAACCTGTCAGCGGGGGAACATTTTTTTCACGAAATACAGAGGCCCTTCCGGTGGGTCCCATATGTCAACTGGAGGAATCATTATTTTGCGTGTAATAAGGAGGCAATTCCTTGTGTGCGGCCGTGGACCCAGCTGTCAGCCTCTCCACGTACAGTCCACGTCCGATGGAAGTCGTTCCATGACCACGTTGACCACGCCGTACTGAGAGCACCAGGGCGGTGGACGACAGTGAGGCCTAGGAAGGGGACGACGCGGAGCCGGGGAAGACGCGGAGCCTGGGAAGACGCGGCAGTGGATGCCCACGCAGATAGGAGTATGAGAGTTCACTGGTTCGGCTGTGGTGTGAGGCTGTCGTCGCTACAGGGCCTGGCTAGCTGTGGGAGTAGTAGGGGCCGGTGAGGCCTCAATGGCAGCACAGCCGGCCATTGGAGGCAGGAGCAGGCGGTCTCGCTGGCGCTAGTTTGGGCGGCTGGTGCAAGAAGAGCAGTGATTGAAGAAGCAGCAGGACCGTTCGATTCAAATCCAACGGTTACTACTGCTAGAATCGTTTGTTGACTAAGTTGACAAGCCCTGCGTACGCGTCAACTTAGTAGGCCCACAGGTCAGCCTCCCAACTGGTGCGCCCCAGATGTCAGTCGGAGGAATCATTTTTTTCACGTAATAAGGAGGCAGTTGATTGCGTGCGGCCAGGCCGGTGGAAGGAGTAGGGTGGGCCGGGGAAGCCTGCGCGGTATCACAGCGGCCACAAGAGGAGGGAGCAGACAGTCCCACTGATGCTAGTTTAGGTGGCTCGAGCAGGAAGATCAGGGATTGAAGAAGCACGTCGGCCGTTGGATGGACATCCAACAGTCACTCCTACTAGAATCGTGTGTTGACTGACAAAGCCTTGTGTAAACAAGTCAGCCTCGAAATTTGTGGTGTGTACAACCCATTTGCTATTATTTTTATAATTTTTACTCATTTTCTAATTCATATGGAATTTACTGCAGCCCATTTTCCATTTTTAGAATTGCTGCCCATTTTCTGGTCAGTACCAGGGTTAAAAAAAGTTAACTAAATATGTGCGAAATTTTGAAAATTCGCAAAATTTTGCTGGGGAACAAAATATTCTTAATCCAAAAATTTGTAGCCATACTAAAAAAAATTAAAATAAATTAGTACTTTGTCATGTTAAATCCAATGAACTACTATAAAATATTAGTGAAGAACAAAAACAAAAAAAGAAACTAATATCTCATTTGCTATAATTTTTTTGGAATTTTCAACCCCTTTGATATCACTTTTAACAGACACTGACCATGATCTTTGGCCAGGCCGGAATGCATCCCTCCTCGTCTTGAAATATTTGCAGCCCAGTAAGTCAGAGAAAACAAATAGGCCTAGCTTTGGTATTCTTCAAAAAGAAATATTGGGCTACCTATTTTCCCAAAGAAATCACTGCTGGGCTGGTCATGTTGTTAGACGGGCCACAGAGACCGCACAACCCAGTTTATAGCCTACTCCTCTAAATTACTACTCAAAAAAGATGTTGTGCAATTCTGTCGTTAATTGACTATACGTTGAAAATGATGTGGGTCCCAGATATCAGCACGGTGGATTAGAGTAAAAAAATGAGCGGTGCATCTGAGTAGTAAAAGAGGCGCTTGCTTGTGTTCGGGAGTGGACCTGGTGGGTCCGTACTGTCATACTCACAACTACAGTTCTCTCCTAATTCACTATGTTGACAGGGACCGTTTCAAAAAAAAACTATGTTGACAGGGCCGGACGGCGGCGCCGCGACGAGCGCACCAAGGCAGAGGATAAAGTGTTGTCGCCAATGTGCTGGGCTGGGTTGGCCATTCTTATTGAAAAATAAAAATGGACCAGAACTATTTACGATGTTGACTATGATTTGCACGGGTCCACTAGTTGAAGGAAGAAAATGCTGGGAGAAAGCAGACTGGTCGCTATCTTTGCCTAAGAATAATATCGACTGAATGTAACGACACTATCATAGGAAATAATATCCTCCTATTAAATCATGAATTTAAAGAACTGGTGCATGAGCATTAAAATTTATTTATTTATTTACTTATTTATGTTCAGGGGACCATGAGCATGTACCTTGGTCGGATTCATGTGAGAGCCTCCCTTCCAATTAATTATGGGCTCCTCTATTGGGCCTCAATCAGTGGGCTGCATGTTATCAACAAGTGGAAAATGTGTTCCGTACAAAAAATAGAATGCGCTACGTACGGTACGGGGCACTAAGGATCGAACCGTGCAACGACTTCCAAAACATTGTGTTTGTCGTTCTAACAACACATTTATTCAACCAACAGACGAAATATACTACTGATTGTACATTGAAAACAATAGCAGCAGCAACCAGGACTGGGGGTGCAACAGAAGCAGTAAGCAGGCGAGAAGAGTGAAGACGTAGCTCTCTCTTCCAAACGAAACATCAGCCATTATTACAGAAGGGCTACCTAAAAAGAACAAGTGTATGCATCAAACTAAATAAACATCCTACTACACCAAGTGTATGCATCTAACTAACTGGCTCAGTTAGACGCTACTATTTATTAAGCTGTGGAGATTGGCTGACAGCTTGAACCAAATGGGTGCCTGACGGGGGAAACTCCAGCCAGCAGGTCGAAGTCTGATACTTGCGACCCTCTCTCCTACTTTGGGCTACAGAGTGTGGCGGCACAAATCAGGGTATGGTGCATGCAGAGACGCATGGTACACTATGTACACACAGTTTTGCCTGATGAACGAAACCACACTGCCATTATGATCCTTGCCGTTGGTTATCTCCCGGTTAATCGGATAATTCAGTCTGACAAACAGAGAGCATGTACCAAGGCTACTTACCAGCCTCCAGTCAGAAATTCCTTAAGGCCCAGAGAAGCTGGGATCCTGCTCAAAGACCTTGTAGTGACTGTGATTGTATTCCGCGAAACAACATGCCCGGTACATGCAAACGATCATCAATCATTTTCCGTTGTCTGATAGAGCCAGGAACCACCTGCAACTGCGATGCCACTTTTCTTTGAAAGGTTCTGGGACTAGGAAGGGTAGGGACACCAGGCGGCCTACAATATCATATCAAGTTGGAGTCAAATAGAAAATGGGCTCCAGATGTAGTCAATCTTAAGAACAACATGTTATGAGCATGAATATTTTTTCAGTAAATGTTCACAGTAATATAAGCAAGCCATCATGATATCATAGGAAAGTAACATACTGCTGTAACAGCCGTTTGTAGCGATGACTGGAGTAGGCCAGCAATACATCCAGCCATAGAAGGAGTCGACAGCATAAATGAAGCCCTTGTGTTCAATGGCATCAGAGAACCATGGAGGATGTATGATCCTGTGATGGACGTGCAGATTTATCCACTTACCGCAGTGACCTGTCAGATAGGCGAGACCGCGGTTGAAGAACGCAATTAGCCTGAAGTCTTTATAATTCACAGATCTTGTGGGCACTTGGCAGATCACAACCTTGAGCAAATCAAACCTGGTATCATGTTGGCTACTATAAGATTCTGAGTATTCTGGGCTGTGGTGCCAAAGCAGTGCAGTGTTAATCGAAGGAAGGGGGGTCAATCGCCAGGTGTAGACCACCACGAGCATCCAGCTGCCGCGACCATCGACAAGCACCATCCAAGACGTGTTCATGCCGACCCAGTACATACTGTTAATGTAGTTGAGGGTGACGGGGATCAGATCACAGTCAAGGGGGTTGATGCTCACCACCCTACGATCATTATGCTGCTTGACCTGCCATTTCTGAAGATTAGGCGGCATCAGCGAGCAAGGAGCTGACTTAAAAAGGTCCGGCCTGAGGGCTTTGAGTAAACAGTATATCCCCGATGAGCACGCGGTGAGCGGCATGGTACTGAGATTGTCCACACGCGAAACAATGAGCTTGATTACCTCTGTGGGGAGTGAATTCCAGCCACTCTTTCGGCGGACGCTGCTCAGTTCTGCCATTGTTAGTGCTTGGGTTTTGGCGGAGGCGGGGAGGAGCCTTAGCGGGGATGGAATATTGGACGAGATTATGTGCGGACAAAGATGGAGAAGCGAATATGTGCTACGGGAAGTGGACATGTGATAATGACTACAACACGCCGCTTGACTTACGAGACACATACCAGCAGCGTAGGGTCATATCAATGCCACACAACTTGCTTGAGTGATCACAGTACTGGTACTCCCTACAGTACCTACTACTATGCCCTAACTTGCTTGAGTAGAGTAGTAGTGGAGTAGGACTCTGCTCTACTACTAGCACCGGAGGAGTAGTATATTCTAATCTAAAATAGTTCCAAACTTCAATGCCCGAGCGTGGAACGACTACGAACCGCCATCGGTGCTAACTCCCATCCCCAACAAATGTTCGCTGGGAGACATGGCAGTTGCAAATGCCCGCGACGCAGTTATAGTATGTGTGTAAGGGTGGCGGTTTTCTAAAATACTATGGCTTAAAAACAGGCCACCGTCAGATGGAAATTTAACGGTTACATGGGATTACCCAGGATTGAGCTCGTGCCGAACAATCGCCAGATATCATTACTAAAAAAAGATTAAAACACATGGGGCTATAACTTGCACCGGCTGACCAATAAAATGATACTAACATAGTTGTAAAATGGTCAAAGACCGTGTTTATGTGGTGTTTGGAATTATATGCAAAAAAATAGCAAGATGCCCGTGCATTGCACGATACATCATCATCACCAACTCGGTTTTTTCTCTACTCCTACTCCTATAAAAGACTCAGTTGGTGATGATGGAGGCGAGGAGGCGTGTTCAGCCGGGCGTGCAACGGACGGCGCAGTACTATTTGATTTGTTATAAAAAACAAAGAAGAGTAGTAGAGATAGAGATAAGAGTAGAGATAGATACTTAGGGAGGAGCACCATCTACTGCTTCGTGTGCTACTCCTGCGCTCCATTTGGCGGCCGCAATGTCCCCTACAGGCACTCCCACCTACGCTCCATTCAGCGGGCGTTGTTGAAATTTGGGGAGCGCACTCTCGCGACTGCTGGCAGCCACGACTTCACCGACGATGAGTTCTTCCCTGACCTCGGCAACCTCTTCCTCAACGACATGGGAGACAACCTCAACGCCAACGGTGCTGCTCCCGTTGCACCATATGTGTTTCTGTCCTTCCTGTTTGAAATCGTGGTAGAATTCATGTTTCTACTCTGTATCCTACTACTGTAGATTCTATCTGTTCATCTACTATGACAGTCCACATGATTAGTTTAATCTCTGTTATAGCCGTCATGATTTATTTTGTGCTTATTCGGATTAAATCTCGTAGTAACTTGCTCATATATTCAACTGGCGCAGCGTCCCCTACAGCCACTCCCGTTTCATCGACAGCCTGGTCGATGCCTCCAAGGAGCCCTTCATCTACTGCTATGAGTGCCCGATGCCGTTTTGGGGCTGGCCGGCGGACATCATGCATCACCTCACGGATGCGTGTAGCGGTCACTACTGGCCCTTGGCGGAGAACATCAAGTATGAGACATGCTACCCATTCACCATGCCGGAGTCACTAGAGGATCACCATCGCCTACTAGTCTAGGAGGAGTACGGCATCATCTTCCTCTTGATCATGGGCACCGGCGAGGCCCACGCAGGCCGTCGCCCTGTCACTATAGTGTGCGTCAAGGGCGACGCCACTGGCGCTGACACTGACACGAGGCCGATGTACGGGTGCGTGCTCACTGTTACTACCCCTCCGAGTTACGTGGGCAGCGACACCGGCTACATCAAACTGACTTCGACCCTGCCAAGCTGGGACCTTCGCGCCGATGTGGACATGGAAAAAGCATGGTATTATTTAACCCCCAATGCGGTGCACGGGGACTCCAACGAGGTTCACTTGGACATACGCATTATCAAGTTAAATGTTGATCATTAGTCTTCGCTCAATGTAATCAGTTGTTTAAGTATGTGGAGACTTCCATGCATGATCTATCTCTATTGGAGTATCGCGCATGAATAAAAGTGTATCCGTTTATGGTTCAGTCTAGAATCTTCCATGTATGAACTTCTACTACAGTACTAGTGAAAGACTTACTATGAACCATTTCTTACATCTCCTCTGCCCCTTCAAAGTCATCCTGATTTAATCATTTAGGTGTATAATGGCAAGGTTAATACTTAATAATATAGCCAACTGTTGGCTATAAGAAAGTTACATGTCATCTGTAGTTAACATGTATAACAATCGATACTCAAAAACTAATTCTTAAAGATCATTTCTTGCAAAGCACAATCAGTGTTATTTCATCACAAGTCTTGGATGCAGGTTGAACAGTTGAACGATTTTGTTTGCAAAAGATACCTTTTAATCTATTTCACCCGGATGTTTGTGAGCTCTAGAGATGAAATAATATCTGAAGAAACCTATTCATACCCGTTACACATGAGATGACCCCCACATCCTTTCTCAAAATAAACAACTACCCGATCAATGCATTTCGCTCTTCCGTGCAACGCACTGGCACCTTACTACTATAGATTAGTACGACCAAAAATTGAACTAACATTATATATAGTAGATAAATGTTGATGCATGTCACCTAAAATTATATCATTGAAAACTATGTTCAAATACGAATCCAACGTTATAGTTTTTTGTTGACATGCACTAACATTTTCTCAGTTAAATCTTCAGTCAAATTCAATGGGGGACTAATAAACCATGACCGATGTAGTACAAGTGTAGAGGGCGGCGCTGCACGGGAGTCTCACCCCGGTCATGGCACGACAGTAAAGCCGTCATATCACAAAACCCAACCACTGCCAGTAATAAGTGGCCTGGTAAAATAAACGGACAAGCAACCATCACATCCCTCTACATTTACTTTCTCAGGTTCATCTCACACACTCGATCCCTAGCTACTACTCCTAGTATCCCTAGCTACTACTCCTAGGGCCAGTTCTTTTAGCGGCTTAAAAAATAAACCGTCTCTTCCCCAGCTTTTCCCATAAGACTAGTCATAGTGGAGAGTAACATTAAGCCGCCTCACTCATTTATTTGGGCTTCTAAACTACTACTAGTACCTCCGCCCTCATTTATTCGTCACCATTGTAATTTGTGGTAAATTTTGACAAAATTTTTAACTGATAAAATGTTAGTGCATGTGACATGCACAAACATTCCATTAGTTAAATTTATGATCAAAATTTGACACAGATTACAATGGGGACCAATAAACCAGGACAGAGCTAGTAGTAATGGGATTACTACTAATCTAGAAGCCTAAACAAACTGACCACTGGTACTCCTACTAGTAGTACTAGTACTCATGTTGGAATTCCAATTTCACGGCACAACTTATTAGGCAAAAAATTCGATACAGGGTGTAGGAAACGGTTTGGGAATTTGCATGCCTTTCCAACCAGTGAGATACTCCGTACAAAGTACGACAGAGAAATAACCACAGAGAAGGAAGCTAAAAGTAAACAATCAAACGAGCATTTTTGCATTGTTTTGCATTGAATCATTTCACAAGCTTGACTAGTGTTGTTTTTCTACTTTTACAAAATCCGCATCGTAATGTTAAAACGTGCATTTGCACGTACATAAGTAATAGTAGTACTCCCTCTGTCTAGGTGTATAAAGTCTTCCCTCCTTGCTCATGGTGCACAACCAAAGATGACTTATTCACCTGGACGGAGGGAGTAGCACAGTCTGCAAGCATATATAGAGAGAGACGTGTAGTGCGACAGTATATAGTAGTAAAGTTTGTGCTATATGCACCTACTTACAAAATGCGTATGGATACACAAGGTTTGCAAACTTTCCCTCTTACATACTTAATTAACGACGCTAATAATTCCCGAACGTTTGAGATTTATCATTTGCGTCCCAAAACTAATGAGATCACCTTACGAAACTAAATTATACTCCTACTAAAAGCCACGACACTCGCAAGAACGCTTGCGGCGCCACAAGAGTGCCCTGGTGCGCGGCCGTTTCCCAACGCACCGACACAACGCCTCTTCCTCGGCTTCACAACTTGCGAGGTGCTGATTGGCGGCTTGCCGGCGGGCGAGCGCGATCTCACCGGTGTGGTGATCCAGCGCCAGCAGGTACTCCTCCTCGCTGGAAACATGCACCCGATGAGGCGCTTGGGCCCTACTACACTCGGGGCTTTGGCACGGGCATCCTCCGCCACCCTCACGGCCCTTGCACGAGCCTTCTGCCAAAGAGCCAATTGCCTGACTCTCTCGGACGCGATATAGACCTGCCAGGCAGCTTGCCCCGCAGTGCACTTCTCTTCCTCGGCCTTCTTCTCTGCCTCTATTTTGGTGTGCTCTGCCGGTGGCAAAGCCTCCCACATGGCAACATCCATTTCTTTCCAAAGCTCCTCAAGGCTGGGGGCTCGGCGGGCGGCGCGGCGTTCTCCTCGTAGTAGGGAGCCGACGCGTCCTCCGACGCGCGTGCTGGCGAGATTTGGAACACCGACGCATCGACCTCGACGTGTCGCAGTGAGGAGTGGAACGCCGATGCGTCCTCCTTGACTAGTGGTGGCGAGGAACAGAACAGCGACACGTGACCATCCGGGCGGTGCAGCGAGGGGCACCTAGGGCTTGGGAGGGGTGATGCCATAGTGGTCGACGTGAGAAGGAGGGGGAGGAGATAGCGATGAACATGAGCGTTTTTCCGAATGCCGTGGGAGGCGCATTATTTATAGCAAACAATGGCACACCTATGTAAGATATGGACTGAGCTGCACTGACTTAACTGCAGGTCCAGTTGCATCACTGACATGTGGGCCAGACCCCTGTTCGGCCCATGTGCCAGTGACCCAATGCACCTGCAGTTAAGTAACTGAAGCAGCGTCCCAGAAGATATGTTGCATCATTAACGTAACAGCTACGTGGGCATATTTGTTGTAGTAAATTACGGGGGAGGGAAGGGGTGGAAATATTGCTGGTCACAACGGATTGGACGAGCGTGGGGGGAGGAGAGTCATGCATGTAGATTTTTCCACACGTGGTGGAGTGGTGGGACCGCCGGAGGGAGAAGGAGTGTCTGGCAGGCATATTATTGTCTCCACACATGTAGAGGAAAAGATTTGGAGACGAACGGGCTTCCTGCAGGTATGGGGAACGGTGCATAATAAGTCATCTTGCATGCCGGGCTAGGTATAGTCTCAAGTCATTAAAAACATACACTCCCCACACATGTTCATATTTCAAGGTGCACTAAATTATTGCATGCGATGATTAAGGTTGTCCATAATGGTGGTATCTTAGCTAGTATCATGCACACGGGAATAGCAAACATGCTGATGTGGCAAAGAATTAAAGAAGAGATGGGGGGTTAGAGTAACTAGTGTTCATGCATGCATTAGTAAACACATTTTTTTGTGAAGAACGACATCATTAGTTGAGTACTTTTGCAGACTACAAAAACTATTCCACCGCCTCTATCTTGCTAAGAGTAGGTGAAAATTTTGAATCGAGCCCTTTAAACTAGAAGAGAGGTAGTAGTACTCTAATAGCTAACCTTGTTGTGATGACAAGATAGGACATGGCATGCAACTAGACGGAGGAACTAGTCTGCATTGTGCATTTAAGTTTTGTCTAAAGTCAATGTACCTCTACTTTGACCAAACTTATAGGAAAATGTATCAACATTCACAATGTCAAATCAATATTTTTATAGTCATTATAAAACATAGTTCTTATACTCATTATAACCAGTATCATAGATATTGATATTTTTAGCATAAATTTGGTCAAACACTTTGAAAATGGTTGATAGAAGTAAAAAGGACCAGAGGGAGTATCATGCATGCGGAGTAGGCAAAAATAATTGCTCATTTATAGCCGGTCAAAGTCTCAAAGGGCGCGACCGCGCGAGGGAAGCGAAGGTCGTGGGAGGCGCGACAGTTGACAGATTTAAGTGAAGTTACATCCACGCGCCGGCATGGCATGCGAACAAGCAGAAG
Source organism: Triticum dicoccoides (assembly GCF_002162155.2). NCBI lineage: Eukaryota > Viridiplantae > Streptophyta > Magnoliopsida > Poales > Poaceae > Triticum > Triticum dicoccoides. The sequence goes on along the minus strand of NC_041381.1, from coordinate 649,778,240 downwards.
CTATACCGTCAGGCCTACGATATGGGTCTAGTAGACATGACATCTAGTGGGTCTCGCATAGTTCTCGAGAACTCTTTGGGGGCTTGCAACCGTTTATCCACCGAGCAAGCCAGCAACCCATGCCGTTCGCACGCCCTACTCGTCCCCGTCTTCTACTAGTACAGTACCTTAGAACAGTTCGCTCCCAGTCGTCCCGTCCTTTCACATTACACCAGTTCAACTTTATCCTAACCCTCCTCCAAAATCCATGGCCTCCCAAATCTCCATGGTCGCCGCTGAGTACTGTTAGAGCCATCACCGGCGATGAGTTCATTGTCATCTACACACGTGAATCCGCGATGGTGAAAGCAAGCCTTGCTCGCTTCCCACGCATGTTCAACGGTTCAACGGATGAGTGGGTCATTGGGCTAGATGTTGAGTACATCAAAGTCCTGGAAAGAGAGAAGAATCTAAAGGAGGCAGAGAAGAAGAAGCCCGCCGTGATCCAGGTTTGCGTACATAACGTGTGATTGGTCTACCACATGTGCCATGCCGACGTTGAGTGCCAAGATTTTAAGAACTTCCTCAAGGACGAAAGAGTGAAATTCGTTACTGTAGACTTTAGGAACGACAGGGATGTCCTGGGTCGGATAGGCCTCGTTGTAGGACATCCCTTCGATCCACAGAAGGCAAGCCTGGTGTCCTCCTCTAAGCCTTCAATGCTGACCCTGGCAGTAGCCATGATTGATCCTTCGTATGCTAAACTGAAGAAACCTCACCACGAGTTTCATCATCCATGGGAGTCGAAGACATTAGATGAAGATCACATCCTGTACACAGCAATGGAAGCCTACCTTTGTTTAAATATCTACAAGGGTTAGATGAAGAAGCAGAGCCCAGTGTCTGGTTCAAGCAAAGAAGCTCCAGCGAAGAGGAAGAGGAAGAGGGACAAGGACGAAGTCGAGGACGTGGAATCAGACATCGAGTAGGTGGCAGTGCCGTCGCTCATGCCGGTTCTACTGCAGTATCAAGCAGACTAGTTGCTTAGTTTATTTTCAAGGGTGTGTTGTGCTGAGGCCCCAGCAGAACTATGTTTATGTTCTTTCTCGTTATTTGAACCCTTTAGTACGTACAGTAGTACTAGTACTATGTCCTATTACTGTTCTTCTTGCAGTTGGTACTACTGCTCGTATCTTCGTGTTCCTAATGTACTTAATACATTCGTACTAGTAGTATAATTTGGGTTAGTCGATTTGTGAAAGAAGTTCGACGGAGCGAAGGAAGAAGACGACAGAGAAGCTACGCCAGTATCTATATTAGGGTGGCAGGCTGTGTTGTGTGTGGAATGCAGTTTGCCGGAAAAAAAATGGATCATGCCCGGGGTTAAACGGATGGCAGGGTTGGGGGAGCATGGCGGTGGCAGCCGGGTCAGGGGAGGGCGGGGCGGCGGCTGTAGGCGGTTAGGCATGTGGCGGGCTGAGAAGATGAACCGTGCATCAATTTCGAAGGTTGAAGAATCCCTTCTAGCCATCCATGTTGCTTCAAACGGCTCACAAGAGTTGACTGACCCAAATTGCTCCTTCAGATTGCAGGATCCATGTGGCATTCAAGGTCTCGAAGGTAGATTCCCCGTCCGCACCAAGTTTGCGGGCTCGACGCGCGTGCGACCGGCTTCCGCCGCGACAGCCACCATGTGCGCCTCCTCCGCACGGGCGGAGACCACAATGACACGCTAGTTCCTCCTCGCTGGCATGCTAGAGCATGCGCTCGTCCTCCTATTTGTATGCTGTGTGCATAGACGCGGCTCCACCAGCTTCTCACATGCTTGGCAGCGCGGCGGCATCATGAGGAGCGACTATAGACGACATGAGCGGGCGAGCCTTTGGCTTCATGGCACAGGGATGGCGGCGGCACGGCGGTGATGGGCGAGAAATTGTTGGCTGGAGCAGGGGGGCGCCTGCGCAATGGCGGTGGCATATTGATGAGTGCACGTATGGGAGCTTAGTTTAGTTTTATATAGTGTTGGTCAAACTTAAAAGAAAATTGTACTAGTACACGTAGACATTAGACTTAGGCAGTGCTTTTATTAGTTACCACAGCCACGATACGGAATCCTGTGCAAGCGCGTGAACCGTGGCCGCGCGGTCGATCGAACAGTGCGTCACTGTGTCGCGCTCGAAGGACATCCACCGAACCTTTTTGTGTGTGTGAAAACAATCCCCGAATATTACTCAACTTTTTTTCCTGGAAAAGTTCTTGACGCTACAATATTTCCATATATTTGAATTTATCTCTAGTTCATGTTTATTTTGATTTGGACGTTTTAGGTGTGCCCTAGTTTTTTAATACCGATTTTTTGTGTGTGACTGAGAGAGAACGTGTGTATGTGTCCATATGTGTGTTGTGGCGAAAGGGCAGTGTGGAGACAGTGTGCATGTGATAGAGACATAGAGAGGTGTGATGCAAATGATCATGCATGAGTGAGACATAGATAGATGCCGATATGTTGTGTATAAATGAGAGAACAGACTTCTATTTTACTTGTGTGCGTGTGTGTGTGTGTGTGTGAGAGAGAGAGAGAAAGAGGAGCATCCGTAACACAACAACAATCTCTCTCGATTCGTCCATCTCTCGCACGATCGCATGTAACACATGCATCAACACGCACATTTTGACACCCTCACCCGGCCCCTACCCACCTCAAGGACCGCAAAATCTCTTCGTGAATACCTTGTTTAGCATGTAGCTTTCCATCATATACACACACATTTCTCTCCTAGGTTTGGTTTCTCTCAATATCTGACACACACACACACACACACACACACACACAACACAGCACACACACTCCCCCTCCCCCGAGCACACAATTCATCCCCATCCAAGGTTTTATGGCGACCACTCTCGCTTGTGCTTCTCTGCACCCCAACATGCACAAAACCTCAATCTTCAAAGAGGGCATCGAGGAGATCGAAGGTGGTGACCACACTGCGCTAGAGAATGCGGGGCCATTTGGAAGCAGTATGATGTGACGATTGCTGACTGACTCCTCCCCCCACCCTCTCTAGCACAAAATTACCAATCCCTCTCCCCCTCGCACAAAATAATCAATCCCTCAACCCACGAGATCCTTCCCCTCTCGTCCATGTTTTTCCAGCTGTCTCATCAAACCTTTTGTCTCTTCTCCTTCCAAGTGTATAGAATCCGGATGCACACGCATCTCACATATATTACATGTATCCATCTTTCTCACAGACCTAACTTCTTCCTCTCTCTTTCTCTCTCTATCTCTCTCTCTCTGTCTCGTTAGGTTTGTCTCCTACTCTCTCATCCACATTCATACAATCTTTCCCGCCCTATCTGCTCCATCTTCACAAGCTCTCTTAGCATGTTTCATTCACACATTGGGATATGTTCAAAATGTTGCTTTTATAATGGCTGATGTAGAGTTATGGTTGGTTTTGTTGCATCCTACAAAGTAATAACTATGAAATGCATTTAGATTCTCATTTGGCTGGGATTATGTGAGTTTGAGCATGTTGTGAAGTACTATAGACCTCGTATCCATCTTGGAATGCGACAATGATTGTAACTATTGAATTGTATAGACCATTACATTTGAAGTTAGTAGCCTAATATATTTATTTCACAATTTCAACATATGATTAGTTCACTACAAGCTAAGAAAACAAATGTGTACTCCCTCTATTAACTTCGCGTATTAGCATTGGTCAAAGTCAAGTTTTGTAAACTCTCAGAAAGTTTATAACAAAAAATATTAACATATACAGTAACAAATAAATACCATTAGATTCATTATTGAATGTACTTTCACATCATACATATTTGTTATGGTAAATGTTTATATTTTTCTATAAACTTGGTCAAACTTTAGGAAGTTTGACTTCGATCAAACCTAATATGCAGAGTTTACTAGTACTACTCGCTGGTTGCTTAGCCGAATCACCCAACACGCCATACAAGGAGTTCAGTGTCACAAAATTTTAAGGTCGGCGGGAAAATCTCCTGCGACCCTGATTCCAGAAGTGGAAAGTTACCATCATAGCCTTCAGAATAGGCCTATCGATGATGCTTGGTAGGGGGTTGTTTTCGTAACTTCAGGTTCACCCTACCCAGCCAACCCCACCCCGGTGCCTAGAATAGTACACCTGAATACTCCCCATTTTCTATCCCCACCGCAAAATAGACTTCTCCACGGCACCGGAGCCTTCGTGCTCCTGCCCTTATACATCGGCGCACTCATCCACCACAGTGCATCTGCCTCATTGACGACCTCGTACGCCGCACTGGAGCCGGTCCACCGTCGTCGTCATACACTGAGCGTCTTCCCCGGCACCGTCTTCCATGGTCTCGGATCTGCTTCCTGGAAGCCGATAACAAGCGCAGAAGCACCACCGTCGTGGACAATGAACTGACTCCCGTTGCCGACCATGACTAACAGAGGCCACCGCGACCATCGTTCTCCTTCTCGATTGGTAATGTGTGTATTGAATCACTTAGCAGGACATGTGCAGTTCCAATTTTGTTCATACCTACCCTTCAAATTTCCTGGGTGCTATTGTTCCCGTAAAAGTAATTGGTTATAGCCTCCATTGTCCAACAGAATATGAGCCTGTAATTGTACGTCTCTCCTGTATTGCGTTGTGCTTGGGAAGGTTTTTCATCTGCAACCAGTAGTGTGGCAAATGATGGAAAGTTTTTTAGAACTAGCAAGATGCCCATGTGTTGCACGCATCAAGATGCATTTGTATGAGTAGTTTATCTTGTGGGAGAATAGGATGAACGAGGGAAGGACTTATTTGCAAATCTAGAGAGGGGTGTGGGTATCTTTTTGCAAAATTTCCATTGTTTCCTTCCTATCTGTCAGATATAAATCGGACAACCTATATTGCAGGATGGCAGGCACACCATGATCACCAACTCTATTTTTTTATAAGAATAAGTATAGAGAAAAAAAGTAGACACTAGAGAACTAGAGATAAATATTAAATATAAAATAAATATAACAGTAGGGAAGAGAGTAGAGATAGTAGATACGTCGGGAAAGGATCGCGTGTGCGCGGGAAAAAGCGTCCGGGCATGCGCTAGTTTTGGCGTGAAGCATCTGGCGCGCTTTATAAAATCCAACACCCTCACACCGCTATGTGCCTTGCCACCGCTCTCTCCCCACTCTGTGCCTCTCCACTGCTCTCTCCCCGCTCTTTCTCGCCTCGCCGCCGCCGCGACACCATGCCACCGCATCACCAGAAAACTTGGGGATACCGCGACGTCCGCGCGCGCCCCTCCGGCGGCTTCTCCGCCGAGATCCGGCTCCATGGGATGCGCCTCGTCCTCGGCAATTTCGACACCGCCAATGAGGCCGCCCGCGCGTACAACATGGCAGCGTGGCGCCTCTGGTGGCCTCATAGAACATTGAGCTTCCCCAACTTGCCGATGCGGGAGCGGGCGCAGGAGCTCGCGCCTTTGCCGCAGCTTATCACCGACGAGGATCTTCACGACAACCGGAGGAGGGACCATTGTCTTGGCATTGCCGAGATGGACGAGGAAGCCATGGCGTTGCGGTGCCAACGCTTCCCGCAGGACATCATCAACGAGCGCAAGTTCTACGTGCCAAGGAGAGCGGAGAGGGATAAGAGGAGGTCGGAGCGAGCCGCCTATCGCAAGGACAAGCGTAGGCGAAAAGCGGATGCATAATTCAACATGAAGCTAGGAGGAGCGTCGCCCTGGGAATCCAACAACGATCGGTATCTTCACGCCTATGGTCAGACTTCAGAGGAGGAAATCACCAAGGAGGAGTAGTTGAATTATCTATTTTTTATCTATCTATGCTGAGAACTATCCTCTACTCTCTAGTCCCTACTCTCTATCTCTACTTCTCGATCTCTCCACTGTAAACACTTTTTTAAAGCACGCGCGTTGAGATTCTGTTGGAGATGCTCTAACATGGAAGACGAGTGCTTTAATGTTGCCCACAAGATTCGTGAGTATTACTAGTAGTATATTTTTCTTGCCATGTTGAGATTTTAAAACCACGAGTGCGAACATGCAGAGGAGCAATGAAGACCAAACAAGGGATATTGGGGACAACTTCAAGGAGCGTGGAAAGTTAAAGAGGAGCTGCACTGAACCTGTAAAATGAGCTTTGGTAAGTAACACCCTTTCAATTACTTTCGTTTAGCATCGTGTTCTTCGATGTGTATATGTTGTAGTTTCTGTTTCCCTTAAGTCTTGTGTTCTTTGATGTGTAATAAGAAGAGTCTTAATCGTCCTAATGCTTTCATTTTTAGCTTGATGTAGGATGTGGGTGTTCTCACCTTGTAGTCTGTTTTTATATTTTTTTCCTTTTGAATTCACTTCTCCGAGTTTTGTTTATCTGGCTTCTACTAAATGGATCTGGGTTGCTATGAGTATTGATCTAAAAAAGAAGTAACTTCATATCAGGATGTAGTTCCTGCGAGGAGGGAAGTATGGTCAACCTCGAGATCATGTTTCCAAAATGAGGCTGGATTACACACAAGGTGCCTGTTCCCTAATGATGCTGGATTAGACACAAAAGGTGCAAATTCCCAGATGATGCTGGATTACACACAAGCCAGGTGGAGTCGTCAGTTGTTTGTGTCCTCGTGGCTCTAGTAAAGGCTGAAAGAAAGCGTGCAGCAGCCTTGAGAATGTTGCTGAGTTCCTGAAGAAGCGAAAAGAGCAATCAGATGCTCTCATCACCCAAGCCAAAGAAGATATGGAAGAAGCCAGAAATAAGCTAGCAGAGGCAGAGCAGGCTAGGCGTCTCCTGCTATCTAAAACTGTTGTCAATTCAAAATTTCCTTCATAATAGCTAGGTTCAAATGTTTATCCAGACAACATGCCTGTTGTGATATCCGTGCATCTACTAATGTGGCACAAAATATTTTTTTCGGGTCATGTAATAACAACAATTACTTTCCAAACAGTAACAGACGAAGCATTAGACATGGTATAGTTCATGCGCAAACCCGACATTCCAAGTTCAACTTCCACATCAAACTCATGTTCACAAATATCTGCACATTCATACATAATGTCCACAACCATGATTCACTTCAAATCCGAAAAAATGTGAGGAGAGTTATAAATAAAGAAAAAGCTCTAGTTCATGCTACAAGTGCGAGCACAACAAGTCAAGACCATGCGTAATTAATTACATTTTGGTCATTTTTTGTGTTCTAAAATGCCAGCCGGCTCGCGGAAGGACGTGTTGCCGGCACACACGTGGATTCAATAAAGGCAGGCGGGGCAGTCTGAAGCCGGTTGCATGCGGCGAGGAGGTGTGTTCAGCAGGCCTGCGGCGAGTTGGGCCCTCTTGGCTGGCGTGCAGGTTCAATGCCTATGCTACGAGAGGTCGCGTCCGTGTCATAGCAATCACTCCCACCAATCCTTTTCTATTTGGGTATAACAAAATCTCGTTATCCATTCACATTTTACAAGTAAAATTCGTGGACAAACTTTGACCCAAAATACGATGGGGACTACTACACCAGAACAGAGGTAGTAGTTTTTTTAATCAAAGAAGGGTTTCCCCTTCCGATTTTCATTACTGAAAACCAGCATCTAAATATAAACCATAGTATTTCCCCTAGAACTACCAGGTTCAACATCTCGCAACATAAACCCATACAACCATACGCCAAGGAGGTACGTAGTACTATGAATTCCATTTTCGCTCCATACAAATCATTCTAAAAACTTCATAGTACTTATAACGCACCATTGAAAATCGAAACTCTTAACCCCGCTAAAAAATGATATTTTAAACGTGGCTACTCGATCTGTGGCAACTGGTGAGCCACCGCCTCCAAGTCCTTCACCTGTGGTCCTGACCATCAACTCCTACGGATCAAATTATCATGCGAGCTGACTATTCCAACAAAGGTGCCTGCGAATGCAGCAATCATGCACCTAGGGTTTTAGGGTTTATTTGTTATCATTGCCTTTACGTAACACTCATGTTAACAACGAGAGACCGACTGCGTGCGCGCGCCTCTTCTCTCCGTATATGTACTCCACCGTTTCTCTGGTGTCCAAAAAATTATAATAACGACTAGCAATGTCCCAATGCGTTTCCACACGATCAAAGTAGATTAATACATGTTCACCAATTTGATATAGAAACGTCTAGTTTTGAAATACGTATATCACTAAAAATATGTTATGTTTCACTCAAAATATATTCCTTAGGCGGTTTTGTTGAGATAAGGGAGGAATGTTGTTGGCTTCAAGATTCGAGAAGTGGTATATGTCTAATTTATACTCTTACTAGCAAGATGCCCGTGCGTTGCACGGAACATCAAGATCTTGTGGGAGAAAAGGATGCACGAGGGAAGGCCTTATCTGCAAATGTGGAGAGGAGTGCGGGTAAATTGCCATAGTTTCCTTCCTATCCGTCAGATATAAATCGGACGGCCTACATTGCAGGATGGCAGGCCCACCATCATCACCAACTCTATATTTTATCCCTACTCTTATAAAAAGCATAGTCGGTGATGATCGCATGCCTGCCATCCTGCAATATAGGCCGTCCGATCTATATCTGACGGATATGAAGGAAACTATGGAAATTTTGCAAAAAGATACCCACACCCATGTCCAGATTTGCAAATAAGGCCTTTCCTCATTCACCATTTTCTCCCACAAGATAAACTACTCATACAAATGCATCTTGATGTTCCGTGCAACGCATGGGCATCTTGCTAGTTGTTGCAAAAAGCCCATGTGTGGGTGTGAGAGAGAGAGAGGGAGAGAGGAGGAGGACGGAGTGCATGTGTGACAAAGACACAAAGAGTGTGTGTGCGAGAGGTATCCGCTTAAAATGAGGCGATAGTGTGTGTGTGCATGATCGAGAGGGCATGTCTCGAGAGGGGAAGAAAAATCTACATAGATACAAGGAGCGGGAGAGAGACATGTATGCGATAGTGGAAGCATGAGTGTGCGGGTGTATAAACCTATCTAGAGGCTAGTCGATAAATGTTTGTGAGAGAAATACGAGTCGAGGGTGCGAAAGCGAGAGTTTTGTGTGTGTTAGAGAGAGACGGTAGTCGGGAAGGGGAGTGGGAGCAGGAGTTGTGTGTGTGTGTGTATGTGTGAGAGAGGGGGGGGAGTTTGTCTGATTGGTAAACAAATGAATAATGTCAGTCTGGGATGGAGACGAAAAGGAGACCGCAACAAATGTTGTGTCTACAGGAGAGAGAGAGAGAGTAATTTTAGTGGTATGAGTCATATCTAGAGACATATAGGGTGTGTGAGAGAATCACATAGAGAGAAAGACAAAGTGAAAGGCGAGTGGAGACTGTGTGTGTGGCGGTGAAAAAGAAAGCTTCGGTACCTAGTGATACCAGAGAATAGTAGAGACGTGAGAGATAATGAAAACTGTGTAATGTATAATGATAGAGAGAGTGTGACACTTCTCAAGAGAGACATCGACATACCATGTTTGCGAGGATAGGAGAAACATGAAGTGAGCGTGCGGGTGAGCTGGAGAAAAGAGAGTGATAGCTACAAGAAGGAGCATGCATGCGAGAGATATGGGCGTGAAAGGAGTGAACATAAAAGGGATTCAAATATTTGAATTCGAGATGATGATACATGTAATCCATACTCGAATCAAAATTGATCTATCAAACATGCATACTCATATGAATTCATGCGCATCTATGTTATTTAATATGTAGATATTACTAATCCATACATTTTAGTAGAACATAATTTGATTTAAATTTTTTGAATTCAACCTTATGATTTTGAGATCATTGTATTTGTAAATCATATTATACATATAAAGGAGCAAAATTCTTTGTTGTGCTTTTGAAAGTATATATACAAAATGATGTATATATAATTTTATTCCAATCAAAAATAGATCCCGCCTAAAAAAAATAGAATACAAACGGGATTCGAATTGAGTTGGCACGATAAACGTGCACTCTGCAAAATTTGAACAAAGCGGGGAAAGTCGCAGTAACTGCTCGAAACCAAAATCTCTGAGATGGGAATTACTATTTCCTATCCCTGCCAGGCAAAGCCTATGCGCTCAATTTCTATAGGTTTCGATAGGGGTAGGTTTGTAATTTCACTCAAACATGACATAATCGTCTCTCACCCGGATTCATACACGGTGGGCGCCAAAACACAGTGTGTCCTCGGCCAAAATCGACTCCCTCCCCAAATCATACACGATGAGCGCCAAAAACAAACTCTCATCGGCAAATATTCGGTGTATGCGAGATTACCATCCTATCCCCAACCGACTAATATTGCTGTGATGTAGGAAATTTTAAACAGGGGCTAAGTTTGTAAATTTCCTCGCATTTGAGACAAGCGCACCTTGAAGACATGGTTCCCCCTTCCTCTCTACCTCCATTTCCCCATTCGTACTCCGTGGGCGCCAAAACACCCTCTGCACCCTAGCCTCCTCCGTCTGCCACCCCATCCACAGTCGTCCTCCTCCACCATGCCGGAGCTGATACCCCGACGCCGCCGTCCTCCTCCACCATGCCGGAGCTCATACCCCGATGCCGTCGTCCATTACAAGAGATCGACCTCTCTCATCCACGGCTTCAGACCGGGATCCTTGCATGCCGTCCTCCCGCTTCATCCCCGCCGTCATCCTCCTTGTCAGCACCGCTCCTCCACCGCGCCCCGCCGCAACCGTCTACCCTCCTAGGTCTGCTTCCACGCCGCCGACAGCCATCGCTACCGCATCACCATCAAATTCTCAGCAGATGCATACACAGCGCTGCACCAGAGGTGGTACTCTTTTGTATCTGCTAAACTTATTTATCGCAGCAAGAAAATAGATCACCACTGCTTTACTCTGATTTCTTGTCCATCACGTACTTGCTAGTTGAAAGCAAACATTGGTTGTGAAGTTGCCTTTGTTCGGTTTGCACCTTCAGATCCGCCATGGCATGCTCAACACTATACTCCCAATGCTTATGGTTTTCCCCTTTTATATTCCACACTAGTTAAATCACAGTAGACTAAATTTCAAAATTGGGTTAGTCAATTTTTCAGAGCTTGCCGGAGTTTGCCGGTGCGAACGAAGAGGCTTGGGTGGGGACGGTGGTTGTGGAGGGGTGGTGATGGGCCCTCGCCGAATGAAGAAAACTCGACGTGGGTGGGGACGGGGGTGTGGGGTGGGGGTGGTGCAGGAACACAGGTGATGGGGGCCGGTGTTCCGATCGGCGGCCCATGCGGTGTTTTTATGGGAAGAATCAGAGACAAGGAAGAAGAAGGGTTAGTGTAGCGACCAGACCTCAAACAGTATGATCTCTGTGCATCAGTGTCATCTCTGGATCAGTAATGCTGACACGCACAGTACTCGAAGGATTTATAACATAGTAGCAATCACAGACTTATTACATCGAATGTCTCAAAAGAGAACTTATTACAATTAATATGGCTTAAGGCCATCTAATAACGATAACAATGGAAGGCTTGGAAGATAAGTGAGTCCATCAACTCCAACGGCATCACTGAGTATAAGACCACGACTTACGGCACCTTACTCATTGTCTGAAAAGTCTGCAACATGAACGTTGCAGCTCGGAAACGGGTCAGCACATGGAATATGCTGGCAATGCAACACATAGAGAGTAATGAACAGAATAATGCTATACTACATGCATATATGGCTGGTGGAAAGCTCTATTGTTACAATTTTTCATAAAGCAAAATTTTCCCTACTGCAAAGGAATAAATTTTATTTAACTATCATGGTGGTTGTTTAACATTGAGAAGGTTCACCCAACTCAATCCCAATTAAGCTTCATCATTAAACCCAATCGAATTAAATTAAAGTAACATGATGAGATTCACATGATAATCCCAGTACTAGATACTCAAAACGTCCATAACCGGGGACACGACTAACCATAATTAGTTTATACACTCTGCAGAGGTTTGAGCACTTTTCCCCGTAAGACTCGATCTCCTCCGTTGGAATTCTCGCACTACATGGTGTTTGAGAAAATGGATGACCGAGACATAGTCTTTCAGAAGCGTTTGCACCTTACGATCGGCTAGACAGTTACACCTACTTTCCCATACATCTTCTAGTCTACCACTGTAAGAGTTCACACAACTTAATCAACTATGCTAGAGCCCATAGTAGCTTGTGGCTGCACACGGAAGTTTCTAGCATGAATAATCTTATGATCCCTTTGAGCCTGGGTGGCGGTCCATAAAAAAACAGGCGGTGCCTCAATCCAGCCAGACGTGAGATTAAGTTGCCATCTTAAGTAAACCATTAAATAACAATCTCACATCTGCCATGAAAACACTCACCCAATCCACGTCTACTAGCATAGCATGGCAATATAAGCAAACGTAGAAGTAACTCCCAAAGGTTTGATAATAAAACAGGTAATAGGTACTACCTCATCTACTTCCCAAAACTCACATATTAATCAAATCCTAATCATGCAATTGTTTGAGGATTGATCTAATGCAATAAAGCTGGGTAGTAAAGAGGTATGATCAAAGTGTTACTTGCCTTGCTGATGATCCGTGAAACCTAGATATTCGAAGTAGCAAGCGGCGCACTTCGGGTACTCAATCGCAAACAAACAAACAATCATACAATAAGTACTCTTCTAATGCACCGGTAAAACTCAAATAAGAGATCTAACCAGAAAGTTCAACTTAAGAACTCTATTTTGCAAAAAGAATCAAATCAAACGAAGCAACGAAACTCAAACGGCGAAAGAAGCAAGCTTCATTTACTAATCTGGACCTAAGTCAAAATTTTACAATAGCAAAAACTTTTTTGATTTGGTCAAACGGAAAGAGGGTTTCAAGACGAAACTCTAGGCGCTTGAATCGCCTGATTCCGATAAACGAGCGAAAAGTTAAACTAAAACAAAAATCGGATCAGAAATCGCGATTTGGAATAATTGCGGAAATCTGAAAAAAAATGACAAACAGTCTAACGAACGGATGTTCGTTGACTGCAACTAAACGGTCGAACTCATCCGTTAAAATGAACGATCAAGCGAATGCTCGCTAAATAAATAAATCGGGAAAATAATAAAACCGATCTAAAACAAAAAAAAACCTAGGGTTTTCTAAT
>NC_041381.1:649759274-649764878 GCF_002162155.2 Triticum dicoccoides | reverse complement strand
CGGCACACGGCGGCAGCGACGGCGGCGGCTGGCTGCTGCTGCTGGCGGCTGGCGGTGGGGCGGGACGGGGTGGGGCGGTGGGGTGGCATGGTATTTAAACAGAGGGGGCGTCCGACTTGTGGGAGGGGGCACTCCCGGCCGACGGCGGCGGCTCTGACCCGGACTCCGGCGGGAGTCCGGCTCGGCCACGCTCGGGCGAGGCAGCGCGGGCAGGTGGGCTGGCTGGGCCTTCGGCCCAGTTCGGCCTGCGGGGAAAGTTTTTTTTTAAATAAATTCTGCCAAAACTTAAATAAATCCTAGAAAATAAAATAAAATTCTAAAAATGCCAAAACAAATTTTCACCGTCTAAATAAAATATTTAGAACAAGATGAACATTTACTTGACCCTAAAATCTAGTTTTTGAAAAACGTGCAATTTTCCTAAATTCAAATAAAATAGCGAAAAAACTCCGAAATAAAATCTTATTTGATTTTATCATTAAATCCTCAATATTAGTTTATTTTGGGAAAGTCATTTTATTCCCTCTCTCATATTTTTATAATGGAAATATTTGAAAATAAAATAATAAAAATCAAATGAGCCTATGTTCTAAATTTGAGAAAACACAAATATGAAAATAACGAAATTCCCAACTTTCTCCGAGGGTCCTTGAGTTGCGTAGAATTTCTAGGATCAAACCAAGAAACAATAAAATATGATATGCAAAGATGATCTAATGTATAACATTCCAAATTGAAAATTTTGGATGTTACCTACCTACCCCCCTTAAGTTGAATCTCGCCCTCGAGATTCGGGTTGGCTAGCAAATAGGTGAGGTTGGTCCTTCAGCAGATCTTCCTCTCTCAACCAGGTGGCTTCATCCTCGGTGTGGTGGCTCCACTAAACATTGCAAAACTTGACAACCTTGCTGCGTGTGACTCGGCTGGCAAATTCGAGAATTTTGACTTGTTTCTCCTCATAGGTTAAATCACTATCCAACTGAATCACTTCCAGCGGCACTGTATCTCTCAGCGGTATATCAGCCATCTCCATGTGGCACTACTTCAACTGGGAAACGTGGAACACATCATGAACTCCTGATAATCCTTCGTGCAATTCCAACTTATAAGCAACTTCGCCCATACGCTCCAAAATTTTGCAGGGTCCCACAAAACGTGGCGCTAACTTCCCCTTAACTCCGAAGCGCTTAACTCCTCGAAGTGGAGATACACGAAGATAAACTCTGTCCCCGACTTCGTAAGCTGTCTCCTTGCGTTTAGAATCTGCATAGCTCTTCTGCCGGGACTAGGCTACCTTGAGCCTATCACGAATCAAGTACACATTCTATTCAGACTCCTTAATCAAATCTGGTCCAAACAACTGGCGATCTCCAACTTCATCCCACAACAATGGGGTCCTGCACCTCCTTCCTTACAAGGCTTCGAAAGGGGCCATCTTCAAACAGGATTGATAACTGTTGTTGTAAGAGAACTCTGCATATGGAAAATTGTCGTCCCAACTAGATCCATAATCTAGCGCACAAGCTCTCAGCGTATCCTCCAAAATCCTATTGACTCTCTCGGTCTCCATCTGCCTGCGGATGAAAGGCTGTACTGAACTATAGCATGGTACCCAATGTTTCATGCAACTGATTCCAGAACTTTGAGGTAAACTGGGTTCCTCTATCAGATACAATGCTCCTCGGAACTCCATGCAGACATACGATCCTGTTCATGTATATCTTTGCCAACTTAGCACTGGTGTAAGTGGTCTTCACTGGGATGAAATGAGCTACCTTCGCCAAACGATCAACTACAACCCATATCGAGTCATAGCCTGAACGAGTCCTGGGCAATCCCGTGATGAAATCCATGCCTAGCTTATCCCACTTCCATTCAGGTATCGGCAATGGCTGTAGCAATCCTGCTGGCTTCTGATGCTCTGCCTTAACTCTCTGACATACATCACAAACTGCTACATACTCTGCAATATCCTTCTTCATTCCGGTCCACCAAAAAGTGTCCTTCAAATCCAGATACATCTTGGTATTTCCTGGGTGAATCGAATACAGCGAATCATGGGCCTCTTGTAGAATCAACTTCCTGATCTCCGGGTCATTAGGCACATAAACGCGGTCCTCAAACCATAGGGTATCGTGCTCATCCTCATGAAATCCCTTAGCTTTTCCTTTGCTCATCTTCTCCTTTATCTTGGCAATCTATTTGTCTGTCTTATGAGCTTATCTGATCTTGTCCATCAAAGTAGACTAAATCTCCAATGCTGCAAAATAGCCTCTCGGAACTATCTCCAAACATAGCTCGTGAAGATCCTCGGCTAACTCCTTCGGTAACTCTCCGGTCAAGAGTGTGTTGACATGGCTCTTGCGGCTCAACGCGTCGGCTACTACGTTAGCCTTTTTCGGGGTGATAATGCAATCTCATGTCATAGTCCTTGATGAGCTCGAACCATCTCCTTTGCCTGAGATTCAACTCCTTCTGTGTGAAGATGTACTTCAAACTCATATGATCCGTGTACACCTCACAATGGTTTCCGATGAGAAAATGTCTTCATGTCTTCAATGCATGCACTACGGCTGCTAACTCCAAATCATTTGTAGCATAATTCAACTCATGAGGTTTAAGTTGTCATGAGGTATACGAAACAATTCTTCCCTCCTGCATAAGCACTGCTCCAAGTCCTTGACGAGAAGCGTTGCAATATACTTCATAAACCTTGCACTGATCGGGCAGAATCAGAACTGGCGATGTAACCAAATGTTTCTTCAACTCCTGGAAATTGGCCTCACATTCCTCAGTCCATTTGAACTTGGTGTCCTTCTTCAACAGCTCCGTCATGGGCTTTGCAATCTTCGAGAAATTCTCAATGAACCTCCGGTAGTATCCTGCGAGTCCAAGAAAACTCTAGATCTCTCCAACTGTCGTTGGTGCTACCCAATTTGTCACCATGACAACTTTGGTGGGATCTACTTCTATTCCTTCTACGGATATAACATGTCCGAGGAATCCTACTTCCTTCAACCAAAACTCACATTTGCTGAACTTGGCATATAACTGATGTTCTCTGAGCTTCTCCATTACCAAACGCAAATGTTCCTTATGCTCCTCTTCGTTCTTCGAGTAGACCAAAATATCATCAATGAACACCACGACGAACTTATCCAGAAATTCCATAAACACGTTGTTCATCATGTTCACGAATTAGGCAGGTGCATTAGTCAGACCAAATGACATAACGGTATACTCATACAGCCCGTACCTGGTGGTAAAAGTCGTCTTAGGTATATCCTGCTGTCTAATCTTCAATTGGTGGTATCCTGATCGCAGATCGGTCTTGGAAAATACCCTAGCTCCTTGCAACTGGTCAAACAAGTCATTGATCATCGGCAACGGGTACTTGTTCTTGATTGTCACTTTGTTCAATCCTCGATAATCAATAACCATCCTCAATGATCCATCCTTCTTCTCCACTAGAAGCACTGGCGATCCCCGAGGTGAAGAACTTGGGCGAATATAGCCTTTATCCAATAACTCCTTGATTTGCTTCTTAATTTCCTCCAAATCTTGGGCGGGCATCCTATACGGTCTCTTAGATATCGACCATGTGCCTGGCAAAAGCTCAATCAAAAACTCAATGTCTCTATCCGGTGGCATGCCTGGCAACTCCTCTGGAAATACATCAGGGAAATCCTTCACCACTGGTACTTCCTCCTATACAACTCCTGATAAGGAATTCACTTGAGTCCTCTTCGTCTCATGCCGTGATACATACTTAATCCTTCTTCCTTCTGGGGTGGTAAGCAAAATTGACTTACTAGCGCAATCGCTTTTTCCTCCATACATCGATAGCCAATCCAAACCCATAATCACATCCAAACCTTGAGATTCCAAAATGATTAAATCCGAGGGGAAAACATGCCTACCTATACTCAATGGCACTTGAAAACATCCTTGACTAGCCATGTATTCCGCTCCTGGTGAGCTTACTAGCATAGGTGTTCTAAGAACCTTGGTGGGCAGTTTATACTTATCCACAAATCCCCTTGATATGTATGAATGCGATGCACCAGTATCAAAAAGAACGAGTGCAGTAAATGACTTAACCAAAAACTTACCTATTACTGCATCTGGCTGAGCTTCAACCTCCTCCACGTTAACATGGTTCACCTGTCCCCTGTTGACAGGGGTCGGCTTATTCCCAGAGCTTCCATTGCCATTTCCATTCTTAGCTTCAGGACATTCATTGGCATAATGTCCAGTCTTCTGACACTTGTAGCAAGTGACTTGGCTCAGATCCCTCTTGGCTGTGATAGATGGGTTGGTACGGTTCTGGCCGTTGCTTCCTCCATTCCCGTTACCATTTTTGGGGCCCTATGATTGTGCGAGCTCCATCCTCCATGGGTATGCTGAAAAGGTCCTCCTGAATTTGGGGTAAAATGGGGCTTCTGCTGAGCTCCAGAATTGTACTTCCCTTGTCCATACTTCCTCTTACGGTTGTCAATCTGTTGTTGTTTCCCTTCAATCAAAAGAGCTTTATCTACCAACTCCTGGTAGTTGTTGAAGGTTGCTATCATCAACTGCATGCTCAGCTCATCATTAAGTCCTTCCAGAAACTTCTCCTGCTTAGCTGCATCCGTAGCAACGTCATCTGGGGCATAACGTGATAGCTTACTAAAGTCATCCACATATTGGCCAACTGTACGTCCTCCTTGGTGCAAGTTGCGAAACTCACGCTTCTTCAAGGCCATAGCTCCTCCTGAAACATGGGCAGTATGGAAAGCCTGCTGAAACTGATCCTGACAGTGTCGATAGGATACGTGGCTGTGAAATTCTCCCACCATGATGCTGTGGGTCCATCAAGCTGATGTGCGGCAAAAGCACCTTTTCCTCACTACTAGGAAAAGGGCTATAGATAGGACTGATTCTAATGGCGCACCAGGTAAATATTGCGCCACTACTATATACTAATGGCGCACTGGTTGCTCGTGCGCCATTAGTGTGGAAGACACTAATGGCGCACCATACTCCCGGTGCACCACTACTATTGATTTTTTTTCTTCCCATTTTTCCATACAAACTAATGGCGCAGGATGACAAAGTGCACCATTACTAGTTAGAACTAGTAATGGCGCACGACCAAGACAGTGCGCCATTAGTATATTTTTTTTTACTTTTTCACTACTAGGAAAAGGGCTATAGATAGGATTGATACTAATGGCGCACTTGGTAAGCAGTGCGCCACTACTATATACTAATGGCGCACCACTCGGAGGTGCGCCATTAGTGTGGAAGACACTAATGGCGCACCAGGCACATGGTGCGCCACTAGTATTGATTTTTTTTCATTTTTCCATACACTCTAATGGCGTATGGTGCCAAAGTGCACCATTACTAGTTCTACCAAGTAATGGCGCACCTTGTAAGCAGTGCGCCATTAGTATATAATTTTTTTTACTTTTTTGCAAAACTGCTAATGGCGCACCGTGTATATTTTCATGGACACTTTTTGATCTCGATCTCGATCCCACCCTCACCCTCCCCCGCTAGCTCCACCGCCGTCGATGACCCACCGCAACCCTCCCCCGCTCCACCACCACTGACGAGCAC
>NC_041381.1:649720689-649759005 GCF_002162155.2 Triticum dicoccoides | reverse complement strand
ACGGGCACCCCCCGCACCCTCCCCCGCTCCACAGCCACCGCCGATGATATTTCCAAGTAATAAATTTGAACATATTTTTTAAAAATTTATTACTGTTTTTATAAAAAAATATTACTGTTATGATTTAAACAAGTTTGAACATATTTAAACACAAATAAATATAAAAAACAGCATTTAAAATGCATAAAAATATATTGGGGAGCCTAGGAATCAAACCCAGGACCTCCTCGTGTGTGTGCTGCGTGCTGACCAGTCGGGCTAGTGGGTGGGTTCTGTTGTAGATAGGGTTAGATTGTAGATAGGGCTAGTGGGCTAGATTAAAAAAAATCTAATGGCGCACGGGGCGCTGGTGCGCCATTAGAATAGTCGTACTTATGGCGCACGAGATGGTGGTGCACCATTAGAATAGTCGTACACTAATTAAATCCCCAATCTCTCTAATCTCTCCCCTGCCTCATCGATCTCACCCGCTGCCCCCCATGTTCGCCGTCCCCCTCGCCGCCCCCCTCGCCTCCTTCGCCGCCCCGAAGCTGTGCCCCTGCCCGCCTCCTCCTCTCTTCTCCCGCAACCTCCCCCTACCCCCTCTCAACCGGCCCGTCCCCTCAGCGCCGCCCGCTGTCTACCCGAACCCTAGCTCTGCCGGCGTCGGGGACGACCACCTCATTGGCCTCACCAGGCCGCAGGCCCTCAAGCCCCACACCGTCCTCGGCCTCGCCCTCTCCACCGGCGGCACCCCTTCCTCCGCCCCTGCAGCGCAGCAGCAGAAGTAAACAGCCTGCGGGTAAGATGATGATGGTTTTCCATGAGGTTATCGAGGAGCTGCTGGCCTGTGTTCATTCTGGTGGGGAGAATGCAGTAGATGATCTTTTTTTCAGCCTGCATTGCGCTCCGCTGCTATGAACTTTTGAAAGGACCGCGCGACGGAACCAAGGAAATTTACTGAAACTGAACCAAGGAAATTTGGATTTCATAGTTACAGTTGCAGGAAAAGGTCATATTATGAGTGAAATGTATTTAAAATGTCTATTTAGTTCTATTTTCAGATATAACCTTGTAAGTAGAAACATGTATAACTCAAGTAAACCATACATCTAGTTAATATTGCATAGGCAGCAATGTTAAGTCTTACTATGAACCTAGCAATAAAAATGATGAAGCTCCTGTCAATTTTTGACATATCTTAAGTTCTTAACAAGACATGTTTGTCGTCTTTTAGCTAGTGTGATGAGATTTTGGTACCTGTACATTCCTTGTTCCAACTTAGGCAAATAATAATTTATTTGTTTTTGTGACAGTTGGTTGAGCACATCTTCTAGCCTCTTGTGAATACATCTGGGACAACGCTTCACATCAGTCAGGTATATACTGCTTCAGTTTTGAGTGAAATCCTCTGCCATAGCCCCTGCCCCAGATGAAGTGAGCTATATATGTGTATGATGATCCTTCTTTCCTAAAAGTGAGATTGCCATATGTAGTTCAGAACTGACCTACCTAAGGTTGTTTTCCTACTGAATGATGATATTATTATGATGATATTTTCCTACTGATTATAATTAATTTGTACCTGTGTACTAGCACTGTGTCATATTCTTCCATTACAAGTAGTACAAGGCTAGTACTAGTAGTGCTACTCTCTTACTGCTAGTGACAGTCTATCGAGGTCATTAACTCCAACTCAAGTGGGCATAATTCTCTACAGTAGTATAGCACTTGCAGTAGTATGGCACTTGTAGTAGTGCGGGACAACAGTAGTTTAGTGCAAGTTTCAGTTAATTAGCTGGATTAAAAAAGATGCTTGGTGATCTGCAGGAGTAGGACAAGCAAATCTGCTTGAATATTTGTTTATTCAAAGTAAATGAACATTTTACTGCTAGTGTATTGATAGTGTAATCTAGCTATTGTACTGATATTTCTGTTTCTTTGAACATTTTACTATCAATAAAAATGATGTACTGCTGCTTTCAGTTTATTCAAATTGTTAGGTGAATATTGTTTGCATTAGGAGTAGTTGCTGGAAATTTACTGAATTTTATTATGTGCTTTGTGGTGCTAGTTTGCTGGGTTTTGTCTCCGACCATTGTGTCGTGATGAATTTGCTGGTACCCCGAGAGGCCCTTGAGTTTGCCGGAATGTCGATTAACTTCCGTTCCGGCAAATTCGGGTACTCCATATGTCCTATTTTCAGCAAAGGTAATGCTGAAATTTTCCGTGAATTTTATCATTACTTTGCTAAAAATAGGACATATGGGGTACTTGCGACTAATGCCTGTTATCATGCATGGGTACTAATTGGTCTCTTCTGCTGCTTATCAGAGATGGCGGGAAGCAGCCACCGCCGATCTGCGACACCGCAGTACGAGTTGGATGCTTTCGAGTTCTTCACTATCATACTTGAGGCTTCAGTATCATCCATGACGCAGGTATATAAAACGAGAGATCTCCCCTTCACCCATCTCATTATGATATCTGCTGTTTGCTACATCACTCATTGTCCCAAAGTACAGAGGCTGCCTGACAGTTTTATGAACATGCTGATGGGTGAAGATCCGCCAAATAATGTGAAGCTGCGACAGGCCGGCAGCGGGTTTCGCAGGCAGTGGGATGTGCAGTTGGTGATCAAGAAGGGCCACATGTACTTGTCTCGTGGGTGGGAGAAGTTCTACCGTGCCTACGACCTGCAGCTGGGGTGCTTCCTTCTCTTCAGGTACGACGACGACGCCAACATGCTCATCGTGAAGGTGTTCAACAAGACTATCTGTCGCATGCGCTACGCTGCCGATGATGATGCCGGTACATTCTGCCTCATCTTTATTCCTCTACATTTGGCTTTGTCTCACATCCATTGTTAACGGTCATTGTTGCATTTTGGACAGGTAATGCGAGCAGTAGCAGAGACACTGGCTACAGCCAAAGCAGCAGCGACTATGGCTGTAGCGAAAGCAGCAACGATTCTGGCTGTAGCAAAAGCAGCAGCGATTCTGGCTGTAGCGAAAGCAGTAGCGATTCTGGCTGTAGCGAAAGCAGCAGCGATTCTGGCAGCAGCATAGACAACAAGAAGGATGATCCGGACTGGAGTGCGGGAGAAGAGGAGCAGAGTGAGGATGAGGAGCTGCAGGATGACGATGGGCATCAGGCTGAGGATGACCTAGCGCTGGTGGTGGCTGACCAAGGGAAAGAGATGGTGGTGGCGGACCATGGGCAAGAGATGGAGGTGGCTGAGGATAACCTAGCGATGGTCGTGCCTAAAGGTGGCCTCGCGATGGTGGTGGTGCCTGACAATGACCACGCACCGGTGGTGGCGCCGGCGATCCCACAGCTGGGCGACATGACCACGCCAATTATGGTAGAAGACTACATCCCACTGCCTCCACTGCCTCCACCGCCTCGCCGCTCTAGGCGCATCAGGGAGAGGAAGGAGGAGAACAATGCATGAGAACTGAACTTTGTCAGGTATGTTAGATCTCCTATAGGTTAGCTATCCAAATTGATATATATATATATATATATATATATATATATATATACTTAGTTACCTATGTTATCTCTAATATGCTTAGTTTCCTATAGGTTAGCTTCATTTTTACCTAAGTTGGCTCTAATATACTAACTTAGAGCTTATATGCTTAGTTTCCTATAGGTTAGCTCCAAAATAACTTATGTTAGCACAAAATGATCAAGTTTACATAATAAGCTTATAGTCTTTTTCTTATTCTTCTTTTTTTCCAAAATGACATAGGTTAGCTTCATTTTACCTAAGTTGGCTCTAATATACTAACTATGAGCTTATATGCTTAGTTTCCTATAGGTTAGCTCCAAAATAACTTATGTTAGCACAAAATGATCAAGTTTACATAATAAGCTTATAGTCTTTTTCTTATTCTTCTTCTTTTCCAAAATGACATAGTTTAGCTTCATTTTACCTAAGTTGGCTCTAATATATTAACTAAGAGCTTATATGCTTAGTTTCCTATAGGTTAGCTCCAAAATAACTTATGTTAGCACAAAATGATCAAGTTTACATAATAAGCTTATAGTCTTTTTCTTATTCTTCTTCCTTTCCAAAATGACATAGGTTAGCTTCATTTTACCTAAGTTGGCTCTAATATACTAACTTAGAGTTTATATGCTTAGTTTCCTATAGGTTAGCTCCAAAATAACTTATGTTAGCACAAAATGATCAAGTTTACATAATAAGCTTATAGTCTTCTTCTTATTCTTCTTCTTTTCCAAAACTCTTCTTATTATTCTTCTAGTGTTCTTCTTCTTCTAGTATTCTTCTAGTCTTCTTCTTTTTCTTCTTCTAACTTCTTGTTTATCATTTTGCAGATTTGATTTAATTGACGGAAGCTTGCATGGATGGAGTGCTTCTTTTCCATTTGTGTTTTTATTTTGTATCAATGTGAAACTTTTGTGAATTGATGGATAACGGTGTTGGATGACAATGTGAAACTTTTGTAATATGTAACGACGGAACTATGTCTTGGCTATGTATGTATATATGATGAAACTTGTGTGTTGGATATGATTGTTATATGGATGCTTGTTGTATATATATGTGTTGAATATCTCATATGTGAAATAGTGAACTGAGATTAAGAAAAAACAAAAAAAATAAAAAAAATTGTTACTAATGGCGCACTACCATGTGGTGCGCTATAAGTATAGCAGATAATAGTGGCGCACTGTGGGCAATACTAATGGTGCACTACGTGGTGCGCCATTAGAATACCAGATTCTAATGGCGCACCAATGGTGCGCCATTAGTAAAAAATTCTAGTGGCGTGATACTAATGGCGCACTGGTAATGCGCCATTAGTAGGCAAAACTAGTGCGCCATTAGTAGGCCTTTTCCTAGTAGTGTTTTGCAAACCTACTAATGGCGCACTATGCCAAAGTGCGCCATTACTAGTTTAAACTACTAATGGCGCACTTTTACACGGTGTGCCATTAGTATACATATGTTTTTTTACTTTTCTGCAAAAAGTACTAATGGCGCACCACCTGCAGGTGCGCCATTAGTAACCTGGGACCAACAAGATATTTTGGACAGCCCACCTACCCACTCACTTTCCCCACTTCATTCTCTCCACCTCCTCCTCCAAGCTTGTCTCGGCTGCCTCCTCCTCCTCACCTCATTTCCACCATAGATTCATCAAAATTAAGTGGTGAAATTACCTTTTTTGATAGGTAAGTAAGGGGAAAGCTATCTTCATGATGTAGATCTACTTTTTTTATGCCTAGCTTGCTCCAACAACGTGCACATGCACTTTTTGTGGCCTAGCTACATCTATGTATGTTTGTGGTGTTGCTTGTGTTTGTGGTGTTGCATATATGTTTGTGTTTGCAGGTACCGGTATTTGAAAAGCGATAGTTGCCAATATTTTGCCGGAATGTTGATTCATTTCCGTTTCGGCGAGAATTTTGGTACTATGCATTCTTTTTGGTCCTATTTTAGGGAAGGTCATGCCAAATTTTTTCTTGGTTCTAAAATATCGTTTTGCTCTACCCCGCAGGCGACCATGGTCTGCACGATGACCGAAGGCATCATGAATAGGTTTTTGAGCTCCGCCTAGGCCGAGATGCTTCAAAAGAACGAGACGGAGATAAGATGTCCATGTCGAAGATGCAAGCTAAAGAGCCTTATTGCGGACCCGGATTCCGGGCAGGTGCGGGACCACCTGCTCTTGCGTGGTTTCATGGATGGCTATCGGTGGCAAGGTGATGAAGATGACTATGAAGTCGTCCATGGGGGCCGGGCAAGAAATGAGGAAGGGCAACAAGACAACCACCGCGGCGAGGGCGGGCGAGAAGACGAAGAATCTTCTGGACATGATCACGACGGTGATGATGTACACAATCATCATTTAGAGGATGTCGTACATGATGATGAGGAAGATCAAGACGAAGGGCATGATCATGAAGATGAAGATGCCGGAGCAGACGACGATGGAGGCTGGGTGCAGGACCCTCATATTCAAGAGCTACTTCGCAAGCAGACGGATAACACATGAGCTGCCGCCCGAGAGAAAGCCAAGCTAGATCAACTGGAGATAGACGCGGTTACTCCATTGTATGAAGGATGCAGGCCCGGGGATACCCGCCTGAAAGTAACGCTCATGGCTCTGGAGATGAAGGTAAAACACAAAATGACCGACGCATGCTTCGACGAGAACATGTCATTCTGGCACGAACGTCTTCCCAAGGGGAACAAGTGCCCGACCAGTTTCGAGGAGGCGAAGAAAATCGTGTGTCCTCTGGATTTACCGCACGTGAAATACCATGTGTGCATGAACAATTGCATCATTTATCAGGACGAGCATGCGGAGTCTACCATATGTCCGGTGTGCAGCGTCACTCGATACAAGAAGAGGAAGAAAGCTCCTCGAAAATCGGTGTGGTACTTTCCGATCATTCCTCGTCTGCAGCGGTATTTCGCGGACCCTAAGGTAGCAAAGCTCTTGCGTTGGCACGCGGATAGGAAGGAGAAAAAGCGGGAAGATGACGGAAATGATCCAGAGATAAATAAAAAAGACAAGATGCTGAGTCACCCTAAGGATGCGACCCAGTGGCAAGCGTTGAACTTCGAATACCCAGAATTTGGGAAGGATCCAAGGAACATCGTGCTGGGCGCGAGCACCGATGGAGTCAATCCTTTTGGCAGCCAGAGAAGCACACATAGCACCTGGCCTGTGTTTGTGTGGATGTACAACCTTCCCCCCTGGTTGTGCATGAAGAGGAAGTACATTCACATGAGTATGCTAATTGAAGGGCCGAAACAACCATGGAACGACATCAATCTGTATCTGGGGCTGCTGAAGGAGGAGCTAGACATGCTGTGGAAAATGCCAGCCAATACGTGGGACGCCACAGAGAAAGAATATTTCCCTATGAGAGCCGCACTGCTCACGACGGTGCACGACTATCTCGGTTACGGATATCTCACGGGGCAGGTAGTCCACGGATTTTTTGGATGCGTAAGGTGCATGGATGACACAAGGTATCGCCAGCTAGATAGAGATCCTGGGTCTTCGAAAACCGTGTTCATGGGACATCGAAGGTGGCTTCGCGACGATGACCCATGGAAGAAACGCAACGATCTGTTCGATGGTGAAACCGAACCCTGAAAACGCCCGTGTACGAGGAGCGGCGAGGAAATAGACGAGCTGTTGAAAAATTGGAAAGACTGCCCACTGCCGGGAAAGAAGCAAAAGGCGTCAGAGCCGGGAAAGAAGCGAAAGGCGCTAGAGCCGCTGCTGAAGGTATGGAAAACGAGGTCTGTTTTCTGGGACATGCCGTACTGGAAGATCCACCGTGTGCCTCACAGCCTTGATGCCATGCATATCACGAAGAACATGTGCGAGAGTCTGCTTGGTACCCTGCTCAACATGCCAGAGAGGACCAAAGATGGGCCGAAAGCAAGGGCAGACTTGAAATCAATGGGCATCAAGCAGGAGCTTCACGCTAATGATGATGATGATGATGATGATGATGATGATGATGAGGCGAAGCAGGACACAGAAAGTCGTCGCAAAGGCAAAAAGGCCAAGAAGACCGGAAATGACTACCCTCCCGCGTGATTCACTCTAAGTCAGGAGGAGATCGAGCAGTTTTTCACCTGCCTCCTAGGAGTAAAACTTCCTTACGGTTACGCGGGGAAGATAAGCAGATACCTAGACCCAGCGAAGCAGAAGCTCAACGGGATGAAGTCTCACGACTGTCACGTGCTGATGACGCAGATACTTCCAGTTGCAATCCGTGGGATCATGGACGCGCACGTCCGTGAAATGCTATTTGGCCTATGCAACTTTTTCGACATCATCTCTCGGAAGTCGATTGGCGTGAGGCAACTCAGAAGGCTACAGGAAGAGATCGTGGTGATACTATGCGAGCTTGAGATGTACTTCCCGCCCGCATTCTTCGATGTTATGGTGCATCTGCTGGTCCATATTGTGGAGGATACCATCCAACTCGGGCCGACGTTCCTGCACAACATGATGCTGTTCGAAAGG
This sequence comes from Triticum dicoccoides, assembly GCF_002162155.2. Classification (NCBI taxonomy): domain Eukaryota; kingdom Viridiplantae; phylum Streptophyta; class Magnoliopsida; order Poales; family Poaceae; genus Triticum; species Triticum dicoccoides. Next base: position 649,750,996 of record NC_041381.1, on the reverse strand, counting down.
ATGAATGGTGTCATCAAAGGACACGTTCGGAACATGTCACGTCCAGAGGGAAGTATAGCCAGGGGCTTTATGACCGAAGATTGCATCTCCTACTGCACGAATTATCTAGGCATCGAGAACCCCGTTGGTCTGCCCGTCAACAGGCACCTCGGCAGGCTCGCTGGATGGGGTCACCGTGAGGGTCGCCGCGAAATGCATGTCGACTTCGAGGGTCGACTCGCCGACTTTGAAAGAGCAAACCTAGTCGCGCTACAACACATAGACGTGGTCGGTCCTTGGGTGGTAGAGCACAAAACCTTTATTGGGAAGATGTACAATGATCGAGGCCAACAGAGGATGGACGGAGATATACTCAAAGAGCACAACTCATGTTTCACGCGTTGGTTCAAGCAGAAGCTTCTGTCGTACCCTTTACATGAAGATTCTTCCGCGGAAGAACAACTCATATTCGCCTTGTCACAGGGTGCCGAGCACAACCTAATGACCTATGAGGCGTACGATATCAACGGCTACACAATGTACACCGAGGACAAGGACATGAAGAGCGATGGTTATCAGAACTCCGGGGTAACGATGGAATCCTACACCGGTAAGGACAAGGACAGATACTACAGAAGGATCGAGGAGATCTGGGAGCTGAGCTACGCTAGAGAGAAGGTGCCGATGTTCCGTGTCAGATGGGCCTAGAGCTTCCTAAAAGAAGACCAATATTTCACCATCATGGTTATACCCGAAGCCAAATCCAAGACCGCGGGCGCAAACGTCACCGCAAAAAATGTGCCATGGGTACTCGCTTCCCAAGTGGACCAATGCTTGTTCATTACCGACCCATCAAAGCCCAGTCGTGTTGTCGTGAGGAGAGGCAAAAGGAAGATCATCGGAATGGATGGAGTAGCCAATGAGAAAGACTTCGACAAGTACGGCGACCCGAAGATCGAACATGAGGACGACGATGAAGTAGCAGCACACACCACAAGAAGAAGCAGGACCACCCTACCTAAAGGACGTCCGTTCCACAGAAGAACTCCATTTGCGAAAAAGAAGGGCAAGAAGATTGTGAACACATAGCTAGCTAAGATCGATTGTATTTAAATTGTAGTCTTCATTTCTCGATTGTATTTCATGGGCACTTTTTGATATCATGAATATTTTTAAATTTCATGGGCACTTTTTGAATTCATGAGGACACATGATCTCGATCCCGCTCCATCTCGATCTCGATTCCCCCTCCATCTCGATCTCGATACCCGCACGCTCCCCCGCTCCACCGCCGCCGCCGATGATATTTTCAAGTAACAAATTTGAACATATTTTTAAAAAAATTATTACTGTTTTTATAAAAAAATATTACTGATATGGTTTAAACAAGTTTGAACATATTTAAACACAAATTGTAGTCTTCATTTCTCGATTGTATTTAAATCGTAGTCTTCATTTCTCGATTGTATTTCATGGGCACTTTTTGATATCATGAATATTTTTAAATTTTATGGGCACTTTTTGAATTCATGAGGACACTTGATCTCGATCCCCCTCCATCTCAATCTCGATTCCCCCTCCATCTCTATCTCGATCCCCGCACCCTCCCCTGCTCCACCGCCGCCGCCGATGATATTTTCAAGTAACAAATTTGAACATATTTTTTAAAAAATTATTACTGTTTTTATAAAAAAATATTACTGTTATGATTTAAACAGTTTTGAACATATTTAAACACAAATAAATATAACAAATAGCATTTAAAATGCATAAAAAGAATATTGGGGAGCGTGGGAATCGAACCCAAGACCTCCTAGTGTGTGTGATGCGTGCTGACCAGTCGGGCTAGTGGGTGGGTTCTGTTGTAGATAGGGTTAGGTTGTAGATATGGTTAGTGGGCTAGATTAAAACAAAATTCTAATGGCGCACCGAGGGGAGGTGCACCATTAGAATAGTCATACTTATGGCGCACAACTGGACAGTGCGCCATTAGAACCCTCCCCCTAGCTATCCTCCCTCTCTCTCGCCAGATCCCCTTCGACCCTCTCTCCCTCACCACCAAATCCACCCGCGCGCTGCCCCGACCCACGACGCTGGCACCCCCGCGCCCCCACCTCCGCCGCCCCGACCCTCACCGGAGTCCTCCTCGCCGTCTGCGCCTTCTTCCACATCCTCCAGGCCTCCGCCGCCGCCGGCCGCCAAGGCACCAACCACCTCCTCGGACGGGGCGCTCTTCCTCGCGCTCTCCTCACAAACCACGACACCGGCCACCTGCTCCTCACCAACCACGACGTCGGCCACCTGCTCCGTCGTCGCCGGCAAAGGTTACTCCACCTAGCTGTAGCACTCGTGCGCTTGGCGGCTAGGGTTTGCCTCCAGCCTCTCCCCTCCCCCATCAACGGGAGGAGCATCCGGTGCCCCCGCCCTCGAGTTCGTCGACGGCGCCGTCCTCTAGCCGCAGCCGCCGCAGGTACAGAGCCCCCAATTCCATCTTCCCCCTCGCCCCATTTTTTCCTCGATCCAACCCATCTTTCAGATGCAACTCTGTGATCTCCATCTTTCAGATTTTATAGTGTACAGGAGCAACTTTGCACCAATGCATGATTCTAGTTAAAGTGCCAAACATTCTTAAAAAAATGATTTTTTTTGCAATTTGATATGATTACTTTGATCTTCTAGATGCTTCAGTCTCATTGTAGATTGCAACAGTCGTTCTTGTCGATATATGGCCCGTTGGTAAAACTGGATTCATATAGATTAGCCCATTGGGTAGAGAGAGAAGAGTGGGTTTCAGTTTGCTCTGGGCAGTGATGTGCACTGGAGTAGCCCTGTTGACATAGCTCATAGAAGTAGGTATTTCAAAATATATGGAGTAATGCATAAATTTGTACTCCAGTACTCAGTTTAAAATTTAGTTTACTGTTAAATGATAGTAGTTCAGTTTAGTGTTAAATTTCAGTTTTACAGGCTAGTTTCCAACAAACAAAGCCTATGCTTATGAAGAATAAATCAGCTAAAATGAGATACTAATCCTTTTTTACTTTGTTTGTTCATATTGTTGGAAATTTTAAGCTCTCAATCACTGAAGGCCTCTGTAGTTCTTTGAATTCAACCATTTAGGTGAGCTACAACTAGGAGGATTTTGGAGTAGTACTCTGAAACTGTTGCTGTTAGAACATGCTGTTACTTGCTGTCAGTTAACTGAATCAGTACAAAACTCTTCTATGTAGTTAACCGAAGATCAGCAAGCAAATCAAAATCTGCATCACATTTTCTTCAGTCCCTAACTGACAACACAATTTCTTCAGTCTAGTGATGCAGCAATTTCTTCAGTCCAGTGTAAATGTAACTGACTACTGGTCAAATACTCTAGTGTATTTAGTGTAAATCTAGTCTGAAACTAGTAGAGCTCTTGGTGATTTGCAAATTCAGTTTAAATAAAAATTTGGTACATGACTACTGATCATGTATGAAAGATGTTGCTACTGGATGAGCACAAGAATTACTCAATAGATAATTGATTTTGTAGAACAAGTCTTGTTGCCAGTCTTGAACCAATAGATAATCTTAATTGAAATTTGACCATGTCTTGTTGCCAGCCCTAATGAAAAAAGCAACTGAATTTCCAACAACCTGCTAGGTAGAACAATCCATTTCCAACAACATGCTACGTAGAACAATCCATTACTACATGATTGCAACTGAATTGTCAACTCTATGTACTATGTATGCTGTGGCATGTGGTGTGGTCCGAGTGATCAGGTTTCAAGTGATTTTGAATTTTTATGATTTTTATGCACATATATATATGTGTATGATGATCCTCCTTTCCTGCAGTAGTATAACTAGGATATATACCAAAAAAGATTGTTATATTCCTCCCTGGTACAATAAATAATAAACTAAAATAGTTCCTGGTACAAAAAGAATAAACTATACATAGTTAATTTCTTCATCTTTGAATTGTTTCAGAAATTGGTATGACCAAAGATGCTATTGTATATAAATGGGCTGTTGTAGAACTGTTCTTCATCTTTACAATGCTGTTGTATAGAAATATGTTGAATTTTCTGCTCTGATTGTTGCTCAAAGAAATTTAGCCAAAAAATGGGGTCCTGGGAGACGCCGCTGCTGCTTGAGGCCCTTGAGAGGCCCTTCGTGTCGTGATGATTTTGCAGGTACCCCGAGAGGCCCTTGAGTTTGCCGGAATGTCGATTAACTTCCATTCCGGGAAATTCGGGTACTCCATATGTCCTATTTTCAGCAAAGGTCATGCTGAAATTTTCCGTGAATTTTAGCATGACTTTGCTAAAAATCGGACATATGAGGTACTTGCTACTAATGCATGGGCCGGGGTATCTTAGTACTTAATTAAGTAGGATCAACTGCCCCTTTATTCTTGTTGTATTAAACCATAGGTGGCAATAGAGCCAAGTGATTAGTGCCAAGTGATTAGGCCCAACGTAGGGTGCCTCTGCATCGATAAACCCTAAATGATGAAAACTTAACTTGGCTGCCCCAGATGCCTCGGTGTCGATGAGAACCTAAATGATGTACGCTTAGGCTTTTAGGGTGCCTCGGCGTCGACAAACTCTAAATGATGAAAGCTTAGGCTTTTAGGGTGCCTCGGTGTCGACAAACCCTAAATGATGAGACCATGATCTTGTTCCTTGACAATAACCAACTTTTTGACCAAACTTTTTTCCTATTTAGAGCGAAACATGGCCCACAACAATGAGGCCGGTGGTTCGGGCGGCAAGCAATTCTGGCAGCTGTCCCAGGAGATGGAGGAACAACCTCACCGCTATGAGGACGCCACGGAAGACACCGATCCTGATTACACAACCCCTAGTGGCGTCGGGGATGACACCACTAATGGTGCCGCCGAGGATGACACCACTAATGGTGCCGCCGAGGATGACATCACTGATGATGGCGGCACACACAAAGATGGCAGCCAATCGAAGAAGCAAAGGAAGGACCGGCGTCCGAATGTGCTCCACACTGCCAAGGAGGAATTCACTCAAGTGGACTCCGACGGGAATCCAACGGAGCCCAAACATATAGTCAAGGGGTACTCGGTTCAGCTCGGGTGCATTCTCCGGAGCGCCGTCTCGATCAACACCGAGAACCTTAGGCATAAGGACCGAGGGAATTTGTGCAACCTCCTCTTCACGAAGCTGCACGAACGATACAACTTCCCCGCCGAATTTGAAAACACACGCCTCTCAGGGAATAAAGTGAACAGTGCCGCCCTCACGAAGAAAAGCACGACCCTGTCTACTTGGAGAAGCGCGGTGAAGAAAATGATTGATAAAGGTGATAGTGATGAGAAGATCAAGGCGAAATATCCTTTGATGAGCGAAGATGAGTACAAGGAGTTCAAGATCAAGTGCTCGAGCAGTGCAACATCCGAATCAAGTCAGTGGGGGAAAGAAATGCGGGAGTTGAACTTAGGGGAACACAAACTCGGTCCCGGTGGTTACAGAGTGGCGGAGCCTATATGGGACAAGGAGGATGCGGAGCGTGCCGAGCAAGGCCTACCGCCCCGCTTCGAGAAATACAGCGGTAACAAGCAGAGCACGAACTATGTCAGGGCCCAGTACAAGGAGGATCCGATAACAAAGGAGCTTACCACGGATCCGAAGACCAGGGCGCTTGAGCTTGTTCTGGTAAGGAATACACCCCCGCGTAATTAGCTCCATATGGTTGCACTCTAATTAATCCCCAATATTTCTAAATGGTTCACGTTCCTTTCGCAAGAAACTGAAAGCAGTAGCGCGGGGTCGTATCAGAGCTCCCCTTTCGACACCCCTTTAAATAGGGCATTAAACATAATGAAAAGCAAGGATAAGCTCGCTAAGACGACGTCAACTGGTCGTGTGGCCGACAAAGGCTTGTCCACAAAATGGGGGTCATACTATACTGCTGGTGTGCGGAAGGAGAAAAAGCCCAGCTCGGAAAGCCAGACGCGCGAGGTTGAAGCACTCAAGGCACAAGTGGTGCGGATTCCAGAGCTTGTCCAAGAGCAAGTGGAACAACAACTGGGAACGAAGCTCAACGCCATGGTGCCTACGTTGATTCATGGGCTGACGACGTGGATTACGGGCGGCCAACAGGGGCCTCCCCCGGTTCCCAGCTTCACGGCCAGCAACTCGCACAGCGCGTAGGCGGCGCCATTGGTGTCTCCGGCGGCGCCATTGGTGTCTCCGGCAGCTGCGCCATTGGTGTCTCTGGCGGAGGCGGTATTCGTGTCTCCGGCGCCGGCACGGGCATTGGAGCTTAATGCACCCGGGTGTACGCCGGCCGGCACCTCGCCAGCAACCGCCCCTCCATCAGTTGCACGCCCGCCGTTGGCGGTGCCTCGACATTAGCCGAGCTCTATGCATCACAGTAACTAAGCCTCTCGGCCGATGACTTCATCTCCTTGCCTTTGACTGGGCATCCATGATGCCCTCTACATGTTTTTGCAGGGCACCGCCGACGTTCCTTGCAATCTTCTGCACTTCGTGGGCGCTGAGTTGGTTGATGTTGCCAAGGGCAGAATCATTCAACCGGGCAACCGCATGTTCCACGGTAATCCGATGCCACCCACAGTGTATAGGGATGAAGTGGTTCGGGTGCTGCCAGGCTGCAGCGAGCTGTTACCTCCGGTTCTACCCGCTGGGGCCGACGAAGAAGATGAGATGACCCTCAGCGCCTGCGTAAACTGGCCGCTGCTTTGGCTGAAGAGCCAGATTCATTTGGGGGCGGGGGACACCACCCCACAGACAAGACCGCCAGTCGTGCCAGCGCGATGCCATGGCAAGAACGCCGCAACGCTACCGGACCTGCCGGACATCCCTATGGCACAGGATCCGGACAGCCCTATGGCATAGGATCCGGACGATGATGACAACGACGACGGTACATTTACCAAAGTCGATAAGTACTTTGCCGAACATGGGTACGCTGATGAGTTCTGCGGGCCTCTTTCTCAAGAACCCAACCAAGACAACCGCAATCTAGCTGGTATGGCGGAGAAATCCAATTGCAATAGGCGTCGTCTGGCGTTCAGTTCTTAGGAGACGCCTCCAGCTCCCGCCTTCACCGAGCCTCAGATAGCTGAGGTGCGAAATATTATCAGCCCCAACACGCTCAAGAAGGCGGTCTGTGAGCAGAACTCGGTCCCATTACAGGAGATCAAGAAGAAGGGACGGAAACGAAAGACTAACAAGGGCGCCGGTGCGAGCCAGCCGGCACCGAGTTCGATCCGTGCTCAGGACGGGCCACCTTCACCTAAGGATATCTCGAGGAGGGTGCATGTGGCGGGTAGGGCGATGCTACCGCCAAATATGCTGAATGCTGCAACCGGTGCTATGCGGAATCTGCATGACAGTGTTCTTTCTTTGGAGAAGCGGCGTCTCAGAGAGAAGGATGTGGCATACCCGGTTTTCATGGCCAAGGTGCCAGAGGGCAAGGGCTTTGTGGATGGCGACGTCGGAGGTACGATCGTCCTGCGGTTTGGTGACATCTTTGCTATGTTTAACCTTCATCCGCTGCACTACACCTTCGTTCGGCTATTTTCGCTGAGTATGGAGATGCGGATCATTAGAGACAAGACCCCGGACATCGTGATAGTCGACCCCTTCTACATGCATGCCAAGCACTTGAGCAGCGTTGGGGACCGCCAAGTTGCGAGTTCACACCTCGAAGGCGTCATTCTGGCAAACCCAGATAAGGATAACTTCCTTGTGGCTTACTTTCCCGAGTAAGTCATCCCTTAACCGCCCCGTAACATATGATTTCTTAAATTTCAATCGTTCTTTTTTTTCTAACATTCCGTTTTCTGTGCAGTGACACACATTGCACACTCATCCTCTTAAGCCCGAAATATTCCATGGCCACGTATTTCGACCCAAACCGTAACTCCAAGATAGACTACACAAATGTCAAGAAAGTTCTTGATGATGTTCTCCCCGGCTACGCCAAATCTGGAGGCACCTTCACCAGGACTGTTCGTAAGTATGGCAAGCACATGTTCTCACACAATACGAAGTTCTGCTGCGTCAAGCAGCCGCCTGGCGGTCAGAAGGATGCCTACTACGCCCTCCATCACATGCGGGCGATCGTAAGGGACCATCATCAACTTCTGCTACCAGAAAATCTCAAAGATTGGCCGCGAACTTGTCGGCAATCCAGGACGCGGACCTCAGACAAGAATTCTCTCGCATCCAGTCGGACTTTGCGGACATCATCCATCAAGGTGTCCTTCATACGTCGGGGCAGTTCTTCCTTAGATATCAACCGTCCAACAATGAGATAGATGGAATGCTACAAATTCAGGGTGACAACGACCGTGATTTCATGACCATCACGACAGACGGCGGCTTCATCCATGCTCCCGACCGCTGAGTCGAGTCGAAAGTAGTGATGTGTAGTTCTGAAACATTGATTGGCTCATGTTGTAATTAAACTTTAATGAATTCGTATTTCTCTTTGGTTTGGACAGTCGTTCAACTTAGATCTAATGGATGCTATTTATTAGTAGGACCATGAATCATGCTATTAAAGTCTTGCTTTTCTCTTTCGATCCTTTTGTTGCATACTTACATATTGCTTATGTATTGTCTGTTGTTTGGCTTGTGCATAGAGATGTCGCCGTATGTCGTGTACAAGGGTAAGGTTCCCGGAGTCTACGACGACTGGGAGGAGTGTCGGAGACAGGTTCACCGTTTCAGCGGTAACAGTTACAAAGGGTACACCACTAGGGCGGAGGCAGAATCTAGATATGCCCACTATCTAGCGGGAGAGAGGAGGGAGCGTTGGAGGAACCGGATGAAGACCAGTTTGATCGCGATGATGCTCATCATGATGACCACAACTCTCTTTTATGTGATGGTAGTTTCGATGATCGATATCGACTTGTAATGTGAAGACAAACTCAATACTCGCGGTCTTGAGACTTGTAATGTTTTATCTTTGTTCGGTCTTTTGAATTCGGAGACTAATATGATGAATTGTATTCAGAGACTAATCTTCTATTGTATTCGATGAATCTGCTGTTATTGTGTGATGCTGTCTATATTCTGTCCAATAATATATTTTGTAACCTGTGCAAAACTCAGAAAAGCAAAAAAAAACAAATATTCATACTAATGGCGCATCAAGGCAGAGTGCGCCATTAGTATGCCAAAGGATACTAATGGCGCATGAAGGCAGAGTTAGTGTGACAAAGCACTAATATTCATACTAATGGCGCATCAAGGCCATTAGTGTGACAAAGCACATGGTTACATATGGCCCCCCAGGAGGCATACTAATGGCGCATGGAGTTACATACTAATGGCGCACTGCCAGGTGCGCCATTAGTATACCAGATACTAATGGCGCACCAGTGGTGCGCCATTAGTAAAAAATTCTAATGGCGTGCTACTAATGGCGCACCGGTAGTGCGTCATTAGTAGGCAAAACCGGTGCGCCATTAGTAGGCCTTTTCCTAGTAGTGCCGCATCTGTGCATCCTGCAGTGGTCAACTCCCTTCCCATCTTGCGGAGCCAATCATCTGCAACTATCGGCTCGGTGCTACTGGAGAACACCGGCGGGTTTAGCCTCAAGAAACAGGCTAAGTGATCAACAGGTGGTGGTGGTGGTGGGTTATTGTTGTTGTTGTTGTTCCCCTGATTCTGATTCTGGACTACTAATTGCATCAATGCATTCTGCTGCTGGAACAACTGAGTGAGCTTCGGTGGGAAAGCAAATCCATTGTCACATCTCGGAGGCATATGAGGGTTTAGAAAAGATAAGAGTATAGAATAGAGTGGGGTCTAAAGAGAAAAACACTACCCATATGCACCTGAGACAAATGCAAACAATATCACTTCAATCAAATCAAACAAGGGTATACAACGGTCTAGCTATTGTTACAAAAGTGCTCGGTCTATACTATACTCATGGGGGAATACTACTACTATTGTGGTGGTCGACTAGAAAAACTGCTCCATCGAAGACTCCATGATATCTGCTCCAGCTTCATCAACATAGTCATTATCGCTATCGTCTGGGTCCGAGTCGGTGTCGTCGATGATGATGTAGTTCTCTGGACAAGTGCAAACATCGTCTTCTCCTCCAGTCACGGGAAATCCCATGAATACTTTTAGCTTTTCCTTCAGATCATCATTCTTCTCCACAAGCGTTGCTATTTCCTCCTCATATCCATCGCACGTAGACTTGAGTTCTTCCTCCAGTTCCATGATCTTGGTCATAGCCTTCTTCAGATCTATCTTGCCTACGAACATTTGGTTCTCCTGGTGAGGAATGTGCTGGTTTATCTCCTGGATGAAAGCTACAATTGATCTATCCTTCCTGGTGCTGATCATTTCCCATTCCTCATCTCGGCGCCCACAAATCTGGTAAATAGTATCCTTGAGATCCTTTTGGTAAATTTGTCCAATGCGTCCAATGGTGATGTGGGCTGCCATGCTCTTTCCTAGACTCCAGGTTGGTGCATGAAAGGAAAACTCTATGGGCCCTGTGACGGGCATGAACATCCTTCCTGGAACTTGAACTTGAATCATCCAACGCTCCTCTTCTGGTAAAGTGGCGATGTAGGTCCCTGTGAAGCTTGGTACTCCGATGATCAGGTACTTAGTGACTTCCTTCAAGTGGCGTCCAAAGGGTGTATCTTCATCCAGTTGCGTGAACTTGTTCCTTGCATCCGCCATCCTAAAAGAGTAGAAAAGATGAGGAGTCAGAAATGAGTAGAGTGAGTAGTGTTCTAGGGCTTTTAGCTTAGTGGTCGTGTCCTACAGTCAGCGTGTCCTCTGATACCATCTTGTAGCGACCAGACCTCAAACAGTCTGATCTCTGTGCATCAGTGTCATCCCTGGATCAGTAATGCTGACACGCACAGTACTCAAAGGATTTATAACAGAGTAGCAATCACACACTTATTACATCGATGTATCAAAAGAGAACTTATTACAATAAATATGGCTTAAGGCCATCTAATAACGGTAACAGCGGAAGGCTTGGAAGATAAGTGAGTCCATCAACTCCAACGGCGTCACTGAGTATAAGACCACAACCTACGGCACCTTGCTCGTCGTCTGAAAAGTCTGCAACCTGAATGTTGCAGCCCGGCAACGGGTCAGCACATGAAATATGCTGTCAATGTAATACTTAGAGAGTAATCACTACAAGAAATATGTCAACTAGTGACCTTTTGTCAGTGACCCTGGAAGAATTGGTCATAAATTTATGACCATTTTAGACCAATAGGTCAAAAGCTGTTGGGGGGGCTCCAAACCCTAACCTATAACGACCATTCTGGTCAGAAAGGTCATAATGTCATTACAGGAAATGGTCATAAAGCGGGAAGCACTATCCACTGCATCACGCCTAGCTGATAACGACCAATATAACATGGTCACTACACTTGATTTTGAATGAATTAGGATGATTAGGCAGCCACCTCAGCAACCTCACTTATGTGTCACTGCCTAGGTGTCATTTTGGTTAAATATTAATATTCAACAACTGACGGGGCACACACTGACATGCAGGACCCATTTGACAGGAGGGGCCGAGTGCTTAATTCGCCCAAAAATGTGCGCTAGCGGGGACTCGAACCCACGACTTCGCACTTGCTTCGCTCGTTCGGTACCGCTGGGCTAGAGAGGGATTGTTGCTCTGGTATGGGAACTTATCTATACATTATATAAAACCACGGCTCTCTCCTATCAGTGACAAGTGGGGCCTTCCGACCATGTGGCATCGAACAGAGAAACACTGACAGGCGGGAACCATTTGACAGGTGGGTGATCCACTGACAGATGGGTGAGCGAGTGTTTAATTGCCTAAAAAATGTGCGCTTTAATTCCTAAAAAATGTGCGCTAGCGGGGACTAGAACCCACGACCTCGTGCTGTTTAACTTGTTCGCTACCACTAGGCTAGAGAGGGATTGCTGCCAATCTAGCGAAATGGCTCTATATATAATATTATAGCGCCAAATCTAAGTCATTGACAAGTGGGACCAGGTGGCGGCGGGCTGCGGGCAGAGCCAACACTTAGCCAAAAATTTCTAGGTCTTCCTACCAGGTGGCGGCGGGCGAGGGCGTGGCCGGCGGACGAGGGCGGGGCCGGCAGCCGAAGCGACTGGGGCAGGGGCAGGGGCGACCGACGGTGGTGGGGGCGGGGGCAGGAACGGCCTCGCCGTAGGTGAGCTCGCCCACGGCCTCGCCGCAGTTGACCTCGCCCACGGCCTCGCCCCTCGCATTGTCCCCGGCGGGGGCAGCAGCAGCGGGGGCAGCAACGGAAGCAACCGGCGGGTGTGGAGGCGGGGTGTCACGCCCAATATGCGACCCTATCCAAAAGGAACTGGAAGGTCCCACCAAGGATAGACCCGCATATTGGAACACTTTTGCAAGGTGGATATCATTACATCAACATTACATAATAGATGGGGATACATACATAAGGCATACAATGCCACTCGAATACAACATCATCATACATCAGAGCAACATCCGACTACGGATGAAATGCAAACAGAAGCTCAAACAACATCCACCCTGCTAGCCCAGGCTGCCGACCTGGAACCTATCCCCTGATCGAAGAAGAAGCAGAAGAAGAACTCCAACACAAGCAAACATCGCTCTCGCGTCATGATCATCACATAACCTGTACCTGCAACTGTTGTTGTAGTAATCTGTGAGCCACGAGGACTCAGCAATCCCATTACCATGGGTATCAAGACTAGCAATGCTTAAAGGGAAAGGAAGGGGGTAATGTGGTGAGGCTGCAGCAGCGACTAAGCATATATGGTGGCTACCATACGCAAATAAGAGCGAGAAGAGAGCAAAAGGAACGGTCGTGAAGCTAGCAATGATCAAGAAGTGATCCTGAACTCCTACTTACGTCAAACATAACCCAGAAACCGTGTTCACTTCCCGGACTCCGCCGAGAAGAGACCGTCACGGCTACACACGCGGTTGATGTGTTTTAATTCGGATCTGGTGTCAAGTTATCTACAACCGGACATTAACAAATTCCCATCTGCCTATAACCACAGGCACGGCTTTCGAAAGATTATGCCATGCAGGGGTGTCCCAACTTAGCCCATGATAACCTCTCGGGATCAAAGAAAGATATACCTTCTCGCAGGAAGACCCGATCAGACTCGGAATCCCAGTTTACAAGACATTTCGACAATGGTAAAACAAGACTAGCAAAGCCGCCCGGATGTGCCGACAAATCCCGATAGGAGCTACACATATCTCGTTCTCAGGGCACACCGGATTTTCCAAACTTCCGGTAGGCCAGCCCAGAGTTGCCCTTGGTGGCCACCGGCCGCTAACAGGTTGGACCAACACTCAAGACGAGCACTGGCCCGGGGGGGGGGGGTAAAATAAAGATGACCCTCGAGAGCGCGACTCCCAAGGGAAAAAAAGGGCTAGGTGAGGCAAATGGTAAAACCAAGGTTGGGCCTTGCTGGAGGAGTTCTATTCAAAGCGAACTGTCAAGGGGGTCCCATAAATCACCCGACTATGTAAGGAACGCAAAATCCGGGAACATAACACCGGTATGACGGAAACTAGGGCGGCAAAAGTGGAACAAAACACCAGGCAAAAGGCCGAGTCTTCCACCCTTTACTAAGTATATAGATGCATTAATAATATAAGAGATATTGTGATATCCCAACCAAAATCCTGTCCACCATGGAGCAATCTTCAACTTCACCTGCAACTAGCAACGCTATAAGAGGGGCTGAGCAAAGCGGTAACATAGCCAAACAACGGTTTGCACAGGAAAGGTATCAAAGGTTAGAGGTTCATGGCAAAATGGGAGGCTTGATAAACAGGTGATAGGTAGCGCAGCAAAGCGATAGAACGAAGCAACTAGCATAGCAATGATAGTAGTGAGATCCAGGATAGCGGTCATCTTGCCTGAAATCCCGCTAGGAAGAAGAACGAGACCATGAAGAAGACGAATGGATGAAGCCATGAAGACGAACCAAGCGTAGACGAACGAATCCTCACGATCGCAACGAAACTGGAACTATTGAGAAGAAGCACACAACATAGTAAACACACCACACATAAACAAGACATGATGCACAAACAAGTATGATGCAAGACAAGACTACATGAAGCTACTCATGGCAAGAGATGATGCAAACAAGAGCAACACATCAAGCAAGTTTAAATGAGGCCGGGAACAACATAGAACAATTCCGGTAAGTCCTCATATGCTGTCACATCCTAGTTAGCCATGCATTAGAGTGTTGCATCATGTTTACTCTTTCACCAGAAACTTGAAATGGGGATCTGTGAAACCCTCAGAATCATTTGGAAAATGACCCAAATAAAAATTTCTCCAAAAGGGTCCAAGAAAATGCTCATGTTGCTCTCTGAAAATATTGGACAGAGATAAAAATCAAACCAATATTTTTAAGAGCTCATAGGTATTTATTTTTGGCATTTGGAATTAATGCATAAATATTTGCATTGGAAATATATTAATTATATATATTAATATATGTCCAAATATTATGCCATATATAAAGGAGCTCTGGAATAATATATCTAGCCCCTGCAAAAATTGGCATAAGTTAAATAAATGATTTAATATATTATTTAAATCAAAACAAATGTCAGAAATTAGAAAACAAAAAAAAATAAAAGGGGGAGAAGCTTACCTGGGCTCCTCCACTGTGCGGCCAAGCCAGCTGGCTGGCCCAGCCAGCAGCCGGCCCAGCCCACCTCCCTCCTCTGTCATCTTCGTCCCGACAGAGGGAGGGGAGTGTGGCCGGCGCGCGCGCGCGCCACCGCGCCACGCCACCTCTCTCCCTGCCTGCCTGCCCTCCCCTCCTTGCCTCGATGCCCCTGGACGACGCCACGCCTCCCCCCTGCTCTCTCTCACTCCCCCTCGGCTCTTCCCTCCTCTCCCTCGCTCCCTCACTCACGGCCGAACACCACCATCGCCGCCGTTCGCCATAGCAACCGTCTCCGGCCACCCCTCGCTCCCCCGACTAGCTCAGAAGCTTCGCCTCGACCCCCTCTTCCTCCCCACCGCTCCACGGGCCTCCGGAAGCCCTGCATCGCCGCCACATCGCCGTTCCCCTCTTCGGGCTCCGACCATCATCTCCGTCGAATTCGCCGTCTCCAGCGCGTCTCCGAGCCCGCTTCGACGCCCACTGCAACCGCGGTGAGCCCCCGGGTCGTTTCCCCTTTCTCCCATGGTCTCTTTCAACCTCTAGGCCTTAGCCCCACCTTGGCCGAGAGCTCCACGCCGCCGGCGAAGTCGCCGTCGTGGCCACGGTCACCGTAGCACCCAACCGAGCACACTATCGTGCTCCACACCTCACTAGGAGCACGCAGCACGCACTAACACCTCCCCAAACCCCCTGCAACGCCGATTCCGACCGTACCCGAACTCCGGCGGCCGCAGCCGAGCTCGCCGCCGTCGACTCCGGCCACCCCAGGCCCAGCCACGGCCACCGTTCGACGCGCGGGAGCAAGGGCTCTCCAACGAGCCCAAGCACGGCCTCGCCCGTGCCCTGTAGCGCGATCCGGCGTCGCGCCGCCGTCTCGGGCCTCGCCGGCGTCACGTCGCCGGTGGGTTTGACCCACTTTGACCACGGCAGGACCCCGCCTGAGTCCCTGACAGGTGGGCCCAGCCCTGTAGCTAATTAGGATTAGTGCTAACCACAAATGGTTAACCCCCTGACACTGACAGTGGGCCCCAGCGCCACTAACCCCTAATTAGGAATAAATTAAACCTGTTAAACCCCCCTGTCACTGACGTGTGGCCCCCACACGTCAGGTTTGACTCCAGCTAGCCGCAGTTGACCACTGACGTCATGCTGACGTCATGCTAGCGCAGTAATTATAATTTCTGAATTTAATTTAAATCAGGAAATTCCAGAATATTATTTAAACTTCAAAAATTCATAACTTTTATTCTGTAACTCCAAATTGGATAAATTATATATGAAAAATGATCAGAAAAATCCAATCTATCCATTTGTACTATTTTCATGCATGATCAAACAAGTTAAATTGATGTTTCAAGCAGAACAAGGAAAAGCACTTTAAGAGGCCATGTTTGAGTTTGAAATTGGAATCTTTGATTCAAATTTGTTCAAACCCTTCTGGTTTTAGTTGCATTAGTCCAACACACTCATATTGCTATGTTTCATGCATGCATCATATTGTTGCACATTGTTTGGTGATGGTTGTGTATCGGTGTCCTTGCGACAGGTTCTGCCCCCGAGGAGTACCGTGATTACCCTAACGAAGAACCGTATCAGTGCATCGAACCATCAGGCAAGCAACCAACCATTTGATCATATCGATACAATCCCATGTTCTCGCTCCTGCTCTCTTTTACTGCATTAAGACAACACGTTTCAAACTGCTGTGTGCTACGGTAGTTGAACCCATTTCCTCTGCATGACCTGTCATTGCCACAGTAACTAGATGAAACCCACTAGCATGTGTAGGAGTTGATTGAGCCATATGTATGTGTTGTTCCTACCTTGCTATGCCTGCTATGCTTAGAGTCGTGTCAGGTCTGGTTCATCTGGGTGATGGGCTAGAGTGAAATGATTATGTCGGTAATGAGAGTGGTGTGGCGAACACGATTTGGTAAAGGTATCGATGAGAGGCCATGTAGGAGTACATGGTGGGTTGTTTCATTGAAGCCGACCTTAAGCACTGAGATCTGTATGTGTGATTTAAGATACAGCTACTACCATGCATTGGGCCCTGAAATATGACCCCGCTCGACTTCTTATTCACCCTAGCCCTCTGTCCAGGAGTTGCAAGTAGTTTCTGGTGTTTGTAGCCTACTGGAGGCCGTGGACAGCCCTGACCGTAGGGGTGGGCTGTGATGCGGTAGGTACGTGGCCGGGTGTACCGAATACCCGTTAGGTATCTCGGGAACCTTGTTCACATCGTTCGGGGCCGTATGGGAAACCTCGGCCGGACTCCCTGTGGATGGAACCTGAATAGGCGATAAACCTGGACTAGAGGCTTAAGTGTTTAGGTAGGTCGTGGTCTACACCCACGTCGGCTTTCGCTTGAAGTCTGCCGAGCACATGTCGTGTGCAGACGCTAAGTGGTGGAAACATGTATGAAGAAGTACACCCCTGCAGGGTTATCATAATCTATTCGAATAGCCGCGTCCGCGGTAAAGGACTACTTGGTTGCCTATACAGTTCATAGACAAGTAAATGGAAACTACTAAAAGCCTCAAGATAAGTGTGAGTGCCGAGGATGGCTCTTCCGTAGGAAGACGGAGGTGGATCCTCGATAGTGTATTGAAGTGGTGAGTAGTGGACTCGTGTGCGCAAAACCATTTCAAATTGAAGTATCGTAGGATAGCCTAGCCAAGAGTCAAAGCTGGCTTGCTGCAATAACTCCACCAACCCTTCTTGATACTATGCATGTATGTAGGATCTGATGTAAGTCTTGCTGAGTACCTTTGTACTCATGTTGCTATAATCTACATTTTTACAGAAGACGCTGCAACCCCTTCTGATGGGTTCTATGTAGACGTTGACATCAACGAGTAGGCTAAAGACCCAGGTGGTGACCCTGAGCTTGTGATGGACCACGTAGTATAGTTAGGCTTTCCAAGCCTCTTTTATTTTACTAATTGTCTGTACTCAGACAATGTACTTCCGCTGCTGGTTTGTATGACTGTATGACTTGTATGTTGGGTCGTGAGACCCGTACCTTTGTGTATGTTATGTATGGCTCCCTGAGCCTTAAATAAAGTACTTGTGTCGTAGAGTCATGTTGTGATGCTTCGTTGTATTTGCACATATCGAGCATATTGTGTGTATGATTGAAATGCTTGGTATGTGTGGGATCTGACTATCTAGTTGTTTATCTTTAGTAGCCTCTCTTACCAGGAAATGTCTCCTAGTGTTACCGCTGAGCCATGGTAGCTTGCTACTGCTCTGAAACACTTAGGCTGGCCGGCATGTGTCCTTCTTCGTTCCCGTGTCTGTCCCTCCAGGGAAATGTCACGCTTTGAGTACCGGAGTCCTGTTAGCCCGCTAAAGCCCGGTTTACCGGAGTCCTGCTAGCCCAGTGCTACAGCCCGGACCCACTTGCTGATGACCGACACGTTCGAAGCTGGGTCATGGATGCCTGTCCCTGTAAGTCTGTGCCACTTTGGGTTTACGACTAGTCATGTCAGCCCGGGCTCCTTATCATATGGATGCTAGCGACACTATCATATACGTGAGCCAAAAGGCGCAAACGGTCCCGGGAAAAGGTAAGACGACACCCGTGGGGATACCGTGCGTGAGGCCGCAAAGTGATATGAGGTGTTACCGGCTAGATCGATGTGACATCGAGTCGGGGTCCTGACAGCGTTGGCATTAGAGCCGGACTGCCTGTAGGTTCTCCAAGCCAAACTGGTCGATGTTGAGTCTAGAAATTATTTAGTTATATGTAGGGAATTGTTTGTGGGTTGGAACGTAAGGCTCTTTTTACTCCTTTATCTAATGAATTCTGATCTGAGTCAGTCCATTCTTCCACCGGGGGTTAAGGAATTAGGATCTGTTCTCTCTATCAGGATCACGAGTTACTAATCAGTAGTACCTTATAAGTTGATGGATTCAAGCCTAGTTCAGTTCTACTACCACCTTATGTTGTTAGAATGGTTTCAGAACTTTGATATGATGATGTTGAGTGTGTACGAAATCCTTTGTCAAATGTCTCAAAATCCTTTTTGAGCATTTACAGCTGTTATGCTGCCGAAATTTTGCTAGAAGTTCTAATGCCTTTGCATTATGATTGTGCTTTCAGATGGCCACTCGCGACCTCAATCAAGTGGTTCGCCTGACTCGATGCCTAGATGTACCCGGCCATACTGCCAAGTTGGTCAGGGTAATGACTGAGGCTGGATACCGCTGGTATCCCGAGTACACGGTCGAAGAGCAATTCCGAGATTTTAATCAAAGCCAGTATCTCTGCACTGTCAGGATATTTCCATCTTATCCTGGATCCACCGAGCCTCTTCACTGCTCCTATGGACTCGGGGTTACTATTGAGATGGCTGTGCAGGACGCCGCCTACTCTATGATGACCATTATGCGAGTCAGATCTGGGTTATTTCGGGACTCTGATTTCCGGTATCTGCCAGGATCACTTCCGGGAGCACAAGGGTATCTCCAGGCTATTTATGCTGACCCCACTCAGGAGGATTCACGGACTCGCACCACTGCTGAGATGCTCGAGGATAAGGACCGTGAAAATCGGGCCTTGAGGTTAGAGCTCTTCAATACCCGTGCTGACCATTGGGCCACTTTGACTCGGTTCGCACCGGCGGTGCAAACTGGATATTCAGATATGCGCGATCTCTATCCTGTGAGATCTGCTCTGCCGGACGTGATGGTTTGGCGTGATGTAGGAGGCATCACCCCACCTCGCGGTCCCCGCAGGCCACCGTCTGTTGGTCCAAGGCCTCATCCTAGCCCCTATGGTCCACAAGCTCCGCGAGACCGTCTGTTTCCGGATGATCATGTTGAACTTCCAGGCTATGGAGGCGACTTCTACGAGGACTACTACGGATCGGTCTGAGTTAGCGGTAGTATCACTAGTTCGCACTAGCTGTGTCGTCTATCGTCCCGCGTGACTCGTGGGATATGACCTAGTTTGTACTCTTTCCGGAGGTGTAGAAAAATAATGTATAGGACCTTGGGATGCCTCCGATGAGATGTAATCCTCTTTTCACCGTAATAGTACTTTGTTTGGTCTTGTACTAAACCCTGTATGGTGTGTATGACGATGGAATAAAAGAAGCAGTTTCTGTATCTACCATGTCATACGGATGATCATCTTGCATTCCGAGTTATTCCTTACATTATGTACCCTATGTCGGAATTTTAACATCCTGACTAAATCATTGTCTTGTTTACCTAGGATGGTCAACACGCGCACTAACCCTGCTCCTCAAGAGCAGGCCGAAGGCAGTGAAGTCAGGGATGCAAATCTGCCTCATCCTCCTTCACTAGCCGAGGTTATGATGGAAGCTGAGAGAAACAAGCGGGAGACCAACCATTTGTTGGAGCGTATTGAACAGAACACAGCACACCATCAGAGGACTAACGTGGTGTCACTCAGTGATTTTATCAAATTACATCCATCCACGTTCCACCACTCCGTCGAGCCTCTCGACGCTGATGACTGGCTTCGAAGTATCTCTCACAAACTGCGTTCCGCGCTGGTAGCGGAGGCTGACAAGGTCACCTTTGCTGCATATCATCTTGAAGGCCCCGCCAGTCTATGGTGGGAGAATTATGGAGCTATGCGCCCAGCGGGCCATGTCACTTCCTGGGCTGAGTTCAGCGAGGCTTTCCATGAACATCACATTCCGGAGGGTCTCATGGACCGTAAACGTGAGGAATTCTGCAATTTCACCCAAGGCCGACTTTCTGTGGATGTTTATAGTAGGGAGTTTGGTAATCTCGCACGATATGCAACCGAGGAAGTTTCTACTGACGCCAAGAAGCAAGCAAGGTTCCGTAAGGGACTTAGTCCTGAGCTTCGCCGCGACCTCCGTCTGCATGAGTGCACATCTTTTCAGAAACTTGTCAACAAAGCCATCAGTGCTGAAACTGGTCAGACTGACTACGACGCAACACGCAAGCATGGCCGTCATATGGGTTCCTCATCCGGTGCTGGTCCCCAGAAGCGCCGCGTGTGGGTACCCAACACCGCCCTGCCACCCAGGTTCACACCGAGGCCATCTTTCCAGGCGCCTCGCCCTGTTCAACAGTCTGCACCGACCAAGCCCTATGGGGGTCCATCTAACAATGCTCCTCCACGTACCAGTTCCATGACTTGTTTCAAATGTGGGGAATCTGGTCACTATATGCGTGAGTGTCCCCAGACCAACCCCAATCAATCTGCTAAAGCTGTTGGCCGTGGCAAGCCGACAGGGAAAGTGTTTCATGCTAAACCGGTCACCGCTTCACGTGGCCATGTCAACTGTGTCTCTGCCGAAGAAGCTCAAGAGGATCCCAACGTCGTTCTCGGTACGCTTCTTGTTAATTGTCACCCGGCATCTGTTCTTTTCGATACAGGAGCCTCTCATTCTTTTATATCCGAAAATTATGCTCGTTTGCATAACGTTGCATTCTGCGACATGCCATCCACTATGGAAATTTCTACCCCTGGTTCTAGATGGCAGACCTCTAGGGTAAGTTATGGAAATGAAATCCAAGTCGACAGACTTGTTTTTCTCGCATCTTTGATAGCCCTTAAATCTTCAGATATTAACATCATTCTGGGTATGGACTGGATGTCAGCTCATCAAGCCAACATTGATTGCTTCTCTAGGACTGTTTAACTCACCCATCCTTCGGGGAAGATAGTCAATGTCTTGACCCGATTAGCCAAGCGACAATTATATTCTCTTAACGCCAGCCCTTTGCCAGACCTTGAGGACATTCCGATAGTCCGTGACTTTCCGGATGTTTTTTCAGAGGAATTGCCAGGTGTTCCACCTGACAGGGATGTTGAGTTCGTAATAGACCTCATTCCAGGAACCGTTCCGATTGCTAGAAGACCTTATAAGATGGCACCACTAGAACTAGCCGAGCTTAAGAAACAACTCGATGAATCCTTGAAAAAGGGTTTCATCCGCCCTAGTTCATCTCCGTGGGCTTGCCCCGTCCTATTCGTCAAGAAGAAGGATGGTACGGACCGGATGGTTGTAGATTATCGACCTGTCAATTTGGTCACAATCAAGAACAAATATCCACTTCCCAGGATCAACGACCTGTATGATCAGCTCGCTGGATCCTCAGTCTTCTCCAAGATGGATTTGAGGTTGGGCTACCATCAAATCAAAATCAGAAACGGGGACATTCCTAAAACGGCCTTTGTTACTCGTTATGGCCAATACGAGTACACCGTCATGTCCTTCGGACTAACCAACGCTCCAGCCACTTTTTCTCGGTTAATGAACTCAATCTTCATGGAGTATTTGGATAAATTCGTCGTGGTTTACCTCGATGATATACTCATCTACTCCAAGAACGAGGAAGAACATGCCGAACATTTAAGACTAGTGTTGAAGAAACTTCGAGAGCATCGCCTTTATGCCAAATTTTCTAAATGTGAATTCTGGTTGTCAGAAGTGACCTATCTAGGTCATGTAATATCTGGTAAAGGTATTGCTGTTAACCCTGAGCGAGTTCAAGCCGTCCTTAATTGGACTCCACCTGAATCGGTCAAGCAAGTTCGGAGTTTTCTAGGCTTAGCGAGCTATTGTCGTCGCTTTGTCGAGAACTTCTCCAAAGTTGCTAAACCTCTAACCGAACTCCTCAAGAAAGATAAAAAGTTCGAATGGACTCCACAATGTGAGCACAGCTTTCAGGAACTGAAAAGACGCCTGACCTCTGCTCCCGTACTGGTACCGCCAGACTTTTCCAAGGACTTTGTTATCTACTGCGACGCCTCGCGACAAGGACTAGGTTGCATTCTTATGCAAGATCGACACGTAATTGCTTACGCTTCACGGCAATTGCACCCACATGAGGAGAATTATCCTACTCATGATCTAGAGCTTGCAGCCGTAGTCTATGCACTTAAGACCTGGCGACATTACCTCCTCGGTAATCGTTGCGAAATATTCACTGATCACCAAAGTCTGAAGTACATTTTCACCCAACCGGATTTGAATCTCAGGCAGAGACGTTGGGTTGAATTGATCACAGACTTCGACTTAGGAATAACCTACACCCCAGGGAAAGCCAACATCATGGCTGATGCGCTAACTCGTAAATCTTATTGTAACAACCTGATGTTACAACAAAGTCAACCGCTCCTCCATGAGGAATTTCGGAAGCTTAACCTTCACCTTGTACCTCAAGGTTTTCTTTCCACCTTGGTAGCAAAACCTACTCTTACGGATCAAATCATCGCTGCCCAAAGGCGAGATAAGGGAATATCTAAAATCAAAGAGAACATTGCTAGCGGAGGTGCTAGTTGTTTCTCCACAAATGATCATGGTGTTGTGTACTTTGAGAACCGTCTAGTGGTTCCCAAGAACCAGCATCTACGGCAGTTGATCCTTAAAGAAGCTCATGAATCTCCTCTCACCATTCATCCCGGTAGTACTAAGATGTATCAGGACCTACGCCAGAGGTTCTGGTGGACTAGGATGAAGAGAGAAATTGCTCAGTTTATTGCTAATTGCGACGTCTGTCGTCGTGTAAAAGCAGAGCACCAACGGCCTGCTGGCACCCTTCAACCCTTAGCTATTCCTAAATGGAAATGGGATAAAATTGGTATGGATTTCATTACCGGTTTTCCCAGGACCAAGAGAGGGAATAATGCTATTTTCATCGTGGTCGATCGTCTTTCCAAAGTAGCCCATTTCTTACCTGTTCGTGAGAGTATAACCGCTAGTCAGCTGGCAGATTTGTACATCTCCCGAATAGTGTCTCTCCATGGTGTTCCTTTGGAAATTAACTCGGATCGAGGAAGTCTTTTCACCTCTCAATTTTGGGAAAGTTTCCAAAATGCTATGGGGACTCGTCTCTCCTTTAGCACCACTTTCCACCCTCAGTCGAGTGGTCAAGTGGAACGCGTCAACCAAATTCTAGAAGACATGCTTCGAGCCTCTGTTATCTCTTTCGGAATGGACTGGGAGAAGTGCCTTCCATTTGCCGAATTCGCTTACAACAACAGCTATCAATCTAGCTTGGGTAAAGCCCCTTTTGAAGTTCTTTATGGACGACGGTGTCGAACACCCCTTAACTGGTCAGAGACCGGGGAAAGACAATTCTTTGGCCCGGACATGATTCAGGAAGCAGAAGAACAAGTTCGCATCGTTCGTGAAAAGTTGAAAACAGCCCAATCTCGTCAAAAGAGTCAATATGACCGAAAACATAAGGCTATGACTTTCGAGGTTGACGAGAAGGCTTATCTTCGGGTCACCCCTCTGAAGGGAACCCATCGTTTCGGTATCAAAGGCAAATTGGCTCCTCGTTACATTGGACCTTTTCGCATTCTCGCCAAACGAGGAGAAGTTGCCTACCAGTTGGAACTACCTCCGCACCTCTCCAGAGTCCACGATGTCTTCCACGTTTCTCAACTTAGGCGTTGCTTCTCGGATCCTATCCGTGAAGTGGACCACGAAACACTTGATCTCCAAGATAATCTTACATATCGAGAGTACCCCATTCGTATCCTCGATCAGGCCGAACGTACCACCCGACGCCAGAATATCAAGTTTCTCAAAGTTCAATGGTCGCACCATTCTGAAGATGAAGCAACCTGGGAAAGGGAGGATCGTCTTCGACTCGAGTATCCCGCCTTCTTCCCGGAGGAACCCAAATCTCGGGACGAGATTCTTTTGAGTGGGGGTGAGTTGTCACATCCTAGTTAGCCATGCATTAGAGTGTTGCATCATGTTTACTCTTTCACCAGAAACTTGAAATGGGGATCTGTGAAACCCTCAGAATCATTTGGAAAATGACCCAAATAAAAATTTCTCCAAAAGGGTCCAAGAAAATGCTCATGTTGCTCTCTGAAAATATTGGACAGAGATAAAAATCAAACCAATATTTTTAAGAGCTCATAGGTATTTATTTTGGGCATTTGGAATTAATGCATAAATATTTGCATTGGAAATATATTAATTATATATATTAATATATGTCCAAATATTATGCCATATATAAAGGAGCTCTGGAATAATATATCTAGCCCCTGCAAAAATTGGCATAAGTTAAATAAATGATTTAATATATTATTTAAATCAAAACAAATGTCAGAAATTAGAAAACAAAAAAAAAATAAAAGGGGGAGAAGCTTACCTGGGATCCTCCACTGTGCGGCCCAGCCAGCTGGCTGGCCCAGCCAGCAGCCGGCCCAGCCCACCTCCCTCCTCTGTCGTCTTCGTCCCGACAGAGGGAGGGGAGTGTGGCCGGCGCGCGCGCGCCACCGCGCCACGCCACCTCTCTCCCTGCCTGCCTCCCCTCCCCTCCTCGCCTCGATGCCCCTGGACGACGCCACGCCTCCCCCCTGCTCTCTCTCACTCCCCCTCGGCTCTTCCCTCCTCTCCCTCGCTCCCTCACTCACGGCCGAACACCACCGTCGCCGCCGTTCGCCATAGCAACCGTCTCCGGCCACCCCTCGCTCCCCCGACTAGCTCAGAAGCTTCGCCTCGACCCCCTCTTCCTCCCCACCGCTCCACGGGCCTCTGGAAGCCCTGCATCGCCGCCACGTCGCCGTTCCCCTCTTCGGGCTCCGACCATCATCGCCGTCGAATTTGCCGTCTCCAGCGCGTCTCCGAGCCCGCTTCGACGCCCACTGCAACCGCGGTGAGCCCCCGGGTCGTTTCCCCTTTCTCCCCTGGTCTCTTTCAACCTCTAGGCCTTAGCCCCACCTTGGCCGAGAGCTCCACGCCGCCGGCGAAGTCGCCGTCGTGGCCACGGTCACCGTAGCACCCAACCGAGCACACTATCGTGCTCCACACCTCACTAGGAGCACGCAGCACGCACTAACACCTCCCCAAACCCCCTGCAACGCCGATTCCGACCGTACCCGAACTCCGGCGGCCGCAGCCGAGCTCGCCGCCGTCGACTCCGGCCACCCCAGGCCCAGCCACGGCCACCGTTCGACGCGCGGGAGCAAGGGCTCTCCAACGAGCCCAAGCACGGCCTCGCCCGTGCCCTGTAGCGCGATCCCGCGTCGCGCCGCCGTCTCGGGCCTCGCCGGCGTCACGTCGCCGGTGGGTTTGACCCACTTTGACCACGGCAGGACCCCCCATGAGTCCCTGACAGGTGGGCCCAGCCCTGTAGCTAATTAGGATTAGTGCTAACCACAAATGGTTAACCCCCTAACACTGACAGTGGGCCCCAGCGCCACTAACCCCTAATTAGGAATAAATTAAACCTGTTAAACCCCCCTGTCACTGACGTGTGGCCCCCACACGTCAGGTTTGACTCCAGCCAGCCGCAGTTGACCACTGACGTCATGCTGACGTCATGCTGGCGCAGTAATTATAATTTCTGAATTTAATTTAAATCAGGAAATTCCAGAATATTATTTAAACTTCAAAAATTCATAACTTTTATTCTGTAACTCCAAATTGGATAAATTATATATGAAAAATGATCAGAAAAATCCAATCTATCCATCTGTACTATTTTCATGCATGATCAAACAAGTTAAATTGATGTTTCAAGCAGAACAAAGAAAAGCACTTTAAGAGGCCATGTTTGAGTTTGAAATTTGAATCTTTGATTCAAATTTGTTCAAACCCTTCTGGTTTTAGTTGCATTAGTCCAACACACTCATATTGCTATGTTTCATGCATGCATCATATTGTTGCACATTGTTTGGTGATGGTTGTGTATCGGTGTCCTTGCGACAGGTTCTGCCCCCGAGGAGTACCGTGATTACCCTAACGAAGAACCGTATCAGTGCATCGAACCATCAGGCAAGCAACCAACCATTTGATCATATCGATACAATCCCATGTTCTCGCTCCTGCTCTCTTTTACTGCATTAAGACAACACGTTTCAAACTGCTGTGTGCTACGGTAGTTGAACCCATTTCCTCTGCATGACCTGTCATTGCCACAGTAACTAGATGAAACCCACTAGCATGTGTAGGAGTTGATTGAGCCATATGTATGTGTTGTTCCTACCTTGCTATGCCTGCTATGCTTAGAGTCGTGTCAGGTCTGGTTCATCTGGGTGATGGGCTAGAGTGAAATGATTATGTCGGTAATGAGAGTGGTGTGGTGAACACGATTTGGTAAAGGTATCGATGAGAGGCCATGTAGGAGTACATGGTGGGTTGTTTCATTGAAGCCGTCCTTAAGCACTAAGATCTGTATGTGTGATTTAAGATACAGCTACTACCATGCATTGGGCCCTGAAATATGACCCCGCTCGACTTCTTATTCACCCTAGCCCTCTGTCCAGGAGTTTCAAGTAGTTTCTGGTGTTTGTAGCCTACTGGAGGCCGTGGACAGCGCTGACCGTAGGGGTGGGCTGTGATGCGGTAGGTACGTGGCCGGGTGTACCGAATACCCGTTAGGTATCTCGGGAACCTTGTTCACATCGTTCGGGGCCGTATGGGAAACCTCGGCCGGACTCCCTGCGGATGGAACCTGAATAGGCGATAAACCTGGACTAGAGGCTTAAGTGTTTAGGTAGGTCGTGGTCTACACCCACGTCGGCTTTCGCTTGAAGTCTGCCGAGCACATGTCGTGTGCATACGCTAAGTGGTGGAAACATGTATGAAGAAGTACACCCCTGCAGGGTTATCATAATCTATTCGAATAGCCGCGTCCGCGGTAAAGGACTACTTGGTTGCCTATACAGTTCATAGACAAGTAAATGGAAACTACTAAAAGCCTCAAGATAAGTGTGAGTGCCGAGGATGGCTCTTCCGTAGGAAGACGGAGGTGGATCCTCGGTAGTGTATTGAAGTGGTGAGTAGTGGACTCGTGTGCGCAAAACCATTTCAAATTGAAGTATCGTAGGATAGCCTAGCCAAGAGTCAAAGCTGGCTTGCTGCAATAACTCCACCAACCCTTCTTGATACTATGCATGTATGTAGGATCTGATGTAAGTCTTGCTGAGTACCTTTGTACTCATGTTGCTATAATCTACATTTTTACAGAAGACGCTGCAACCCCTTCTGATGGGTTCTATGTAGACGTTGACATCAACGAGTAAGCTAAAGACCCAGGTGGCGACCCTGAGCTTGTGATGGACCACGTAGTATAGTTAGGCTTTCCAAGCCTCTTTTATTTTACTAATTGTTTGTACTCAGACAATGTACTTCCGCTGCTGGTTTGTATGACTGTATGACTTGTATGTTGGGTCGTGAGACCCGTACCTTTGTGTATGTTATGTATGGCTCCCTGAGCCTTAAATAAAGTACTTGTATCGTAGAGTCATGTTGTGATGCTTCGTTGTATTTGCACATATCGAGCATATTGTGTGTATGATTGAAATGCTTGGTATGTGTGGGATCTGACTATCTAGTTGTTTATCTTTAGTAGCCTCTCTTACCGGGAAATGTCTCCTAGTGTTACCGCTGAGCCATGGTAGCTTGCTACTGCTCTGAAACACTTAGGCTGGCCGGCATGTGTCCTTCTTCGTTCCTGTGTCTGTCCCTCCGGGGAAATGTCACGCTTTGAGTACCGGAGTCCTGTTAGCCCGCTACAGCCCGGTTTACCGGAGTCCTGCTAGCCCAGTGCTACAGCCGGGACCCACTTGCTGATGACCGACACGTTCGAAGCTGGGTCATGGATGCCTGTCCCTGTAAGTCTGTGCCACTTTGGGTTTACGACTAGTCATGTCAGCCCGGGCTCCTTATCATATGGATGCTAGCGACACTATCATATACGTGAGCCAAAAGGCGCAAACGGTCCCGGGAAAAGGTAAGACGACACCCGTGGGGATACCGTGCGTGAGGCCGCAAAGTGATATGAGGTGTTACCGGCTAGATCGATGTGACATCGAGTCGGGGTCCTGACATATGCAAATTTCGAAGTTGGTCCAGATCTGAATAAAACTTATGTTCAAGTTGTTAAACAGCAAGTTAAGATGCACAAAGATGATCTTCACGAGATTCTAGTCAAGTTGCATATAAAGTTCATTTAGTTTGGAGCTACGGCCTAGAAGATATGAGCAAAACAAGTTAAACATGGCATTGATGCAAAATGCACTCAAACATCAAGCAAGCACCTCAAAACAAGGATGCAACATGATAATATAGAACTACATGCAATTCTAAGAAAGTTTCATATAAAGCACACTCAAAAACGGAGCAACGGTGCAACAGACACACACTATACAAGTTATAGCAACAATCTGCCCAAAACAGCAACTAGGCATATTGCAATCATCAAAACAACATGCTACAGCATCTCAACATGAAAACAAAAGGCATGGACATGATGTACAGGTAAGCATTACAAAACATGAACACTGAGCTATCTCCAGAAATCACTAGAACATGCTCAAACACACATGGCAAGATTGCAAATAATAACAGTTCAGACTTTGCAGAAAATAATATCAGGTTGCAATGTTTAGAGCTATCAAACAACATGTTACAGGAACTTATCATGGAAAACAAAGGCATGGCATGAATCTACTAAATGCATAGAACAAAAGTCCCTTACCGACCATGAGCCAAAAAGGATCAGAAAATATGATGGCACCCACGTAAACATAGCAAGTTATATTACAGATTCAAACATGGCAGAAACAGAATTATGAAGGCATGTTGGTGAGCTTGTACCACTCACCACAGATCAATACATGGCATGACAAGGTACCCAATAGTAATAAGACATGTTTATGAAGCTAAGCATGGCAAGAGCAAGTCCATATCATGCAAGGATAAAGTACAACAAGCTTGGCAAAATTGAATATGTAAACAATCTGCCAGGAAACATTTTGAAGCAAAAGTAGAGCACGAAAATGATATGCTAGACTACTTCACAATTGCAAACAAGGGCATGAATGGATAGACAATAACCATATGTTCAAAACACCCTTACTGAAGTATCTCAAAATATGCATGGATCTCTCTGTAGCAACAAGTTTACATGGCATCAAAATAACATCAGAACAGGGACTAAAATCAGCAACATCACGATGCCTAGTATGCATGATTGTGCTAGTCACCACATTGATCACACAAATAAATGGTAAGAACCTCTGTAAAGATGGCATGGCATAGTTCAAAACACATGTAGACATCAACCTCATAGGATGCACACATCAATCATGGCAAAAATGACAAAAGAGCTCGTTCTGATAACAAACAACAGATAACATTATGAAGCACTCTTGCAACGATGATTCAGGCATCAAGATGAGATCAAATGAATATGATGCAATGGAATGAAATGAAGTAATGGTCGAGGCGAACAATTTGACATATTACACGCACGAAACGGAGCTATGGATGCAGAGATATGATGCGATGAACATGGCATGATAATGTCGAAATTACAGGACTTAGTAGTTTTTACCACCTCGAGGGGAAAGTCAACCGCGGCGAGGATTCCGCCGGAATCTCGCCGGAGAGGAGGGGGGTGGCCGGATCGGGGCGGATCCGGGCTGGATCTCGCAGGATCCGGCCGGATCCCGGCGAGGAAGGCGGCTAGGCGACGGGGAGGCGACAGGGAGAGGCGTCGGAGCTCGGCCCCGAGCTCGGGCGGCCATGGCGGGGGTCGCCCTCGAGGAGGCAGGGCCACGCCAGAGCGACAGCGCGCGGAGGCGCTCGCTAGAGGCGCGGCGGCGGCGGGGCAGCAGGAGGCCGAGGGCGGCGGCGCAAGGG
>NC_041381.1:649711442-649720109 GCF_002162155.2 Triticum dicoccoides | reverse complement strand
CGCCGGCGAGGCGGCGGTGGGCGCCGGCGTGGGAGCCGGGTGGCGCGCGGGAGGCGGCGGCGGCGGCACGCGGGCCGCACAGGCCGGCTGCGAGTCGGGCGGGCCCGACGGCGGAGGCGGCAGGGAGCGCCATGTGGCACAATGCGGTTGGTCGGGGGCGGCGGCTGGACATGTCCGGCGCGGAGAGTGAGGAGATCTGGGGTTTCGGGGGGGATTCATCCGCGAAAAATGGAGGGGAGGACCTATTTATAGATTCTGGGAGCTAGGAGATTCCAAATGAGGAGCGGTATTCGCCCACACGATCGTGATCGAACGACCGAGAGCATGGAGGGGAGTTATATGGGTTTTGGGCCACTTTGGAAGGGTGTTGGGCTGCAAAGAGAAGGGGGGGTTTCCGGCTACGCGGTTAACTGTTGTAGTACCAAACGACCTCCAAATGGCACGAAACTTGACAGGCAGTCTACCGGTGCTATACCAAGGCCACTTGAAAAGCCTCGGGCCATTCCGAGAATTTTTAGCACCCGCTCACGAAGAGAGACGAAAGGGGAACACCGGAGGGCATAGGAGTGCCGGATTGCAAAACGGACAACGGGGAAAATGCATAGGAGTGCCGGAGGGCATGAGACGAACACGTATGCAAAATGAAATGCACATGATGACATGATAAAATGCAACATGCAAGCAAATGACATGGCAACGACGGCGAATAACTGGCGGACACCTGGCGCATCGAATCTGGGGCGTTACACGGGGCTGGCTGCCGAAGCGACCAGCAGGGGCGTGGGCCACCTGCAGTGGTGGGGGCGGGCGCAGGAACGACGCCCACGCAAGGAGAGGCTCTCCGAGCAAGGGGGACTCGCTGCCGCCGCAAGCACACCTCCCGGTATGCACCCCTCTCCTCTTCCCCCCCTCTCCTCTCTCACTATCTGCACCTCATCGCCGAGCACAGATGAACTTTGTTGATGAATTTTGTCAGATGTTCTTCAGCATAGATGAATTTTGTTGATGCACTGTTAGGAATTAGGAG
This sequence comes from Triticum dicoccoides, assembly GCF_002162155.2. Classification (NCBI taxonomy): domain Eukaryota; kingdom Viridiplantae; phylum Streptophyta; class Magnoliopsida; order Poales; family Poaceae; genus Triticum; species Triticum dicoccoides. The sequence continues at coordinate 649,719,082 of NC_041381.1, read as the reverse complement.
ATAGCTTGCTTGTTTGGTAGATATTGCATAGATGAATTTTCTTGATGTACTGTTGGGAGTTCTTCATCTTGTTTGTTAAGAATTGTTCAGGCCTTGTTCAGTTAAGATTTGGGGGGAATTTCAGCTAGATGGGATTTATTCCCTGCCAATATCTGTTAACCCCTCTCATTTATCAAGGCCAGAAACAAGGCCTTGGTCTTCAATTGTTTGTCTACAGATTGTTAGGATAATTGTAATTGTAATTGATAGAAACAACATAGTATTTGTTAGGAGCTAGCTAGCTAGTTTGGTTTAATTTGAATTAGCCTTCTCTGCAACATAAATTCATGCCAATTTCAGTGTTGGTTTGATTTATAGTTTGGTTTGTTTCAATGTTGTGGTTAGGCAATTAGCATATAAAATTTTCTGGAATTTTAGCTTCCATTACTTCCATCCATTTTCATTAATTAATGTTGATGCACTTAGATTGATTTGCTAAGTTGCAACAATTTGTTGTCTTTGGCAGATGGACAGAAGCTGGATTAGAAAAGGAGTTAGAAAGTTTTCGAAAGAACATATGAAAGGAGTTGATGATTTCATGGCATTTGTTTGGGAAAATTTCGCCAACGATGCTCACATTCTTTGCCCATGCTGCGAATGCCTCAACCGTCCAAGAATGGCTCAAGGAAGAGTGGAAGATCATCTGCTTCTTAATGGGATGTCCAGCACATATGATAGATGGATATATCATGGAGAACCTTTGGACAGTCAACCTCAACATTTTGAAGCTGATACAGAGGCCCCTCATATGATGGGTGGTGGTGATGCTGGCATTGATTTCATGGAAAAGGTTTTGCGAGATAATGCTGTTTTGGAGGAAGAGGATGGACATGAAGATGATAGGATTCCTGACCTATTAAAGGATTTGTACGATGCTGAAGATCGTGCTGATGGACAGAAGTCGTTGTTTGCTGAGGTGTTAGAGGAGGCGAGGCGCGCAGCTCATGAAGGGGGTAAATTTTCAAGATTTACCTTCACTGTGAAGTTACTCCACATCAAGTCTTTCTACCGGATTAGCAATGCCGCATTCAACGCAATACTCTGTCTTTTGAGCTTGCAATTCCCTGATAGTTGTGTTCCCAGATCATATGATGAAGCATTGATCATAATCCACAGGATGGGGTTAGGTTATGTGTCAATACATGTGTGCCCAAATAATTGTGTCTTGCTTCGGAAGGATTTAGCAAAGCACGACAACTGTCCAAAATGCAATGCATCTAGGTGGAAAGATGCTGATGGGAAGAAGTCAATACCGGAGAAGGTACTGAGGCACTTTCCCTTGATACCAAGGCTGCAGCGGATGTTCATCTTGAAGGAATCATCGCGTGAGGTATAGTGGCACAAGCTGAAGCGATAACCTATGGACAATGAGCTGAGTCATCCAGTGGATGGAGAGGCATGGAAAGAGTTTGACAGTATACATTTAGATTTTGATGCAGATCCACGGAACATAAAACTTGGCATTGCCACAGATTGGTTTAATCCGTTTGGGAACATGAGCACGTCTTATAGCATGTGGCCAGTTTTTGTGGTGCCATATAACCTGCCACCATGGGCACGCATGGATTAGTCCAACTTCATGATGTCATTGCTTATCCCGGGTCCAGAGTCTCCAGGAAAGGATTTTGATGTCTTTATGGAGCCCCTCGTAGAAGAACTGCTCCAGCTTTGGACTGGTGTACCTACATACGATGCCTTGAGTCCGGAAGAAAAGTTCAATCTACGTGCTGCAATCATATGGTCCATCCATGATTTCCCGGCTCTGCACACTCTGTCTGGGAGGATCACAGCGGGTTATCAGGCTTGTGTCCATTGTGACAAAGACCCTTGCTCAAAGAGAATAAGGAGCAACATCTGCTATATTGGGCACCGCCGCTTTCTTCCCCAAAACCATCGCTGGCGAAGAAGCAAAGATTTTAATGGTGAGAATGAAACCCGTGACAAGCCAGCTGAATTCACTAAAGAAGAGCTGGAGCAGCAACTTGAAAAGGTGAAAGATGTGAGACCAGGAAAGCTGGCGAAGAAAAGAAAGCGTGAGGAAGGTCAATGTTGGGACCGGAGGTCTTGTTTGTGGGACCTGCCATACTGGATTGATATGAAATTAAGGCATAATCTCGATGTAATGCACATTGAGAAAAACATATGTGAGAATCTGCTAGGGACGTTTATGAACATTGAAGGGAAGACAAAGGGCACGGTTAGTTCTAGGCTTGATTTGGAGGACATGGGCATAAGAGAAGATTTGCATCTACAGCACAATGAAGATGAAGATTCATTTGAAATGTCATGAGCATGGTATACAATGAGTAAAGAACAAAAGCTTGCATTCTGTGAATTCCTAAGAGCATGGTTACTTCTGATGGATTCATGCTTTCAGTACTGAAAACCCATGATTGTCACATCCTCCTCCAAAGGATTTTATCGGCGGGCCTGCGAGGAATCATGCACAAGGATGTATATGAAGCGGTTGCTGAGCTGGGAAATTTCTTTAGAGAACTGTCCTACAAAACACTCAAGTTAAACTGTCCTGGAAAGACTTGAAAAAGAAATCCCAATTATTCTTTGCAAGCTCGAGAAGATTTTCCCTCCAGCTTTCTTCATCGTGATGGTCCATTAGGCGGTGCACTTACCAAAAGAGGCAATGCTTAGAGGCCCTGTGCAATACGGTTGGATGTACCCAATCGAAAGAAGGCTGCTTACTTGTAAGCGTTATGTGCGAAACACGGCAAGACCTGAAGGTTCTATTGCTGAAGCATATGTCATTGACGAGTGCTTGAATTTTTGCTCTAGATACTTTGGCGATGTGGAAACAAGATGGAACCGGCCGGGCAGAAATAGAGAGCGGTCTGATTCGCAAAGTGGTGATGTCTCTGTTTTCAACCATAGTGTGAACTTTCTTGGAGCCTCACAATACTTGGAGGCTGGTGATGAGTATGACAAGATGGTTTGGTTTGTGCTCAGCAATTGCGCCGAGGTTCTACCCTATATCGAGTACGTTATATCTTGTGCACTCATTATATATATATTTTTTGCTTGGCTTGGCACCAGCCTAATTTTTTAATTCACATGCTTTGTTGGCATTGCAGGAAATGCAAGGAAGAGTTAAATCAGGAAGAAAGCAATATCCATGTTTATAAAAGGGTTGCCAAGGGGTTTGCTAAGTGGTTTAAGAATCATGTGAGATATTTAGCAATATGATTTATGTTTTCTGTGTTATTCACCAATTGTTAAATACCATTGTTTGCTAAATGGTGTATTTGTGCAGATTGGAAAGTTGCATGAGGAGGAGAAGGTCAGTGATGATCTATTTGCTTTGGCATGTTTACCGGATAAGCGAGTGAGAGTGTATTCAGCATGCATTGCTGACGGTGTCCGGTACCACACCGTTGACCGCGAGGAAAAAAGGAAGACACAGAATAGTGGAATCGTCACTAAGGGGTCACATGATGGTGAGATCATTGACTTCTATGGTCAGTTGAGAAGCATCGTAGAGTTGCAGTACAACTCTAGTGGAGGCATCCACCGCTCGGTAGTCTTATTTTGCTGTGACTGGTTTGAGCTTGGTAGCAAGAAGAAGAGAGACTCTTTTGTCAAATATGATGGCCACTTCAAAAGCATCAACACTGCAAGGTGCTGGTATAAGAGTGATCCCTTTATTCTAAAAACACAAGGAACAATGGTGTTTTATCTGCCATACACTCTTTTGCACGGAAAATGGCGATTTGTGCAAAACTATCAGCACAGACACTTGTGGAGTGTGACTGAAACTGAAGTGGAAAAGGGCCCCGGTGATGGTGGACTAACATACCAAGATGATGACTCTACGGAAGTTCCGTTGCAAGCTGGTCATGACTCTATGGAAGTTCCGGTGCAAAGCAGAGTGCGAAGGGACCGGGAACGTGTGATCCTTGGTGCTGCAACAGTTGAAGGCATCAAGAAAAGAAGAAAGGTGGTAGCGGATGGACATGAGAGCGAGGATGAGGAAGACCGGACTGATCATACTATGCTGCAATATTGTAGTGATGATGAGGAAAACAGGAGTGGGCTTAGCACTACTAGGAAAAGGGCTATAGATGGGATGGACACTAATGGCGCACCAGAGAAGTAGTGCGCCACTACTATATACTAATGGCGCACCACTTGGCGATGCTCCATTAGTGTGGAAGACACTAATGGCACACCAGACAAAAGGTGCGCCACTAGTGAATTTTTTTTTTCATTTTTAACATACTAATGGCGCACCGGACCGAAGTGCGCCATTACTAGTTCTAACTAGTAATGGCGCACCAGCCACAAAGTGCGCCAGTACTATATTTTTTTATTCTTTTTTTGCAAAACTACTAATGGCGCACCGTGTCATAGTACGCCATTACTAGTTTAAACTAGTAATGGCGCACCAACTGCAGGTGCGCCATTAGTGTGTGTGTGTGTGTGTATATATATATATATATATATATATATATATATATATACTTTTTTGCAAAACTACTAATGGCGCACCACATGCAGGTGCGCCATTAGTAACCAGGGTTACTAATGGCGCATTTGCAGGTGGTGCGCCATTAGTAACCTGGGACCCCAACAAGATATTTTGGACAACCACACCTACCCACTCACTTTCCCCACTTCATTCCCTCCACCTCCTTCTCCAAGCTTTCGGCTGCCTCCTCCTCCTCACCTCATTTGCACCATAGATTCATCAAAATTAAGTGGTGAAATTACATTTTTTGATAGGTAAGTAAGGGGAAAGATATCTTCATGATGTAGATCTACTTTTTTCCTCCCTAGCTCGCTCCAACACCGTGCACATTCACTTTTTGTGGCCTAGCTAGATCTATGTATGTTTGTGGTGTTGCATGTGTTTGTGGTGTTGCATATATGTTTGTGTTTGCAGGTACCGGTATTTGAAATGCGATAGTTGCCAATATTTTGCCGGAATGTTGATTCATTTCCGTTTCGGCGAGAATTTTGGCACTATGCATTCTTTTTGGTCCTATTTTTAGGGAAGGTCATGCCAAATTTTTTCTTGGTTCTAAAATATCGTTTTGCTCTACCCCGTAGGCGACCATGGTCCGCACGATGACCGAAGGCATCGTGAATAGGTTTTTGAGCTCCACGAAGGCCGAGATGCTTCAAAAGAACGAGACAGAGATAAGATGTCCGTGTCGAAGATGCAAGCTGAAGAGCCTTATTGTGGACCCGGATTCCGGGCAGGTGCGGGACCACCTGCTCTTGCGTGGTTTCATGGATGGCTTTCGGTGGCAAGGTGATGAAGATGACTATGAAGTCGTCCATGGGGGGCGGGCAAGAAATTAGGAAGGGCAACAAGACAACCACCATGGCGAGGGCGGGCGAGAAGACGAAGAATCTCCAGGACATGATCACGACGGTGATGCTGTACACAGTCATCATGTAGAAGATGTCGTACATGATGATGAGGAAGATCAAGACGAAGGGCATGATCATGAAGATGAAGATGCCGGAGCAAACGACGATGGAGGCTGGGTGCAGGACCCTCATATTCAAGAGCTGCTTCTCAAGCAGACGGATAACGCAAGAGCTGCCGCCCGAGAGAAAGCCAAGCTGGATCAAGTGGAGATAGATGCGGTTACTCCATTGTATGAAGGATGCAGGCCCGAGGATACCCGCCTGAAAGGAACGCTCATGGCTCTAGAGATGAAGGTAAAACACAAAATCACCTATGCATGCGTCGACGAGAACATGTCATTCTGGCACGAACGTCTTCCCAAGGGGAACATGTGCTCAACCAGTTTCGAGGAGGCGAAGAAAATCGTGTGTCCTCTAGATTTACCGCATGTGAAATACCATGTGTGCATGAACAATTGCATCATTTATCGGGACGAGCACGCGGAGTCTACCATATGTCCGGTGTGCGGCGTCACTCGATACAAGAAGAGGAAGAAAGCTCCTCGAAAATCGGTGTGGTACTTTCCGATCACTCCTCGTCTGCAGCAGTATTTCGCGGACCCTAAGGTAGCAAAGCTCCTGCGTTGGCACGTGGATAGGGAGGAGAAGAAGCGGGAAGATGACGGAAATGATCCAGAGATAAATAAAAAAGACAAGATGCTGAGTCACCCTAAGGATGCGAGCCAGTGGCAAGCGTTGAACTTCGAATACCCAGGATTTGGGAAGGATCCAAGGAACATCATGCTGGGCGCGAGCACCGATGGAGTCAACCCGTTTGGCAGCCAGAGAAGCACACATAGCACCTGGCCTGTGTTTGTGTGGATGTACAACCTTCCCCCCTGGTTGTGCATGAAGAGGAAGTACATTCACATGAGTATGCTAATTGAAGGGCCGAAGCAACCAGGGAACGACATCAATCTGTATCTGGGGCTGCTGAAAGTGGAGCTAGACACGCTGTGGAAAATGCCAGCCAATACGTGGGACGCCGTAGAGAAAGAATATTTCCTTATGAGAGCCGCACTACTCACGACAGTGCACGACTATCTCGGTTACAAATATCTCGCGGGGAAGGTAGTCCACGGATTTTTTAGATGCGTAAGGTGCATGGATGACACAACGTATCGCCAGCTAGATAGAGATCCCGGGTCTTCGAAAACCGGGTTCATGGGACATCGATGGTGGCTTCACGACGATGACCCGTGGAGGAAACACAAGGATCTGTTCGATGGTGAAACCGAACCCCGAAAGGACGTCCATTTCATAGAAGAACTCCATTTGCGAAAAAGAAGGGCAAGAAGATTGTGAACAGATAGCTAGCTAAGATCTTTTGTATTTAAATCGTAGTCTTCATTTCTCGATTGTATTTCATGGGCACTTTTTTATATCATGAATATTTTTAAATTTCATGGACACTCGATCTCGATCCTCCTCCATCTCGATCGCTATCTCACCTCACCAGATCCGGTCCCCCACTCCACCGTCGCCGACGACCCACCGCACCCTCCCCCGCTCCACCGGCCGCCGCCGACGACCCCCGGCCCGCACCCTCCCCCACTCCACCGTCGCCGATGACCCACCGCACCCTCCACTCCACCTTTTTCATATTCATAAATATTTACAAATAACAAATTTGAACATATTTTTAAAAAAAATTATTACTGTTTTTTTTAAATATTACTGTTATGATTTAAACAAGTTTGAACATATTTAAACACATATAAATATCAAACAACATTTTAAATGCAACAAAATTAAAAATTGGGGAGCCTAGGAATCGAACCCAAGACCTCCTAGTGTGTGTGCTGCGTGTTGACCAGTCGGGCTAGTGGGCGGGTTCTGATGTAGATTAGGTTAGGTGGAATATAACCTGAGGGCTCGAACTGTAATAAAAAAACATTCTAATGGTGCACCGCTGCGGGGTGCACCATTGCTATCTAAAAAAACATTCTAATGGCGCACCGCTGCGGGGTGCGCCATTAGTAAGCTTCCCCCCACTCCACCTATTCCCCACCCTCCCTTCCTCCCCACTCGACCTAATTTACCCCCTCTGCCCCAACCGTATGCCGCCGCCGCGCCTGCACGCCCCCTCCATCCCCTCCGTCCCCTGCCGCCGTCGCCCCGACCCCCGTCGGACTCTACCCCCACCGCCCCCGCGCCCCCCACCACTGCAGCTC
>NC_041381.1:649681446-649711258 GCF_002162155.2 Triticum dicoccoides | reverse complement strand
CCGCCCTCACGCCCCCGCGCCCCGAGCCGGAGGAGGAGGACGAGGAGGAGGAGGAGACGACGACCGCCTCTACCTCAGCTCAGCTCTGCTGCCGCGTGGTCTTGTGCCGGCCCCGAGCCCTAGGGATCCGGCACGACCGCGGCTTCCTCCGGGTCCAAGGCGGCCGACCGGCGACGTGTACGCCCTCGACTGCAGGTGAGCCCCTCCCCTCCACTTCCTTCTTCTTCTTCTTCCTCTTGCCCTCAACCTCTGCTTGCTTCCTAATTGCCTCTGATTCTAGCCATGTAAAATTAGAACTAATACATGTATGCTTGGTCTTTATTTACAAAGAAGTAAATCGCATGGTTATATATCTGCTCTGTTTTGCTGCTGCTTCAGTTTGTTTTGTGTTGCATTGAGAGGCAGAAGTTTCTTTTCTTGGTCTGCTGCTTCAGTCTGCTTCAGTAAGCTTAGTTGCTGCAGGAAGTCAGAGTGATTATGACCATGCCCAAGGTTTGCCCCATGTGGCGTGAATTAAACTAGGATGAGGAGTGACAAATTGAAGTGAATTTGTTTGTGCTATACTGTAGTCAAGAGGATCTGATTGTTTGTTTTCTTACACAACGAGTTACCTTTAATTGTGAAAAAAAACGAGTTACCCTTGGTTCTGTTTGTGTTGTGTGCCTGTATCATCTATTATTCTATGTATGTTATTGAGCTTTACATCTATTAAGTTGTATCTTGAATTCTTGATAGAGATGCACTGGATTCGCAAGTAGTTTTAGTGTTTTGTTCTAGATAAGTCATCCAAGCAGTAAATTTGGATTAAGTTTTACTTACTAAACTGGATTTCTTTAGCTTAAGACCATCTACAGTCCACTTAAGCTTTACCATTTGATAGTAGGTTATTGTCGGCTAACTTGCCAATTACATTATCCTTAAGCTTTAGAGCTATCTGTGGCTTCTTTTCGGCAGCAACAACATGTGCTTGCAATCTACCAATTGCATCATCCTTCACCTTAAGAGCATCAACACTGTGCTGAAGGTTTTCAGCTGTCTATACGTGTTGCGTTGCACTACCAGCAGCTTCTGCTCACGATCTTTCAAGCGCATGGTTTGGGTAGTTTCTTGTTTTTACTTTAGTTGTGGCTGCTTTCTTCTTGTATCATAAATGAAGTCAAAGAAAGCATTTCTGAGATCAAAGATGATTCCTCATTTCTAACGTTGCTATGTGCATGTGTGTGGCTTCGTTGTGTAATTTTCATTCAGTCAGCAGTTCCAGGGCTTGAAGTTGGTGCTACTGCCTGGATTTAAATTAGTTGCCAATTCACATGTCAACTACTGAACCCTCATGAATATTCATCCATTCTGGTAGTTCTCATCTCACAGCCATTTTGAAGCACTCGAACCGCAATGTATTGAAATATCCCACCACAATTTGTCTAAAAAAAATGTTTGTTTGCACCTCATCTACTTCTTGCTTCATATTGAGCCTGAACCATCACACCTGCTTAGCATATGATGGGGTCCAAAATCTGTATAACAATTTAATTTTTTTTGCATTGAAAGGTTCACCCAAATTACCATTAAGAGAAACCAGAGCTTGCTACAAAGTCTCGAATACTAATCTTTATAACTATGTGCTTTCTTTTCTATATTTTCTGAGAGGTGGCACATATGTTTCTGATGCCATATTTGTTGGTTTTTTCTGGAGGGTGATGATGTCATGTCTCTACCGTAGATTAAAATGAATGGAAGTTTAAAAATACGAGAGAAGTTGTCTTGACTAATTACATGTTTATGTAAAACAGAATAGCAGGGATATTTTACAACTCCTGTGTGTGTAGTTGCTTGTTTTTATCGTAGTTGTGGCTGCTTTCTTCTTGTATCATAAAAATATCCCTGCTGCTGTATTTGTGATGATGTTGTACTTGTGATGATGCTACTTGTGATCTTCTGAAATGACCCATTGGCGACTTCATTACGCGGGGATAATGATTTTGCAGGTACCCCGAGAGGCCCTTGAGTTTGCCGGAATGTTGATTAACTTCCATTCCGGCAAATTCGGGTACTCCATATGTCCTATTTTCAGCAAAGGTCATGCTTAAATTTTCCGTGAATTTTAGCATGACTTTACTAAAAATAGGACATATGGGGTACTTGCGACTAATGCCTGTTATCATGCATGTTTTATGATCTGTTGTAAGGGTACTAATTGGTCTCTTCTGCTGCTTATCAGAGATGGCGGGAAGTAGCCGCCACACTGCGACACCGCAGTACGAGTTGGATGCTTCCGAGTTGTTTAGTATCATATTTGGGACTTCAGTATCATCCATGACGGAGGTATATAAAACGAGAGATCTCCCCTTCACCCATCTCATTATGATATCTGTTGTTTGCTACATCACTCATTGTCCCAAACTACAGAGGCTACCTGACAGTTTTATGAACATGCTGGGTGAAGATCTGCCAAATAATGTGAAGCTGCGACAGGCCGACAGCGGGTTTCGCAGGAAGTGGGATGTGGAGTTGGTGATTAAGGAGGGCCACATGTACTTGTCTCGTGGGTGGGAGAAATTCTACCGTGCCTACGACCTGCGGCTGGGGTACTTCCTTCTCTTCAGGTACGACGACGACGCCACCATGCTCATCGTGAAGGTGTTCAACGCGACTATTTGTCGCATGCGCTACGCTGACGATGATGATGCCGGTACGTTCTGCCTCTTATTATTCCTCTACATTTGGCTTTGTCTCACATCGATTGTTGACGGTCATTGTTGCATTTGGACAGGTAATGGGAGTAGCAGCAGCGACACTGGCTACAGCCAAAGCAGCAGTGACTATGGCTGTAGCAAAAGCAACAACGATTCTGGCTTTAGCGAAAGCAGCAGCGATTCTGGCAGCAGCATAGACAACAAGAAGGATGATCCGGACTGGAGTGCGGGAGAAGAGGAGCAGAGTGGGGATGAGGAGCTGCAGGATGACGATGGGCATCAGGCTGAGGATGACCTAGCACTGGTGGTGGCTGACCAAGGGCAAGAGATGGTGGTGGCTGACCATGGGCAAGAGATGGTGGTTGCTGACCATGGGCAACAGATGGAGATGGCTGAGGATGACCTAGCGATGGTCGTGCCCGTCCTGCCTGAAGGTGGCCTCGCGATGGTGGTGGTGCCTGACAATGACCACGCATCGGTGGTGGCGCCAGCAATCCCACAGCTGGGCGACATGACCGCGCCAATTGTGGTAGAAGACTACATCCCACTGCCTCCACTGCCTCCACCGCCTCGCCGCTCTTGGCGCATCAGGCTGAGGAAGGAGAAGGAGAAGAACAATGCATCAGAACTGAACTTTGTCAGGTATGTCAGATCTCCAAAATGATATATATATATACTTAGTTACCTATGTTATCTCTAATATGCTTAGTTTCCTATAGGTTAGCTTCGTTTTACCTAAGTTGGCTCTAATATGCTAACTTAGAGCTTATATGCTTAGTTTCCTATAGGTTAGCTCCAAACTAACTTACGTTAGCACAAAATGATCAAGTTTACATAATAAGCTTATAGTCTTTTTCTTATTCTTCTTCTTTTCCAAAATGACATAGGTTAGCTTCATTTTACCTAAGTTGGCTCTAATATACTAACTTAGAGCTTATATGCTTAGTTTCCTATAGGTTAGCTCCAAAATAACTTATGTTAGCACAAAATGATCAAGTTTACATAATAAGCTTATAGTCTTCTTCTTATTCTTCTTCTTTTCCAAAATTCTTCTTATTCTTCTTCTAGTGTTCTTCTTCTTCTAGTATTCTTCTAGTCTTCTTCTTCTTCTTCTTCTAACTTCTTGTTTGTCATTTTGCAGATTTGATTTAATTCATGGAAGCTTGCATGGATGGAGTGCTTCTTTTCCATTTGTGTTTTTATTTTGTATCAATGTGAAACTTTTGTGAATTGATTGATAACGGTGTTGGATGAACAATGTGAAACTTTTGTAATATGTAACGATGGAACTATGTGTTGGCTATGTATGTATATATGATGGAATTTGTGTGTTGGCTATGATTGTTATATGGATGCTTGTTGTATATATATGTGTTGGATATCTCATATGTGAAATAGTGACCTGAGATTAAGAAAAAAAATTTAAAAAATTGTTACTAATGGCGCACTACCATGTGGTCCGCCATTAGTATAGCAGACACTAGTGGCGCACTGTGGGCAAAACTAATGGCACACTGCGTGGTGCACCATTAGTATACTAGATACTAATGGCGCACCAATGGTGCGCCATTAGTAAAAAATACTCGTGGCGTGATACTAATGGCGCACTAGTAGTGCGCCATTAGTAGGCAAAACCGGTGCTCCATTAGTAGGCCTTTTCCTAGTAGTGTAGAGTTCCTTATTTTCGTATCGACGACGATGAGTAGCGAATGGACATGAAGGTTATACTATTACTACATGTTCCTTGTTTTGATTGGTGATCAACCTTCTCTGTAGTTTTTGTTGATGTGATCCTGATGTAGTTTTTCTACTACAATTCTCTCCAGATAGCAAAATGCATGAGACTTTGGTGATGAAGAGGCAGATGGTGAAGATACAATGAAAAATTTTGTGCCATTTTGGCTGATGGTGAAGATACAATGCATTAAAACTCTAGTGCCATTTTCGCTGATACTTTGGTGCCATTTTGGTGGCATTTTTTGCTGTTTTGGCTGATGTTGCTTTGGTGCCATACTTTGGTGCTGTTTTAATGCTTGAAGATTGATCTCTTAATATGGTTGCAGTGATCATTAATTTTAGAGAAAAATATGGCTATTATTTTTTTTGTTTTGTTTCAGAAACAGGAGGAACCAAAGGGCCCACGTCTCCCCTCCAGAGTTTTTGAGGGCCCAAGTCTCCCCTCCTAGACGTTTGAGTTTTCGAGGCAACTCCCCACGTCTCCCCTCCACTAGCAACTCCCCACGACACAGAGCGGTTTTTCTTCCCACGTCTAGGTAACTCCCCTCGTATTCCATTGCCGCTCCATCTTCCTCCCTTTGCCTCCCTCCTCATTCCATTGCCGCTCCATCTTCCTCCCTCTACCTCCCTCTGCCTCCACCATCAAGCAACTCCCCTCTGCCTCCACCATCACTGGCCAGGATGGCAATGGCGGAGGAATACGTGGAGCAACTCCCCTCCATCTGCCAAGAGAATGGCGGAGGCATCATGGAGCAACTCCCCTCCGTCTGCCAAGCATCACCGTGGTGAGGCGTCTGGCAAGGAGCCGCTGGTGGTCGACGATGACGTTTCGGTCCCCGGGCAGAAGCATGACTACACTGTGCCGCTCAAGGTTGATATCCACCTGAAGGAGCCACTGGATGTCGCATGCACCAGCAATCCAGACGAAGCCGACAAGAGGATCCGCGAGATCAGGAGGAGGCTCGGTGGCATGCTTTCTCGGTCGATCAGCGTTGATGTCGAGTATACCAGGGAAGACGAACCTTCGCAAATGGAGGATCACGTCCTGGTATACCACATCACTGCGACAACCAAATGGTAAAAACATCCAGTTCTGAAGTTTCTGAAGTTCAGAAGTTTCTGTCTAATAAGTAGTTTCTGAAGTTTTTGGAGTAGATGCAATAGTTCTGAAGTTCTAAAGTAGATGCAATACTAGTTCTGAAGTTCTGAAGTTCTGAAGTTCTGAAGTTTCTGTCTAATTAGTAGTTTCTGAAGTTTCTGAAGTTTCTGAAGTAGATGCAATAGATCTGAAGTTCTGAAGTAGATGCAATACTTGTTCTGAAGTTCTCAAGTTTCTATCTGATTAATAGTTTCTAAAGTTTTTGAAGTAGATGAATTTGATGCACCAGATTAATTTGATGCAGGCCCAAGGAACTCCACCCGCTCCTGCAGGAGAAGAAGTTGTACACCTTTGTTGGCTTCTCCATTGGAGGTGACAAGGAGAAGCTGAAGTTGTCTGGTTCAGAGATCAACCCCGACAAGTACGTCGACATGCAGCGCAAATGGAGAGTTCCAAACAATGGAAAGAAGTGGTAGTCTTTGGCTGAGTTTGCAGCCAGCCTCATCCACCCATCCTACAAGGAAATGAAGCAGAAGATCAACAAGAAATCGAACCACCTACTATGGGGGAACAGCCCACTGCCAAACAAGCTCATCGAGTACGCCACGAAAGATGCGTACGTCACCTACGAGGCATGGAAGAAAATCGAAACCATCAAAAAGGTTTGGAGCAATGGCAAGAGGCGGAGGATCATTGGGATGACCCCTACTACTAGGGATATTGAGTTGTTTGTGGTATTGGGATGACCCCTACTACTGTGTCTCAGTTTGTAGTTATGTGGTTGAACAAGTTTGCTTTTGTTATGTTAAACAAGTTTTCTTTTGTAATGATGAACAAGTTTGCTTTTGTTATGTAGTTATGTGATTGTTATGATGCTGGTGCAGAACACTTGTTGTGATTGTTATGATGCTGGTGCAGAAATGAAAAAACACTTATGGTTGTGATGTAATGCAAAATCCTTCAAGTTTTGCTGATCATTTAGTTCAAGTTTTGGTCAGATCATACAGAATGTTGTCTAGAAGTTTTTGTGATCATTTAGTAGCTGTTATGCTTGTTGTCAAAGACAACAGAATGTTGTCTTGTAATGCAAAAAATTGCAAAAAAAATATAGAATTGAGATGTTATGCTTGCTGTTTTGATCATACAGAAGATTTTTTGAACATCTTTAGTTCAATTTTTGGTTAGAGTAGTTGTTGTGATCATACTTTTTTAACTGAATTTAGTAGTTGTCTTGTAGTTGTCATGTAGTTGTTGTGATCATGTAGTAGTTGTTGTGATCATACTGTTTTAACTTAATTTTGGTCGGAACTGAAGATGCTATTTTAACTGAATTTTTCTTCAACTGAACACATTTTCATTGTGAGCAAAAAAAATATGCGCCAGCGGGGACTTGAACCCACGACCATGCGCTTGTTTCACTATGTTTCTACCATTTGGCTAGGACGATGCTATTAGTCTTCCACTCTATGCCAACCTTTTTGAATATATCAAACTAGTCAAGTATCAAGCACACACCTCACTGACAAGTGGGCCACTCGACCCACTCGCTGACAAGTGGGCCATTTTGCTATTGTACCCAAGCTACCAAAAATATGCGTGCGGCCAAAAAAATATGCGCGTGCGGGGGCTCGAACCCACGACTGTGCGCTTATTTCAATGTGTTTCGACCACTGGGCTAGGAATAGGTTGTTGGTTTTGTACTCTATGCCACACTTTTTAATATATCAAATACAGAACTCGCTGACAAGTGGACCCACTCCTCCACTTGACCCACTCCTCCTCTCCATTATCCACTCGGCCCACTCCTCCTCTCCGCCGCTAGCATCCCCTTCTCCTCCATCGACGGCGACAACCTCCATCGATGGCGACCCACTCCTCCATCGACGGCGACGGCGACGGCCTCCTAAGGTATGAATCTGCCAACTCCTTCCTGTTCCTCTTCCTATTGATTAGATTAGGGTTCCGTGGCACTGATTAGGGTTCCTCTTCCTAAAGAACCACGAGATCCACGACACCCTTTGCAGTCGCTGTCCCCCCCTCTGCAGATTAGGGTTCTTTTAGTACGAGCTAGAGTAGCTAATTTTGGGCGCCTAGCTTGGTTTCCATGTAGTAATGTACTACTGGAGTGTAGGTTTGACTTGCCATGAGGAATTTTTGTTATTTTTGGTTGGGGTTAGATGCACTAGGTTGTGTTTAATTAAAGTATCAAGCATGCTCAGTGACAGATTTGATGATGCTCAGTGACAGATTTGATGAGTGGGGCTACATTATGTTGATCAGTGGGGTTACATTTTGATATACCATCATGGTTTAGGTTGTCTGCTGGCACATTTTGTATTGGATTAGGTTGTGTAAGATTTTTTGGTGTCTGTCTTGATAAGTTTCATTCTTAGTTTGATTCTGAAACTTGGGCCTGTTCTGTTTTATTTTTAGTCGAGATAAGTTTCCTTGTTGGCTGTTTGAAAGCATTAGCTAATTATTTGAGCAGGGTATATGTTGGGGCTACATTTTTGGTTGGGTTTAGATGGGGATATTTTCTGTCATTTATGTTAGTGTTCAGATATGTTCATTTATAGATATGCAACAATGTCCATTTATAGTAGATATGCTTCTAGTTGTGTTCTGGTCCTTTTATAGTAGATTTTAATGTTGTTGCTGTTGTTGTTGATGTTTTTGCCACATGTAGTAATTATTCTACTATTTTGAAGTGCTTGTTTCCTATTTCTATCCAGTCCTGTTGTTTAATTTACAATGCTACTTTTCAGAGAAGTGAGATGGATGGCTTGGAAGGTTTCGAGTTCTTCGAGATCGTAATTGAGAAATCTTCCAGTAGGCAGGTATGTTTTTCATCACTCATTTCTTTATCATCACTCTGCTGTCTAGTGCTTGATTGCCACAATTAACCACTACTTGACCCTCGCTCAGAGGCTGCCTGACACGTTTGCAAAGATGCTCGCCGGCCGTGAGCCCCACAAAGTGAAGTTACGGGAGTCCGGCAGCAGGCTTCACAGGCTGTGGGACGTGTCGGTGGTGTTCGATGGTGAAGGCCACATGTACCTAGGGCCAAGCTGGGAGCATTTCGCCCGCGCCCATGAGCTAGAACTCGGGTACTTCCTTGTCTTCTGCTACGACGGCGACGCCATGTTCACCGTGAATATGTTCGTCAACACCATGTGCCGCATGTACTACCAGCACGACGGCGATGCCAGTAAGCTCTCTGCCTCTCTTCTTCCTGTCCTTTTGGCTTCCTCTACCAGCACGACGACAACACCATGTTCACACATTGTTGCATTTGGCCAGGCAGTGGGAGCAGCAGCGGGGATGACGAGGAGGAGAGTGGGCAATAAGATGAGCAGAGCGGGGATGATGACCTTTCTATGGTGGTGGCTGACGATGACCTTGCTATGGTGGTGGCTGACAACAACCCTGCTATGGTAGTGGCTGATGACGACCCTACTATGGTGGTGGCTGACGATGACCTCGCGATTGTGGTGCCTGACGCTGACCTCGCAATGGTGGTGCCTAACGATGACCTCGCGATGGTAGTGGCGCTGGCGATTCCACAGCTGGGCGACATGACCATGCAAATTGTGGTAGAGGAGTACATCCGCATTGGGATTCGCCACTCTGAGCGCATCAGGTTGATGAAGGAGAAGAAGGAGGAGTGAAGATGTTAAGAAAATGAAGTGGCAATGTTAAGCATGTTGGGTTTAAGCTTGTTAATGTTAAGTATGTCAAGTTTAATTTTGTGCATGCTCATGGATGCTGTATGACAGTGTCATCTAAACATGTCAATTTCTTAACAATGAATATTTAGTTAGGTAATTGATGGGAATTGAAATTTTTTATGCATGCTCATGGATGAAAGATAAAATTATGGGTTTTTGTGCATGCTCATGTATGAAACAATATAAGTTTCATTTTTTGAATGCTAAAAACATGACTCAAACCCTAGCCACGGACGACCACCGTGACGAAATCCGACGGTTTTTGAAAACACCGTAAAAAATTCAAAAACCGTTTTTCATTTTTTGAATGCTAAAGACATGCGTTTTTTCATGAAGCTGCTACAAGGTAGGCATTTCATCACATAATCGACAATAGATTTGCACGGCTCAAACCCTAGCCACGGACGGCCGCCATGACGAAATCGACCGGTTTTTGAAAACACGGTAAAAAATTGAAAAAAAATCAAAAAAATGGGAAACCTCCACGTCACATCATCAAGTGTGGCCTACCAACTAGCAAAAATACTGAACTTGCAATACAGATGTTTTCTTGAAAAAGTGTTCTCAAAAATGACCTATCATGAACGAAGATTCATGGCTTTCAAGCCAAACTACCAATGATATGGCCGCATCCGATGAATAGTTTCTGATAATATGCCCAAATTTGGTGCATGCCTCCGTCTTGTGATGGCAAACAATGTTGCCAAAGTGAGGTTCCAACTTGTTTAACAAGAAAAACCATTTTTCATTTTTTGAATGCTAAAGACATGCGTTTTTCGTGAAGCGGCTACAAGGAGGGTCACCCCTAACGGCGCCATGCAATGTCTATCTCAAAGTAGACCCTATTTTACGGATGGTCGCCAAAAAGCATGAATTTCCGACCATCATAGCTACTCCCGGCAATTCAGACCCCCTTCGGCCAATTCAGTTGGAACCGACTTGAATTTGAACTGCGGGTCCTCCATAGCTTGCCCGTTATTTTTGTCGAAAATGCTTTTTAGCTTCACAGGTAGGCATTTCATCACAGAATCGACAACAGATTGGCATGGATCAAACCCTAGCCACGGATGGCCGCCACGACGAAATTGGCCAGTTTTTGAAAACACCGTAAAAAATTCAAAAAAAATCAAAAAAATGGGAGACCTCCGCGTCACATTCATCAAATGTGGCCTACCAACTAGCAAAAATACTAAACTTTCAATATGGATGTTTTCTTGAAAAACTGTTCTAAAAAATGACCTACCATGAACGAAGATTCATGGCTTTCAAGCCAAACTAGCAATGATATGGCCGTATGCGATGAATAGTTTCTGATAATATGCCCAAATTTGGTGCATGCCTCCGTCTTGTGATGGAAAACAATGTTGCCAAAGCGAGGTTCCAACTTGTTTAACAAGAAAAACCATTTTTCATTTTTTGAATGCTAAAGACATGCGTTTTTCGTGAAGCGGCTACAAGGAGGGTCACCCCTAACGGCGCCATTCCATGTCTATCTCAAAGTAGACCCTATTTTACACACGGTCACCAAAAAGCATGCATTTCTGACCCTCGTAGCTACTCCCGACAATTCAGACCACCTTCGGCCGATTCAACTGGAACCGGCTGGAATTTGAACTGCGGGTCCTCCATAGCTTGCCCGTTATTTTTGCCAAAAATGCTTTTTAGCTTCACAGGTAGGCATTTCATAACAGAATCGACAACAGATTAGCATGGATCAAACCCTAGCCACAGACTACCGCCGCGACGAAATCGTCCGGTTTTTGAAAACACCGTAAAAAATTCAAAAAAATCAAAAAAATGGGAGACCTCCGCGTCACATCATCAAATGTGGCCTACCAACTAGCAAAAATACTAAACTTGCAATACAAATTTTTTCTTAAGCTGCTCGGTATGATTTTAACCATGATTTCTACAAAGTTTACAAAAAAACCCTATTTTTCTGCCTCAAAACCTCTAAAAACTGGTGAAATTTTCCCTACCACCCCACCAAAATTTCCCTCCTAGCACCAAATTTTCCATCCCACCCCACGAAAATTTCCCACCACTTCTCTCCCACTACCATTCGGGACCCACCACCCCTCTCCCACTAAACATGCGGGATCCTCCTCTCCCACTCCCCAAAATTTCCCCATTCCATTCCCCTCCCCGCCGCCCCACTCCCTCCCCTGCTCCACGCCGCCCGGATGCCCCACTCCCTCTCCTCTTCCGTGCCGCCCCGCGGCCCCACTCCCTCCCTTGCTCCATGCCGCCACGCCGCATCGCGCCGCCCTCCCCGACGACGAATCCCCTCCCCTCGGCTACATCGACTATATCGATTACATCGACGATGACGTCGGCTACATCAACTACATCGACTACATCGACGACGACGGCGGATACATCGGCTACATCGACGACAGCGGCGGCTACATCAACGACGACCACCACTGCATCATCAACATCATCCGCCCCTAGGTACTTCTCCATCTCCCCTCGATATTCGGTGGATCCATCTCCCTTCCTCTACTGGATCCATCTCCCCTCTGGTTCGGTGGATGTTCTAGGGTTAGGATCTTCTAGGGTTAGGATCTCTAGGGTTAGGATCTCCGTCTGGTTCATGGGGTTAGGATTAGGGTTCATGGGGTCAGGGTTAGGTTGCATGGGGTTCGTGGGGATGATCTCCCTCTGGTTCATGGCTAGAACATGATGGGGTTAGGGTTCTTATTGCACGCCCATCCTGATTGTTCAAGTAGAAGACTTCTTTTATGTTGTGCCCATGGGGTTTGTAGTAGTGTTCTTCTTTTATGATATGTGCATGATGGTTGTGTTCTTCTTTCCAGTGGAAAAGAGAATGCCTAGTACTTACTATGGTATTGGAATTCCTGGTGTGTTAAGGCAGTATGACTAGTTTTAATATATACCATATTGGTGCTAGATAATTTTTGGTGTTTTAATATAAAAGGTTGATTCTAATTGTTGAAATGTCTGAATTTGTGTTCTTCTAGTCTGTATCCATGTTTGGTGTGTAGAGGCAACATAATCAATAGTTGAGTATAGTTTTTTATCTTCTTTTGTACTTCAGCAAGTATAGTTTTTTCATGCTTTACCAGTGGCAACATCTAGTTGTTTTGAAGGTCCTCATGATATACTCTTCTAAATTGCCTGCATAAGCATGATTTCAAGGCCTACTATTATTGTTAACACTGCTTGCTTCTTTATTCATCAACTGTTGGGCAATCAGTTGCTCTAAATGCATAATCTTGCCTCCATTAGGGAAAACAATTGAGTAATTCATTTGCTTATAGATGATTGCAGGTACATGGATAAAATTGCAAGTTAAAACCTAAAAGTAATTGTTGTAAATAGTTCTTTTTGCTAATCCACATTACTGAAGTATAATTCGTGTGCACTGTATTTGTATCCAACTATATATGATTGTAATACATGTGAGTCCTGTTCTTGTCTCTGGTACCACAACCTTAATTCACTTAGCTTGATGTAGTTTGCTTCACATATATTACTGCTAATGCATTGCTTCACATATATAGTTTGCTTCAATTCCATTGCTTGCTAGCATACATATGGTTAGGGTTTGCATCAGCAGTACTACTAGCACTTTGCTTGCTTGTTGTGTACTTTATATGAGTCACTAGGAAGATTTCTTGATGTACATTACTACCTCCCGCTTGATGTAGTGATATTAAGAGATGCTTCATATCTTTCCAGTGTACATGCATGCTTGTTTAGTGCACTTACATGTTTTCTTAATTAATAACACTAGATCACTGTATTGTTGATCCATCAAGTTTGTTTCACATGTATTACATGTATGTGCATGATGGTCCAAATGCTTTCCTTTATTGATACAAGTGCATCATTTTACTGTATCCATGTTGTATCTGATTGTTGTTTATTCTATTTTGTAAGCACCACCTCAAGATCATCCATGGCAAGGATGACAAGGTCAAACATGAGGCCAACCGTTGGTATGCAACTTGCTCCTTGTGGTTATACTGTCAGTTTCATAAAATTTGTGTCTTAATATGCTAAGTGCAATGTATTGCTGCAATCTGAATAAGCTGTCTTAATTGTGCCTATGTGCTGTTAGTCTTCCTTACCTGAATAACTAGGATTAAATGATAATAAAATTTCATAAGATATGTTTGGCTGTCTGTCCATGCATTCCAAACATTCACCTAATAGTTACGTTTCCTTTATCATGCAAAGAAGAGCCTCTCACCGAGTACGAGAAGGTTAGGGCTAGAAATATCATGAGGAACAATCGGATGTTCCAGACCCTTGGCATCGGTGCAATAGCGTCGATGATTAGGAAAACAAATGATGTACGAGAAGGTAGAAGTGATGAGGTTCAAGAAGGTAGTGGAGTTATCAATGATGACCCAGAGTACAATCCTAAGGAGGATGAAGTTATTGATGGAGAGGAAGTGGATGATGTTGTAGTGAGAAAGACTGTTAAGGTGCAAACTCTGTCTTGCTTGGAGGGTTGGGGTTCTTTTATGCTATGTTATTCCTTGTGCTCACATATTTCTCTTGTGATCTAATGCTTTTTTCCGCGCTGTTTATACGAGGCACTGAAGGAATCTAGGACAAAGAGGCCTGGTGTTAAGAAGACAGTCCGCAAGAAGAAGAGCTCAGAAACATTTGCTGCAATGCCTCCAGGAAGGGTGATGGCCCCAGCTCCAGGACAAAACAAGAGGATCCTGTAACCTGATGAACCTGCCCTTGATAGAGTCACAAGGCAGAAAGCAAAGATGGCGACTGCGACAGACCACCAGGAAAGTCTGCTGCGCATGGACTCTGAGACCTCGGTGCAAATGGGTGATGAGTTGCCGCCCATGGATGAAGGAACCACTCCCAGCATGGATGGAAGTGGCACTGTCTGCCTAGATGAAGGAGGAACCATCTGCATTGATGAAGCAGGCACTGTCCGCACAGACCTCAGCCCTGTTGCACCTTCTATTGACAGGAATGCTGTCATCAATGAAGAAGAACAGCAGCTTGTGCTTCAATCAAGCAAGTTGACCTTTGCAATGCTATCTTTTACTAGTGCATTTTCCAAATGGAATGATCATGTATGCTTTTGTCGATTCCTGCATTTGTCGATTTCTGTTCTAATTTATGAGTTCAATTTCATTTTCAGATGCAATGAATACCAAGACTAGACATAGAAAGGGCAAAGGGCTAGAGAGGATCACCAAGTCGCTTGGTAGAAAGGTGCCTATCCAAATTGTCAAAGGGATGAAGCATCCAGAGAAGCCTCTGCAGTCAGCAAAGCTTGCTTCTGAGTGTGGACTCGTTGCAAGAAGCCATGTTCCGGTTCTTCCTCACTTCAAGCTATACAAAAAAATGCTAGTCTATTGGAGAACTACATTGGGAAAGTTGTTGTAAGCTACTTGTTTCATAGTTAATGTGCTATCTATTTTCCGTTACACCTATGCATGATCACTAATATTGTTCCTACCTTGTTTGCTGTCTTGGTAGGCAAATTTTGAGATGAACACGGACTTGGAGACCATAAAGACCGCGTGCAAAGATATTCTGCAGAAAAGTTCAAAGAACAGACGCCATCAGATCAAGAAGAAGTATTTTGATACAGTAGCCGCAAATAAAGTCAGCATCAAGTCTCCGGTACCTGATCTGACGGATGGTGAATGGCAAGCTCTTGTGGAGATGTGGTCTACCCCAAGACACAAGGTTTGTCTCTGCTTTGTTTGATGCTTTATGCTCTACACATGATATGCTAGTGCTAGATCATGCTGACAGTATGCTTTTTTGTAGGGAACCTATGTGTCGAACAAGATGAATCGAGAAAAAGTCGTGTACAATCAGAGAACTGGTTCCAGGCACTACACAACACACATTTTTGCCACTTTGAGAACTTTTCTCTAGAGACCTTACCATTTGATCCTCGTTGGATAACATTTCTGATTCTTGCTGAATAACATTTTGAGTTTTGTTGAAAAACATTTCAGAAAGAAGAGCGTAAGGGTGAGGAGCTGTCTGCGATTGACTTGTTTAAGGCCACCCACAACAGCAAGAAGCACGGGTTTTCGGAGCCAGTAAAGGCTGCTATAGTAAGTCACTCCATGCTTTTTCCATGCGCTCACTACTAGGAAAAGGCCTACTAATGGCGCACTGATTTTGCCTACTAATGGCGCACTACCGGTGCGCCATTAGTAGCATGCCATTAGAATTTTTTACTAATGCCGCACCACTGGTGTGCCATTAGTATCTGGTATACTAATGGCACACCTGGAAGTGCGCCATTAGTGTGTAACTCCATGCGCCATTAGTATGCCTCCCGGGGGGCCATATGTAACCATGTGCTTTGTCACACTAATGACGCACTCTGCCTTGATGCGCCATTAGTATCCTTTGGCATACTAATGGCGCACTCTGCCTTGATGCGCCATTAGTATGAATATTTGGTTTTTTTGCTTTTCTGATTTTTGCACGGGTTACAAAATATATTATTGGACAGAATATAGACAGCAGCACACAGCAACATCAGATTCATCGAATACAATAGAATATTAGTCTCCGAATACAATTCATCATATTAGTCTCCGAATTCAAAAGACTGAACAAAGATAAAACATTACAAGTCTCAAGACCGCGATTATCGAGTTTGTCTTCACATTACAAGTCGATATCGATCATCTAAACTACCATCACATAAAAGAGAGTTGTGGTCATCACGATGAGCATCATCGCGATCAAACTGGTCCTCATCCGGTTCCTCCAACTCTCCCTCCTCTCTCCCGCTAGATAGCGGGCATATCTAGATTCGGCCTCCGCCCTAGTGGTGTACCCTTTGTAACTATTACCACTGAAACGGTGAACCTGTCTCTGACACTCCTCCCAGTTGTCGTAGACTCCGAGAACCTTACCCATATACTTGAGTGAATTCCTCCTTGACGGTGCGGAGCGCATTCGGACGCCGGTCCTTCCTTTGCTTCTTCGATTGGTTGCCATCTGTGTGTGCGCCGCCATCATCAGTGGTGGCATCCTCGGCGGCACCATCAGTGGTGTCATCCCCGACGCCACTAGGGGTTGTGTAATCAGGATCGGTGTCTTCTGCGGCGTCCTCATAGCGGTGAGGTTGTTCCTCCATCTCCTGGGACAGCTCCCAGAATTGCTTGCCGCCCGAACCACCAGCCTCATCGTTGTGGGCCATGTTTCGCTCTAAATAGGAAAAAAGTTTGGTCAAAAAGTTGGTTACTATCAAGGAACAAGATCATGGTCTCATCATTTAGGGTTTGTCGACGCCGAGGCACCCTAAAAGCCTAAGCTTTCATCATTTAGGGTTTGTCGACGCCGAGGCACCCTAAAAGCCTAAGCGTACATCATTTAGGTTCTCATCGACACTGAGGCATCCGGGCAGCCAAGTTAAGTTGTCATCATTTAGGGGTTATCGATGCCGAGGCACCCTAGGTTGGGCCTAATCACTTGGCACTAATCACTTGGCTCTATTGCCACCTATGTTGGGTTTATCATCTAGGGTTTATCGATGCTAAGGAGAATTCTAAGTTGGGCCTAATCACTTGGCTCTATTGCCACCTATGGTTTAATGCAGCAAGAATGGCGGGGCAGTAGATCCTACTTAACTAAGTACTAAGATACCCCGTCCCATGCATTAGTCGCAAGTACCCCATATGTCCTGTTTTTAGCAAAGTCATGCTAAAATTCACGGAAAATTTCAGCATGACCTTTGCTGAAAATAGGACATATAGAGTACCCGAATTTGCTGGAACAGAAGTTAATCAACATTCCGACAAACTCAAGGGCCTCTCGGGGTACCTGCAAATTCATCACGACACGATGGTCGGAGACATGACCTTTGCAAAATGGTTGGAGACACGATGGTCTTTCTCAATGTGATCAATTGATGGATCAACACATAAAACATGTCCAATAAGTATGATTTATAGAGTCAACATCAGTATGAATATATATAAAGTTTTTCTTCATCAGCCAGGCCCATGCAAGTAACTGCATCCAGCAACTATTTCTGCTACTCTGTAACTAACTACACTCTGTATTTATAGATTCATTTCAGATGAGATCAGATTGAGCTCCAACTGTAGCTGCAGCTGAGGGATCCATGAGCCATCATGCCAGCCAGCCAGGAAATAAACTTTACTTTCCAAAGGAAATAAAAATACAATGCATACATACATACTTTAAAGTTCTGAAGTTTCGTTTTAATTAGTAGTTTCTGAAGTTTTTGAAGTTTCTGAAGTTTCTGAAGTAGATGCAATAGTTCTGAAGTTTTGAAGTAGATGCAATACTAGTTCTGAAGTTATGAAGTTTCTGTCTAATTAGTAGTTTTTTGGTGATCATACAGAATGTTGTCTACAAGTTTTTGTGATCATTTATTAGCTGTTATGAATGTTGTCTTGTAATGCAAAAGATTGCAAAAAAATACATCATTGAGATGTTATGCTTGCTTTTGATCATACAGAATGTTGTCTTGTAGTTGTTGTGATCATTTAGTAGTTGTTGTGATCATACTGTTTTAACTGAATTTTGGTCAGAACTGAAGATGCTATTTTAACTGAATTTTGCTTCAACTGAACCCATTTTAATTCTGTAATTTCTGAAGTTTTTGAAGTAGATGAATTCGATGCACCAGATTAATTTGATGCAGGCCCAAGGAACT
The DNA here is from genome assembly GCF_002162155.2 of Triticum dicoccoides. Lineage (NCBI taxonomy): Eukaryota > Viridiplantae > Streptophyta > Magnoliopsida > Poales > Poaceae > Triticum > Triticum dicoccoides. The sequence continues at coordinate 649,693,339 of NC_041381.1, read as the reverse complement.
CCGCCCGCTCCTGTAGGAGAAGAAGTTGTACACCTTTGTTGGCTTCTGCATTAGAGGCGACAAGGAGAAGTTGAAGTTGTCTGGTTTGGAGATCAACCCTGACAAGTACGTCGACTTGCAACGCAAATGGAGAGTTCCAAACAATGGAAAGAAGTGGCAGTCTTTGGCTGAGTTTGCAGCCAGCCTCATCCACCCATCCTACTCAAAAATGAAGCAGAAGATTGACAGGAATTACGACCACCTACTATGGGGGGACAGCCCACTGCCAAACAAGCTCATCAAGTACGCCGCGAAAGATGCGTACGTCACCTACGAGGCATGGAAGAAAATCGAAATCACCAAAGAAGGTTTGGAGCTCTGCCAAGAGGCGGAGGACCATTGGGATGACCCCTACTACTGGGGATATTGAGTTGTTTGTGGTATTGGGATGACCCCTACTACTGTGTCTCAGTTTGTAGTTATGTGGTTGAAGAAGTTTGCTTTTGTTATGTTGAACAAGTTTGCTTTTGTAATGATGAACAAGTTTGCTTTGGTTGTCAGTTGACATCATCTCATCACTGAGCATGGTTTAATTTTACCTTTATCTATTTATTATTTAGGCAGAGCTATTCAGGCATGGAAGATATAATCATCCTTATGGTGAGGATCGCAATGTTTTTAGCTTCAAAGTTTCTAATGACACATGATCTTTCAAACCACATAACTTAACTGCAAACATTTCCCCTGTAAATTGTAGTTACACATTCCATCCAGTACCTGCAGGTTGTAATTTCATACTGAATGACCATCAATGACTAAGTGAAGCAAATAATTGCTATGCATTTCTTGGCACGCGAGAAGGAAGAGGGGAGAGGAGGCGGAGCTCACCAGGGAGGCGCAAGGAGGCCCTATGACAGCTTAGTAGCAACAGAGGTGGCCGAAGTTGAGGAAGACAGCGGCGACCCGAGGAAGAAGAGGTGGAGGGGGGTGGAGGGGTCGAGCGCCGTCGCGCCCTGGTTCCGCGGCTCGCCGGCCCGGTGTTGAAGCAGATTCTGCCCGCCGCCTTGCCTGTCGCCTCGCACGGTGGAGCTCGAGCGCTGGGAAGGCGAGGGAGGGGGTGGATTGGGAGCGGACGGCGATGGGGGGCAGGGCAGGGGCTGACTGGGGGCGGCGACGGAGACGGAGGCGCGGGGATGGCGGCGGCGTGGGTCGGGGCAGCGCGCGGGTGGATCTGGTGGCGAGGGAGAGAGGGTCGAAGGGGATCTGGCGAGAGGGAGGATAGCTAGGGGAAGGGTTCTAGTGGCACACCGTCCAGTCGTGCGCCATAAGTATGACTATTCTAATGGCGCACTACCCATCGGTGCGCCATTAGAATTTTGTTTTAATCTAGCCCACTAACCATATCTACAACCTAACCCTATCTACAACAGAACCCACCCACTAGCCTGACTGGTCAACACGCAGCACACACACCAGGGGGTCCTGGGTTCGATTCCCAGGCTCCCCAATATTTTTTATGCATTTGAAATGCTGTTTTTTATATTTATTTGTGTTTAAATATGTTCAAACTTATTTAAATCATAACAGTACTATTTTTTTATAAAAACAGTAATATTTTTTTTAAAAATATGTTCAAATTTCTTACTTGAAAATATCATCGGCGGCGGCGGTAGAGCGGGGGAGGGTGCGGGGATCGAGATCGAGATGGAGGGGGAATCGAGATCGAGATGGAGGGGGATCGAGATCGAGATGGAGGGGGATCGAGATCAAGTGTCCTCATGAATTCAAAAAGTGCCCATGAAATTTAAAAATATTCATGATATCAAAAAGTGCCCATGAAATACAATCGAGAAATGAAGACTATGATTTAAATACAATCGATCTTAGCTAGCTACATGTTCACAATCTTCTTGCCCTTCTTTTTCGCAAATGGAGTTCTTCTGTGGAACGGACGTCCTTTAGGTAGGGTGGTCCTGCTTCTTCTTGTGGTGTGTGCTGCTACTTCATCATTGTCGTCATGTTCGATCTTCGGGTCGCCGTACTTGTCGAAGTATTCCTCATTGGCTACTCTATCCATTCTGATGATCTTCCTTTTGCCTCTCCTCACGACAGCATGACTGGGCTTTGGCGGGTCGGTAATGAAGAAGCATTGGTCCACATGGGAAGCCAGTACCCATGGCTCATTTTTCGCGGTGACGTTTGCACCCACGGTCTTGGATTTGGCTTCGGGTATAAACACGACTGGGATTTGGCATAGTGCGCCATTAGTAGGTTTGCAAAAAAGTAAAAAAAAATTATATAATAATGGCGCACTGTCTTGGTCGTGCGCCATTACTAGTTCTAACTAGTAATGGCGCACTGTCTTGGTCGTGCGCCATTACTAGTTCTAACTAGTAATGGCGCACTTTGCCATCCCTGCGCCATTAGTTTTATGGAAAAATGGGGAAAAATCAATAGTAGTGGCGCACTGTGAGCACGGTGCACCATTAGTGTCTTCCACACTAATGGCGCACGAGAAACCAGTGCACCATTAGTATATAATAGTGGCACACTACTTACCTGGTGCGCCCTTAGAATCAGTCCTATCTATAGCCCTTTTCCTAGTAGTGCCTGTTTGATTCACAGCCAGCTTTAATGCTGTTTGATGCTTTGATGATTTGATGTTGTTTGATTCGGAGCCAGTTCCATGCTTTGATGTTGTTTGATAGTTCCATGCTAGGCTTAATGAAGATATTAGAACAACTTAATGAAGATAGTTCCATGCTGTTTGATTCACACACGTTGTGTTCCATGCTTTGATGCTATTTGTTGCATTTTTTATGACATGATGAAATTTGATCTGAATGTTAGTCAGGAAGCCATCTTATATAGAACCACCATTCTAGGCTTAATGAAGCGATCATATTGTTCCAATTGCATGTCTCTAGGTCACTAGTCATCATCTTGTATAGATTTTGTGTGCTGGTTTGGTTACTTCAAATAATCCATTTGTGTGCTGGTTTGGTTTCTCCACTAATGCCTACCATTTTCCTCCATATGCTAGCTTGAGATGGAAGAAATGAAGGACGCGCCAGTACTAGAAGGTGAAGAGCCAAAGTCTATTGTTCAAATTGTCAAAGAAGTGCTGTTGAAATCTGTCAAGCAAAGCGCATTCCTCACGAATATTGGGCTCCAGTCATCTAGGAACAACTCCCGCAAAGCAACTGCTGAAGTGTTTGCTCATGTTCGTGACCTTGAGCAGAAGCTGGAGAGGTCCGAGCTTCAAGCTGAACTGGTGCAAGAAGAATTGATGGCAATCAAGATGACGGCGGAAGAATCTGAAGCTGCATGCGACAAGGAACTTGACCTATTGCGCAAGAAGTCTCAAGAACGGGAAGAGAAGTTAGCCCACATGATGGCTCTCTTTGGAGCTAAGGTAGTTTGATGGTTGTGCTGTGGTTGAGCTAAGATAGTTTGATGGCCCTCTTTGTCTTTGAGTTGAGCTAAGGTTGTTGCATTTTGAACTGAGCTGAGCTGAGAGTTGTTGCATTTTGTTGCATTTTGCTGTTTAAACTACAGCACCTGTGAAGTTATGTGATCTTGTGAACCTGTGAAGTTATGTGAAGTTATGTGGATCATTTTGTTTATTTTCTGTGAAGTTATGTGGATCACTTGTGCACCTGAGCCTTTTTGTTTATAGTTATGCGAAATGAGAACTTGGGCTCTAAAAAGGCCAAGGCCCAAACAAGAATTAGACCAAAAAGGCTTGGGCCTAAAAAAAAGATATGACTGTAAGAAAAAAAAATATAAAAGGCTGCATAGCAGAAAATAAAAAGGCCAAGGCCCAAATTCGAACTAGACCAAAAAGGGTGTGGCCCAAAACAATAGTTGACTATAAAAAAATCATCAGAAAAAGGCTCCATTCCCAGAAAATAAAAGGCCAAATTATTGGGCCAGGCCCATACACATAAGCAAAATAAAGAGAAAAAATTAAATTGAACCCCCAGGTTTTGACCTTATGTTTTTGGTCACAAAAAGGTCACAAATTGAAAACAATGACCATTTAGTGACCAATAGTGGTGGTCACTAGTTGACATATTTCTTGTAGTGAATGAATAGAATAATGCTATACTACATGCATAAATGGCTGGTGGAAAGCTCGATGGTTACAGTTTTGCATAAAGCCATTTTGTCCCTACTGCAAAGGAATAAATTTTATTTAACTATCATGGTGGTTGTTAAACATTGAGAAGGTTCACCCAACTCAATCCCAATTAAGCTTCATCGTTAAACCCAACAGAATTAAATTAAAGTAACATGATGAGATTCACATGATAATCCAAGTACTAGATACTCAAAACGTCCATAACCGGGGACATGGCAAACCATGATTATTTTATACACTCTGTAGAGGTTTGCGCACTTTTCCCCACAAGACTCGATCTCCTCCGTTGGAATTCTCGCACTACATGGTGTTTGAGAAAACGGATGACCGAGACATAGTCTTTCAGAAGCATTTGCACCTTACGATCGGGTAGACAGTTACACCTAATTTCCCCTACATCTGCTAGTCTACCACTGTAAGAGTTCACACAACTTAATCAACTATGGTAGAGCCCGTAGTAGCTTGTGGCTGCACACGGAAGTTTCTAGCATGAATAATCTCATGATCCCTTTGAGCCTGGGTGGCAGTCCATAAAAAACAGGCAATCACTGAGATTCCCAGGTGCCTCAGTCCACCCAGATGTGAGTTTAAGTTGCCACCTTAAGTAAACCATTAAATAACAATCTCATATCTGTCATGAAAACAGTCACCCAATCCACGTCTACTAGCATAGTATGGCAATATAAGCAAACGTAGAAGTAACTACCAAAGGTTTGATAATAAAATAGGTAATAGGTATACCTCATCTACTTCCCAAAACCCACATATTAATCAGATCCTAATCATCAATTGTTTGAGGATTGATCTAATGCAATAAAACTGGGTAGTAAAGAGGTATGATCAAAGTGTTACTTGCCTTGCTGATGATCTGTGAAACCTAGATATTCGAAGTAGCAAGCGGCGCACTCCGGGTACTCTATCACGAACAAACAAGAATACAATAAGTACTCATCTAATGCACAGGTAAAACTCAAATAAGAGATCTAACTAGAAAGTTCAACTTAAGAACTCTGGTTTGCAAAAAGAATCAAATCAAACGATGCAATGAAACTCAAACGACGAAAGAAACAAGCTTCGTTTACTAATCTGGACCTAAGTCAAAATTTTATAGTAGAAAAAACTTGTTTGAGTTGGTTAAACGGAAATAGGTTTTCGAGATGAAACTCTAGGCGCTTGAATCGCCTGATTCCGATAAACGAGCGAAAAGTTAAACTAAAACGAAAATCGGATCAGAAATCACGATCTGGAATAATCGTGGAAATCCGAAAAAAATAAAAACTGACGAACTGTCTAATGAACGGACGTTCCTTGATTGCAACTAAACGGTGGAACTCATCCGTTAAATAAATAAACTGGGAAAAAAATAAAACCGATCTAAAACAAAAAAACCTAGGGTTTTCTAAAAAAACGAATCAGTTTTACTCTAGAAAACCGGGGCGGCGGCAGGCGGCTACCTCGTCGGGACTCTGGCGGGGCTTGGGGTCCGGCGGGGCGGGGAGGGTCGGCGGCGGCGGCGAAGGTGGCGCGCGGTCGGGCGACGGCGGTGGGCATGGCACACGGCAGCGGCGATGGCGCTGCAACGGCGGCGACTGGCTGCTGCTGCTGGCGGCTGGCGGCGGGGCGGGATGGCGTGTGGTGGTAGGGTGGCGGAGTATTTAAAGAGAGGGGGACGTCCGACTTGGGGGAGGGGGCACCCCCGGGTAGCGGCGGCGGTGCTGACCCGGACTCCGGCGAGAGTCCGGCTCGGCCACGCTCGGGCCGAGGCGGCGCGGACAGGCGCGGGCAGTTCGGTCCGCGGGGAAAGTACCTTTTTAAAATAAATTCCGCCAAAATTTAAATAAATCCTAGAAAATAAAATAAAATTTTAAAAATGCCAAAACAAATTTTCACTGTCTAAATAAAATATTTAGAACAAGATGAACATTTACTTGGCCCTAAAATGCAGTTTTTGAAAAACATGCAATTTTCCTAAATTCAAATAAAATAGCGAAAAAACTCCAAAATAAAATCTTATTTGATTTTATCATTAAATCCTCAATATTTCTTAATTTTGGGAAAGTCATTTTATTCCCTCTCTCATATTTTTATAATAGAAATATTTGAAAATAAAATAATAAAAATCAAATGAGCCTATTTTCTAAATTTGAGAAAACTCAAATATGAAAATAACGAATTTCCCAACTCTCTCCGAGAGTCCTTGAGTTGCGTAGAATGTCTAGGATCAAGCCAAGAAGCAATAAAATATGATATGCAAAGATGATCTAATGTACAACATTCCAAATTGAAAATTTGGGATGTTATAGTTAGGAAACGTAGGATCTTCATCCAACCGCCTAAAATGGTCGAGAGACAGCAGGGAGTTGCATTCTTAATGCGCTCTGGTTCATCATGTGTTGGCACTGCGCAACGAACATTTTATTATCCAAAATGTGCTTGCTCTTCTTTAGCATGTTCCTCTTCCGTTCTTCTTTAATAAGTACTCTCTCCATTCCTAAATACAAGTCTTTGTATAGATTCCACCGTGGACTACATATGGAGCAAAATGAGTGAATCTACACTTTAAAATGTATCTAGATACAGCTGTATGTGATCCATAGTGGAAATCTCTACCACGACTTATATTTTGGAATGGAGGGAGTATGAAAGTAGTATAGTATGTTCCTTGTAGTGAAGATGAGTAGGGACATTTGCAGTGTAGAGGTCTATATAGTCGGTTGTGATGGACAATTTGAACTCTTCGGGCCCCTTTGATTCGTAGGATTTTGTAAACATAGGAATAGGATTTGTAGTGGCCTGCCCACTTGAATCCTATAAGAATAGCAAGGAAATACGGGGAGTCGTGTTGCCTTTGAGAGTTACACTGATATTAATAGTATCGCACCTTCATTTGAAGAGAACTGGTATCGGAAGCCTTTCTAGCCGTACCGGCAATACTAGCACATATATTCCACAAAGTTCCACTTTGATGATTTTACTCTAATGCTTACGGTTTTCCCGTTATATCTATAACTCCAATGACTTACAAAATTGGCACCAACTCATTGAGTGCCACTCTGGATGCAATGAAACTCATACGCTCCCCACCTGTTGATTCTTATTTCGAATATGATCCTAGTGACTATTCTAACCTCGAGGAATCAAAGGCAGATGGTCTGTCCTGTTCACCCATCAAGGTGCCTGTTCTAATTTGCCATGGTTTTATTGATTGCGCATATCTTACATATGTTGTCTTGCCTTTCTTCTACTTTGTTGCACCGCCATCTGCTTAGTTTACTCATCATATATGCCGACATGCCATGCCCATCCATTATCAATACATATTCCATCTGTCATCATTCCATGTTTTTTCACTCAAATGATGTTCTTGTGCATCAGACATCAAAAAGGAAGAGGGTGATTGCCAAGGAGCACCAGCAAAGTCCTTGAAAAATATGGTGGTGCCGGAGAAATCAGACAGCACCCCACTTATATTGGTTGTACAACCAGTGACACAAAACATAGGACCGACTCCAGCAGACTGTACCCATACCTCACTGGCCACACCACTAGCCCCACCATGCAGGACATGCACTCCAGCAAAAGGTATACCGATTTCAGTTGCCATAGCACGAGTTGTACCACAGAAAAATCCTACCGCAGGAAAAAGTACAGCATGTCCACCGGCTGAAGACCTATCTGAACTGCACAGACGGCCAATTCCTGCAGATTGGAACCCCATTCTAGTTATTCCCAATTTAAAAGACAATGCTTTCAATGTTGTTAGGGACTACGTGCATATATTCCCATCATGGGAAGATTATAGTGAAGACAAACACCATTTTCACATCTTCCTGTCCAACTTACGTGTAAGTGCTATTATTCATGGTTATTATTTTCCTGTTTTCTGCTGACTGAACACATCAGTGATTTACATTACATTGTTGTAAGTAGGTGAGGGTCAATCTGGATAGTCATGACGAGCAAAGCTTGCTTGTGCTTTTCAAGGAAGCATTGCAGCAGTATCAGTTTTACCTGAGGAAATCGCACTTTGATCACAAGTCTATAAACGAATTTCCGGTGAAGTCTCTTGTGCTAAATTTAGAAGACATTGAATGGAAAAACTTTGTTATGCACTGGTCTCGTGCCTAGGATGAGGTACTGTCTTTGAAATCAAATGACAATTTGAACTTCTACTTTTCCGCATGTGCCTTACGGATATTTTTTGCAGGAAATTTGCTTGAAGAAGAATTCTGGTTTGAAAAGAACGATAGGATATCGCAAATATGCTGCCCGCTGCTTTGCTCTTGTTAGTACCTGTTGTCCTGTATAATTGTACTTGCATACATACCTGGTTCATTATGTGATAGCAGTATGCATGATAGCTTTCTTATAAATTGTTCGCTCCAAATTATCCGATCTGTATGAATGGTTACATTAGTGTAGAATATATCCAATGCCAATGAAATTTTTTAGCTCTGCATTGTTGTTGTAAGTACTTGATGTCCTTTATCATGTACTTATATTGACAAGTAGTTGTTCATGTACCATCACTCTGCAGCTTATTTTCCTTTGCCCTTCATTTTCTACACATCAGATCTATATTTACTCTTACAATAAGGTTAGATAACACCGATGGTACTGAAGAAGTTTAGCTGTGCATTGCTCTTGGATGTACCTTTTGCCTGTATCGATGTACTTACATTTATAGCTACTTGGTTATGTACCATCACTCTTCATCTTATATTAAATATTCTCCATTTTTTCTTATATTATCACATCTATATTTACTCTTAACAAAATGTAGGATAAAGGCAATGCTTATGCAGAAGATTCTATGGTAAACTTCTTGAATTGCCCCCCCCCCATCAGCATGGACAAGGGCTTTATAGAGAATGTCTTCACCAATAATTTAATTTTGTCCTTCTCAAGCCTTCAAACTTTGTTGTGTATATTTAGTTAGGCATGACTGCAATAGCTATTTATTTTTAGTGTTTGCATCAAATTGCATGTTTAAAGTTTATTATGTAGTTCATAAGCAAAAGTTTGTCCTTCTCAATTTAAGTTTTAAGTTGTACAACCAAGTTCCTTCTTCATACCATGTAAATTAAACTACACAGAGCAAGTGATCTTCTTTTGCACTGCATGTATGCTTCTGTTCTTGATTCGTAATCCAGTGGTGTGGTGAACCTACCAACTACAGCACAATGTCATATTCTGCAATGTATTAACTATGAACAATGTCATATCATTCAACTATTATTTAAACCATCTCTTTATTTGCTAATATGAAATGGGATAAATTGACAGCACACTAACCATTGATACTTATGAGTTCTTGATCTGTAATCCAGTGGTGTCGTGAAGCTGCCAACTCCTTCACAATGTCATTTCCTGCCATGTCTTGACCTGAACAATACCATATTGAGTTAATGCAATTTTAAATTGTGTCACTTTATTCGTCAGTAAGAAATGTGATGAATTGTCAGCACTGATAATTTATGTGCAAAACCTGTCATCTGTCTGCTTGTTTATCTTTTAGAGTGAGGAGGATATAAGTGTTAAACAAGCGCAGTCTCATCAACTTGCTCAGCTGCTTGCGCTGCAGCTTCCTAGTAGGGCTAACCTTTATTGAACTCTATTGAAGTGCTGTCGGTTTGTTATATTATTTTGTCGGCGTGTTTATTTGCACTGGTGGCGATCTTTGATGCCCAGTGTATGTAATCTGCTGTCTGCTTGTGCTTTATTGTCATAGTGGCGAACTTTGATGCCTAGTGGATGTAATATGCCGTAATATGCACATGGGCTATTCTGTTACGCATAACAGAATATTATTCCGTTACCCTTTTTGAACTAACGGTTTCAGGTGGTTGTACTGATGTTTTTGAAGCGGTTGAACTGATGCTTTCAGTTGTGTTTAACAGATCGTCTTCTTTAGTTCAAAAACTTTTTGTAATTTTTTTGTCGGAATGGGGCGTGTAATATATCGTTGGAAAGCTCTTGACAACCATATTTCAACTATATTGAACATTTTTGCAAAATCATTATGGTTTAAGAGCAGTTTTGAAAAAACTGTTTTTTTCAAAACCGAAAACATGAATAGTATTTTGGACTCAATTTTCAAACCGTTTGTCGGAATTGAGCAAATAAGATGGCGTTGGAAAGCTGGTGAAAATCCGCATCTTCCATATATGTATTGTTTTTTCTAATTCTATATGATTTAAAAGTAATTTGAAAAATGGTGAAATTCTGGGCGAAACATATTTTTGCGATTTTTTGCAAACGGTTTGTCGGATTGACACAAATGATACGGCATTGGAAAGCTATGGAAAATTCGCAACTTTTTCGTATAGAAATGTTTTTATAACCCCTTACGGTTTAAAAACAAATTCAAATACGGTTAAATTTGATTTTGAACGTGATTTTTTTAAAAAGTTTGCCGAAATATGGCAAATAATATACCGTTGGATAGCTATCGAAAATGCGAAACTTAGTCATGTTGAACATTCTCTCTACTTCACAACCATTTAAGAGTAATTTAGAATACGGCATGACGGATCCTGGTGTTTTCTTGTCTGAAAAAACAGAGTAGTCGTACTGATATATGTGTATGTTTGTACTGAGCTATTTTTTGTAGAGTAATTTTGAATGGTTACGAAAAAGGGTACTTGTACTGATGCTTGCATGGGTTTATACTAAGCGTGTTTTCACTAACTAGATTTTGCTCTGATTTTTGGGTAATATTTTTCTCGTAAGTTTTCAATGGTTTACTGTATCGTCGCCCCTGTACTTGTATGTTTTGTATCATCAAACTAAATGATATTTTATTCAAAAAGAAAATGTGTTTTTTTTAACTCAACACTTTTTTGACAACGATGTTCTGAACTTCTCTCATTTTACGACTTGTACTGAGATACTTACTAAGCAGGATTTTCATGGGGTTTCTTTTTTTGCTTGAACTTAACAATTTGAATTTCTGTCATTTATTTTATTCCGAACGGACCACCATTTTTAACTCGTACTGAGGTACTTACTACACCCGAACTGGGGTGGCAGTTCGCCAAGACGGCGGTTGAGAAGGCTGGTTGCGCTGATTGGTGGCGCTGGGGTGGCCCTCGCCGGCGGGGGTTGGAAGCAGGCGGTGGCGCCGGTGGCATCTGGAGGCAGGAGGCGTCGCCGGCAGCGGGTGGAGGCAGGGCGCGGCGCCGACGGCGGGTGGAGGCAGGGGGTGGCGCCGGCGGCGAGTGGAAGCAAGGGGCGGTGCGGTGGCGAATAGAAGCAAGGCGGGCGGAGCCGCGTCGAGAGGAAGTTGGGGGCGGAGCCGGCGGCTGGTAGAAGCAGGGGCAGCGCGCGTCAGGTGGAAGCAGGGGCGGAGCCAGCGGCTGGTGGAAGCAGGGGGCGGCGCTGCGTCGGGTCGAAGCAGGGGCGGAGCTAGGAAGTGGGTTTGTTTCGGGCGTCCAAAATGGGTCGGGCCTCTATAAGGGGCGAGGGGTAACAGAATATTCTGTTACCGGTAACAGAATAGTCTAGCCCTATATACATATATATATATAGGAAAGAGCTATTCTGTTACCCATAACAGAATATTATTCTGTTACCCTCTGCTCTATATAAGGCCCGATCCGTTTTTGCAATGCCCAAACACTATGCACCGAAAAGAAAGAAAGAAAAAGGCCCGCAACCCTCGCATCACTCCCGCAGTCCCTCGCAACTCACCACTCCACCGCCGCTGCCTCCGTCCCCCACGCCGTTGAGCGCAGCCTCCACCCCACGCCGCGGGTCGCCGCCTTCGTC
>NC_041381.1:649641473-649681053 GCF_002162155.2 Triticum dicoccoides | reverse complement strand
CTCCACCCCCACGCCGCGGGCCGCCGCCTCCACCCCCACGCCGCCGGCTGCCGCCTCCGCCTCCATGCCGCGGGCCGCCACCTCCCTTCCCCACGCCGCCGCTTGCCGCCTTCCTCCCCAACAACACCGGCGGCTACCCCGTGCTTCCACCCCCCGCAGCTCTTTGCGCTAGGATGGCCGCCCGCACTGTATCGATGCGCCACAGCCGCGTGCAGGAAGTTCAACGCCACAATCCCCGGCCGTTCTATCTCGCTGCTATTGGCATGCCCCACATCTAACCCATTCCCGGCGACAAGGTCGCCTCCTATGGATCTCTCTTGTAGCCTCCGTTCGTGCTAGTGGAGGGAGTAGTACTTTATCTGAAAAAATGATAGTAAACAGGCATTAGTTCACTTTTTCAATTCTACTCTTCTCTTGATTTGTTATTAGATCAGAGATGGAGTTGGTTGATTTCTTGTGCATATTTTGTTCAATGGATAGATGGATGGATGGATGTAGCTCTCTGAATGTAACCTGTGATCCGATGCTGCTCAACTTCCTCTGAACCCCACGATCTTGTCCTGCTCCCAGTCACTATCAGTTCAACAAAACGTTGTAGAAAAGGTCAGAGTTAAGACTAGAAAAGGTTAGAGTTGAAACAATTTCTATGAGATGATGAAAGGAAAAATGGTTTGAATTAAAAATATTGATCGATACGAGTTAAAAATGGTGGTCCGTTCGGAATAAAAACTTAAAATATGCCATGGTTTGTGGGGAGGTTCTGCTCACTGCCGGGTGGCACCATCTCTAGCAGTTCGACAAGGACGCGTCCCTCAGTACTACGATGTCGAGGCAGACAGCCGCCCTCTTTGTGACCTGCTGCTATTCCTCGTCTTGCACTGGCGGACTGGTGATGCGGGAGCCGCCCACTTTGCTACAACCCCATGTGGATCTCTTTCTTTCTTCTCTCTCAAATTCGTTGAAAAACTTGGTTGCTTGTTCTTATTAAAAAACACGCCGAGACACGCGACAGCCACCCCAGTTTGGGCATAGTAAGTACCTCAGTACGAGTTAAAAACGGTGGTCCGTTCAAAATAAAAGAAATGACAGAAATTCAAATTGTAAAGTTCAAGCAAAAAAAGAAACCCCAGTACCTTAGTACAAGTCGTAAAATGAGAGAAGTTCATAACAACGTTGTCAAAAAAATGTCGAGTTAAAAAAAAGAAAAAAAACAAACACATTTTATTTTTGAATAAAATATAATTCAGTTCGATAATACAAACCATACAAGTACAGGGTCGACGATACAGTAAACCGTTGAAAACTTATGAGAAAAATACTACCCAAAAAACAGAGCAAAGTCTTGTTATTGAAAACACGCTTAGTACAAACCCATGCAAGCATCAGTACAAGTACCCTTTTTCGGAACCATTAAAAATTACTCTACAATAAATAGCTCAGTACAAACATACACATATATCAGTACGACTACTTTGTTTTTCAGGCAAGAAAACAGCAAGATCCGTCATGCCGTATTCTAAATTACTCTTAAACGGTTGCGAAGTAGAGAAAACGTTCAACATGACTAAGTTTCGCATTTTTGATAGCTATCCAACGGTATATTATTTGCCATATTTCGACAAACTTTTTTAAAAAATCGCGTTCAAAATCAAATTTGACCGTATTCGAATTCGTTTTTAAACCGTAAGGAATTAGAAAAACATTTCTATACGAAAAAGTTGCGAATTTTCCATAGCTTTCCAGCGCTGTATCATTTGTGTCAATCTGACAAACCATTTGCAAAAAATCGCGAAAATACATTTCGCCCAGAATTCGACCGTTTGTCAAATTACTTTTAAATCATATAGAATTAGAAAAAACAATACATATATGGAAGATTCAGATTTTCACCAGCTTTCCAACGCCATCTTATTTGCTCAATTCCGACAAATGGTTTGAAAATTGAGTCCAAAATACGATTCGCGTTTTCGGTTTTGAAAAAATGGTTTTTTCAAAACTGCTCTTAAACCACAATGATTTTGCAAAATGTTCAATATATTTGAAATATGGTTGTCAAGAGCTTTCCAACTATATATTACACGCCCCGTTCCGACAAAAAAATTATAAAAAGTTTTTGAACAAAAGAAGACAATCTGTTAAACACAACTGAAAGCATCAGTTCAACCGCTTCAAAAACATCAGTACAACCATCTGAAAACGTCAGTTGAAAAAGGGTAACCGAATAATATTCTGTTATGCGTAACAAAATAGCCCAAATGTATATATATATATATATATATATATATATATATATGTGTGTGTGTGTGTGTGTGTGTGTGTGTGTGTATCCTGTCTTTGCAATAAACCAGTCAAACCGTAAAATTATGATACATAATCGGGCCGTCATGCAATCACGATGTATGATCCGCATCATGGGCCCCATCATCTTGGTCTGTTAAAAGGCCTAAATGTAAACTGGCCCACTAGTAGATTTGGGCCTTTAATAGGCCGAGTAAACCACCGGCCCTCTTTTTGCAAGAAAACTCAATGGGCTTTTAGGAGGCTGAGACGTAGGTTGGGCCTAAAACATGCCGAAGAGCTCATGGGCCGGCAGCAACCTGAAATGGACCCCGGCCCATGATTGTGCGAACCAAATCCCGGCCTTTTAACTGGCCAAAATTGTCTCGGTCCTTGTTTGTCCCAATCAGATTATCGGCTGCGAGCAGGCCGGATGCAAACCGGACCGTAGTTAGGCCCAACTATATGACGGGCTTTTAACAATCCAAAATTAATATAGGGCCGAAATGTTAAACGGGCCCTTAACAGGCCGAAACTAATATCAGGCCGAATTACAAAATGGGCCTTTAGCAAGTGGGCCCAAAAGCATATCGTCTAGTTGACGGGTTGATTCTGATATGGGCCATAATTTAGCCCAAAGCCTCTTAAAGGGCCGGACCTAATCTGGGCCATAATTTGGCCCAGAACATGGTAGGCTTTTAACGGGCCATATCTCATATGGGCCATTATTAGCCCCGGAACGTGGCAGGCCATTAATGGACCGGATCAATATGGGCCGGCATTTGGCCCAAAACATGATAGCCAGTTGATGGGCCGGCCTACTAGGGTCCTCAAAATCTTGTGGACCTACAGCTGGGCTGGCCCATTAATGTCGGCGAAATCTCGTGGGTCTTTAGCTGGGCCGGCCCATTATGACCCACAAAAATCTTGTGGGCCTTTACCTGGGCTGGCCCATTATGGCCCACAAAAATCTTGTGGGCCTTTAGCTAGGCCGGCCCATTATGGCCCGCAAAATCTTGTGGGCCTTTAGATGGGCTAGCCCATTATGGTCCACAAAATCTCGTGGGCCTTTAGCTTGGCTGGCCCATTATGGTACGCAAAATCTTGTGGGCCACTTTTGGGTCGGTCCACATGTCAACATATCATAGGCGCATCTCGCCCATTGGATGAGTGACACCTGTGCCAATGCGGAGCTGACATGTGTTTCCTCCAGCCAATGACGATTTTACACATGGAAAATCCCCATTGGTCCGGGCTTTTAACGGGTTGTCGGATCCAAAATCAGACCCGATAGCTTAACGGCGTTCCGTTACGATGGATGCCACGTGTTGGTCACCCTTGACGAAAGCACTTCAGTGACGCGTGATTTATCGTCATGGAAGTGGACACTTCGGTGATGATAATTTTGGTAATGTCATGGAACACTTCTACGACATCACAGGTATGACTATCTTGATTCTGTCATAAAATCTTCATGGATGTACATGCATGACAAAAAAATGCAACCTACTGTGACAAACACGTATCATCACGGAAGTGTATTTTTTTGTAGTGATGCAAACACTAAGCATAATATCCGGCCTAGATGCACATAGATACAATAAATAGCCAATCATGGAGCGGTATAACTTTTGATCAAAGTCTTTACCATTTTCATCGGTACATAGATGGCCATTTGTGGCCATAGGTATTTTGACGCCTTTGCAATCTTGCATGCTGAATTTCCTCAACACATCCTTGAGGTATTTCTCCTGGGATATGAATATGGCATTGTGTTGTTGACAAATTTGAAGACTTAAGAAGAATTTCAACTCTCCCATCATGGACATTTGATGTTCCTCACTCATCATATAGGCAAATACGTCACTGTAACGTTGGTTAGTATAGCCAAAGATAATATCATCAACATATATTTGGCACACGAATAATTCAGCATCAAATGCTTTGGTGAAAAGAGTTGGGTCAAGTGAACGGGTTTGAAGCCTTTCTTCATGAGGAATTCCTTTAGTATATCATACCACGCCAAAGGTGCTTGCTTGAGGCCATAGAGGGCCTTGTTGAGTCTATAGACGTGATCTGGAAATTTTGAATCCTCAAAACCTGGTGGTTGAGCAACATATACTTCTTACTCAAGCTTACCATCGAGGAATGCACTTTTCACATCCATTTGATGTAAGATGATATTATGATGGTTGGCATAAGCAAGAAATATGCGAATAGCTTCAAGTTTAGCGACAGGTGCAAAAGTTTCATCGAAATCAATTCCTTCAACCTATGTGTAGCCTTGAGCTACAAGATGAGCCTTATTCCTCACCACAAGGCCATTTTCATCTTGTTTGTTGTGGTAGATCCATTTGGTGCCGATGATACTATGCTTGCAAGGGTCTGGTCGCTTGATAAGCTCCCACACTTTTTTGAGCTCGAATTGATGCAATTCATCTTGCATAGCTTGAATCCACTCAGACTCCATGAATGTTTCATCGACTTTGGTGGGCTCTGTGATAGAGACAAATGCAAAATGACCACAAAAGTTATACAAATGTGAAGCCTTTGAGCATGTGAGAGGACCTGGTGTTTTGATGTCATTGATGATTCTCTCAATCTGCACTCCGTTTGCAACACGAGGATGAGAAGGTTGACGACTTTGTTTTGGCCCAGCAATTTCTTTAGGGACATTTTCTTCAGTAGCACTAGCGTGATTTTCTTCATGATCCGGAATGACTTTCTTCAGCAGATTCTTTGGTAGGGATGACATCCTCAGTTGCCTTGAACTTGATGGATTCCTCAGGTGACATTTCATCTAGCACAGGAGGTTGGTGCTCTCTTTGTGAGCCATTAGTCTCATTGAACCGCACATCTACAGTTTCAACAAACTTGTGATGATAGGTGTTGCAGACTCTATAGGTGTGCGAGTCCTTTCTGTAACCAAGCCTAAAACCCTCATGTGCTTTTGGTGCAAATTTAGAGTAGTGGTGAGGATCTCTAATCCAGCATTTAGCACCGAAGACTTTGAAATAACTTACATTGGGTTTCTTGTCAGTGAGAAGTTCATATGAGGTCTTTTTGAAGAATTTGTGAAGATATACCTTGTTGATGATGTGGCATGCAGTATCAATAGCATCTGGCCAGAAATACTGTTGTTTCTTGTGTTCATCAAGCATAGTGCGAGCCATCTCAACAAGAGTCATGTTCTTGCGCTCCACGACGCTGTTTTGCTGAGGATTATAGGGAGCAGATAACTCGTGAGTAATACCAAGTATATCAAGATATTCATCGAGACCAGTATTCTTGAACTCGGTTCCATTATCACTCCTGATATGCTTGATCTTCACACCGAAGTTAGTCGATGCTCTTGAGGAAAATCGTTTGAAGACTTCCTGCACTTCATTTTTGTAAGTGATGATATGCACCCAGGTGTAACGAGAATAATCATCAACAATGACAAAGCCATATAATGATACAAAAGTAGTGAACATGGCATAGTGAGTAGGGCCAAAGAGATCCATGTGGAGTAATTCAAAGGGACGAGAAGTGGTCATGATAGTCTTCGAGGGATGCTTGGCTCTGGTGATCTTTACAGCCTCACAAGCCCCACAAAGATGATCTTTGAGGAATTTGACACCCTCAATGCCAATGACATGCTTCTTGTTCATGAGTGTATGCCAGTTCCTCATCCCAGCATGACCAAGTCGTTGATGCCATAACCAGCCGTCTGAAGCTTTTGCAAGTAGACATGTGGCAGGATGTGGTCCTGTAGAGAAATCAACAATATACAAGTCTCCTCTCCTAAAGCCTTCGAAGACTTTGGAATTGTTAGATTCCATTAGCACAATGCAACGATTTTTGACAAAGACGACAACCATGTCAAGATCACAAACAATTGAGAGAGACAGGATGTTGAATCCTAAGGACTCGACAAACATGACTTTGTCCATGCGTCTATCCTTTGAGATTTCAACCCTACCTAGACCCAATACCTTTCATTTGCCTTTGTTAGCGTAGGTGATATGCTTCAGATGAGATCAAGATAAAGCAGTGTCCATCAATAATTAAGTTCCTGTCACTGGTCATGTGATTTGTACATCCAATGTCGAGGACCCACTCAGTAGCTTTGGGTTGTTCATCCTGCAGATGAATTAGTGCAACTTACAAACTCATATACTTCATTTGTGAAGAATATGATATCAATTTCATCAACAACAATAGATATAGAAATTATGAGGACGTAAGAAATGAGTAATTCATTTCTTTATGATTAGTGAGGGAGTCCCGGATTAGGGGGTGTCCGGATAGCCGGACTACCATCATCGGCCGAACAATCATCGGCCGGACTATCATCATTGACCGGACTCCAAGACTATGAAGATAGAAGATTGAAGACATCGTCCCATGTCCGGATGGGACTTTCCTTGGCGTGGAAGGCAAGCTTGGTGATACGGATATGTAGATCTCCTACCATTGTAACCGACTCTATGTAACCCTAGCCCTCTCCGGTGTCTATATAAACCGGATGGCTCTAGTCCGTAGGACAACAACAACCATTACAATCATACCATAGGCTAGCTTCTAGGGTTTAGCCTCCATGATCTCGTGGTAGATCCACTCTTGTAAACATCTACTATATCAATATCAATCAAGCAGGACGTAGGGTTTTACCTCCATCAAGAGGGCCCGAACCTGGGTAAAACATCGTGTCCCTTGTCTCCTGTTACCATCCGCCTAGACGCACAGTTCGGGACCCCCTACCCGAGATCCGCCGATTTTGACACCGACATTGGTGCTTTCATTGAGAGTTCCTCTGTGCCGTCACCGATAGGAAGGATGCCTCCTCCCGTCTTCAAGGACGGTATTTTCGCCAAAGGAGCCTTGGCCACCGGCCAAACTATCCGGCTAGGTGGTTTACTTATGACCGCCTGTCCGGCCACCGCTTCGACAATGACCTCTCAAGTCGTCAAAAGCAATCTTCACGTCCGCTCGGAATTCGCCGAGCGGCTGGATCGAATAGAGCTCTCGCCCGTAAACGAGCTCTTGGATCGCATCACTGCCCTGGGAGTCGCTACAGATTACAATCAGATTGGGCTTAAAACCGATCTGAGAGAGATTAACTCTCCCCAGGTCACCCACCACGTTGCAGTGGTAGAGGAACAATGCGGCGACTCTTCTCCTGTATTGAAAACTAGTCAGGTCCGGGCTCCCGAACCCCCCATGCCGGATTCCCGCGGAGGGACGGACTTCGATCAAGCACTGAACTTAAAGTCAGGCATTGGACCAGACTCGTTGGACAACGTCCAGCAATCCAAGCTTCCAAATTTGGAAACTTCTGGGCCTTCGAGCCTTGAGATGGGTAGGGTTCCGTACTTTATTCCACCCACCCGCCCAGACATATGCGATCTATCTCTAATCCGGCAAGAGCCCGCTGAGACAGTACATCACTACTGGGCCAGATTCCTCCTGGTTATGAACAGGATAAAGGACTACCGAGAGGAAAACGCAATCTCAATTTTTTGCAATAATTGCACGGACGAGGGAATCTTGAGCGCCGTCAGCCGTCGTGAAATTACACGCTTCGCCGACCTGGCGTCCATAGTACGAAAGTACTGTGCGATGGAGAGTTTCCGGACAACCGAAAATAAGTTTTGGGACAATCCGGCCCCGAATACAACCCTAGTCCGCAACAAAAGGGTGCATTACACTCAGGCACCAGATACAAAAACCAAAAAGCAAAAACCCCATAAAGGGCATGGAACCGTACTAGAGGGATGGCTTAGCAGACCCTGTAAAATTCACAGTACAGAAGGCGCCGTCCCAGCACATAGCCTTCGAGCATGTTGGATATTACGGCAGGTGGCCAAAAGTGGAGAGGAGCTTCTAGCCCCGGAAAACCACTCCAACAACATCGGTACGGTATCAACAGTCTTCGAGACTTTCGCATCAAATAATATGCGGAAACGAACAATCCGCAGCCTCGCCGAAGTCTACCAAGTAGCAACAACCAATCCATGGAGCGACACAGCCATCACCTTCATCACCAGCGATGAACCTAAATTCTGAACAGCCCGAGCTCCAGCCGCACCAGTACTTATTCCAATAGTAGACGGCTTTCGACTTACAAAAGTCCTCATGGATGGCGGCAGCGGATTAAACCTCATCTACGAGGAAACCCTTCAAAAAATGGAAATAGACTGGAGCCGCATTGAGCGAAGCAGCACAACCTTTAGAGGAATAATCCCTAGCCGGGAGGCGCGCTGCACAGGAAAAATCACACTCGATGTGGTATTTGGCTCGCTGGACAATTACAGATCCGAAGAAGTCACGTTCCAAGTGGCCCCGTTTAACAGCGGATATCACGCTATATTAGGACGAGAGGCATTCACAATTTTTCAAGCCGTACCCCATTACGGGTACATGAAGCTCAAAACGCCTGGGCCCGGCGGAATAATCACTCTCGTTAGTGATCCGGACATAGCACTCCGCGCCGAAAACAAGACAGCCGCATTAGCCTTAGAGGCACTATCCGAAGCCCTAGCGGCAGAGGAACTCACCGCGCTGCGCTCTACGGTGAATAGGGACGATGTGATACTCAATAAGAGATCCAAGTCCACCTGCTTTAAACCAGCAAATGAAATAGTAAAATTCCAGGTCCACCCAACGGACCCTACAAAGACGGCCTCCATCGGGGCACAATTGAACCCTGATGTAGACGCCGCACTGCGAGAATTCCTTCGGGAAAATTGGGACATTTTTGCCTGGCACCCCTCGGATATGCCCGGAATCCCATGCAGATTGGCAGAACACAGCCTAAACATCCTAAAAGGATTCAACCAGTCAAACAGGCTCTTCGACGATTTTCCGAACCCAAAAGACAGGCAGTGGGTGAAGAGCTAGCCAAACTATTGGAAGCCGGATTCATCAGAGACATCAAACATCCGGATTGGCTAGCAAACCTGGTAATGGTACCAAAGAAGGACAAATCCTGGCGCCTATGTGTCAATTTCAAAGACCTAAATAAAGCCTGCCCAAAGGATCCCTTCCCCCTCCCCCGCATCGACCAAATCATCGATGCCACTGCAGGGCACGATTCATTGTGCTTCCTGGACGCATACTCCGGCTATCATCAAATCAAGATGGCAGAAGCGGATCAAGCCGCAACGGCATTCATCACTCCATATGGACCATTCTGCTTCAACACGATGCCCTTCGGACTTAAAAATGCCGGCGCAACATATCAGCGCATGATTCAGACATGTCTGGCTACCCAGATCGGCAAAACAGTAGAGGCATACGTAGATGACGTAGTCGTCAAAACTAAACACGACGAAACTGTAGTAGATGACTTGAGGCTCACATTTGACAACCTCAGAGCATACGACATCAAGCTGAATCCGGAAAAATGCGTTTTCGGCGTACCAGCTAGAAAGCTGCTGGGCTTCATCGTATCCGGTAGAGGAATTGAAGCAAACCCAGCCAAGATCCGAGCTCCGTCACAGCTAGATATCCCAAAAGACCTCAAGCAAATACAAAAATTGACTGGATGCATGGTGGCTCTAAGCCGCTTTATCTCCCGTCTAGGAGAAAAGGCATTGCCCCTCTATCGCCTCTTTAGGCGCACCGAAAACTTCGAGTGGACGGATGCTGCCACCGCCGGACTCGAAGAAATAAAGGCCATATTGGCAACAAAACCGGTCCTGGCTGCGCCCAACCTGGGCGAACCAATGTTGTTATACATCGCAGCAACGCATCAAGTTGTAAGTGCGGTACTTGTGGTCGAACGAGAGACAGAAGGGCATAAATTCCCTCTTCAAAAACCAGTATACTACGTATCCACTGTGTTAACCCCCTGCAAGTCCTGTTACCCGCACTATCAGAAGATAGCATACGTGGTGTTCATGGCATCCCGGAAGCTCCGACACTACTTTCAAGAGTGTTCGATAACAGTGGCCTCTGAAGTACCACTTAACGACATTATAAACAACCGCGACGCCACGGGAAGGATTGCAAAATGGGCCATTGAGCTCTTACCATTTGATATAACTTACAAACCTTGGCGAGCTATAAAGTCACAAGTTTTGCTGACTTTGTCGCTGAATGGACCGAAGCCGAACTCCCTAAAGAGTACGGCGCATACTCCAATTGGATTATCCACTTCGAAGGCTCTAAATTGTTAGCCGGATTGGGGGCTGGCGTTGTATTGACGTCCCCGACCGGAGACACAGTCCAATACGTACTTCAGATAATGTACACGGACTCCAACAACGCAGCCGAATACAAGGCCCTTTTACATGGTCTCCGGATGGCAATCTCCATGGGCATTCAATGCCTAGAGGTGCGCGGGGATTCAAACCTCGCAATATCCCAGATAAACGGAGACTTTGACGCCAAAGATCCGAAAATGGCAGCATACCGCAATGCTGTCCTAAAAATGTCAGCCCAGTTTGAAGGACTTGAATTCCATCACGTAGCCCGGGATAATAACCAAGCAGCCGACATACTGGCACGCATCGGCGCAAAACGCGACGCTGTCCCTCCTAACATCTTCCTGGAACGGCTCTTCAAGTCATCCGTACTATGGGAAGAGGAGTCCGGAAATAACAAACCGGAACAAGCCGCACCAACCGGCGATTCAGCCGATGACATAACACCTTCAGCCCATGACATAATGGGAGTAATTGCCCCGTGGACAGAAGCATTCCTCGCCTACTTGCTTAGGCAGGAGCTTCTCGAAGACCAAAATGAGGCCCGCTGCATTGTCCGGCGATCTAAAGCCTACAAGGTCTATGAGGGAGAACTTTATAAGAAAAGCACAACCGGAGTCCTTCAAAGGTGTATCTCCGAAGAGTAAGGGCGAAACCTCCTGGCTGAAATTCATGCCGGAGTAGGCGGACACCACGCCGCAGCTCGGGCCCTTGTAGGAAAGGCATTCCGTACAGGATTTTATTGGCCGACAGCCCGAGCAGATGCTCAGGACTTAGTCCAAAGATGCGTCGGTTGTCAGCTCTTTGCTAATCAGAGCCATATGCCACCCACCGCCCTCAAAACTATACCCATTACCTGGCCGTTCGCGGTCTGGGGGCTTGACATGGTAGGACTACTTAAAGGGGGAACCCACAAGCAAAGGTACCTATTGGTCATGGTGGATAAATTCACCAAATTGATAGAGGCCAAGCCAGTTAAAACGACAGAGTCCGGACCAGTGATAGACTTTATATCCGGGGTAGTACACCGTTATGGTGTCCCCCACAGCATCATCACCGATAACGGCGTGAACTTCACGGCCGATGAGGTTAAATCATGGTGCAAAAATATGGGCATCAAGCTCAATTACGCTTCAGTCTATCATCCTCAAACCAACGGTCAAGTGGAACGAGAAAATGGTCTAATAATGAGCGGCATCAAACCCAGACTAGTGCGGTCCCTTACGAAATCTGACACGCACTGGGTAGAGGAGCTCGACTCCGTACTCTGGGGGCTGCGGACAACGCCTAACCGTACTACCGGATTCACACCATTTTTATGGTATACGGCGCAGAAGCAGTTTTGCCCTGCGACATAATTCATGACTCACCTCGAGTGTGCATGTACGAAGAAAGAGAAGCCGAGTTGGATCGGCAGGACAGCTTGGATGCATTGGAGGAAGAACACGACGTCGCCAAGGCTCGTTCTGCATTCTATCAGCAGCAGGCTCGAAGATACCAAAGCAGAGAAGTACGGGCCAAGACTTACAACGTTGGCGAACTGGTTCTACGCCTGCCGGACAAGAAAAAGGACATGCTCAAGCCCAAACGGGAAGGCCCCTTCATCATCGATCAAGTCCGGACCGGCGGAGCATACCGTCTACGAAATGCATCGGATAACCGACTCGAGCCGAACCCATGGAACGCAGCCCGCCTCCGAAGATTCTATGCCTAGCGCCTAACTAAGAGTTCGTCCCTTTCCCCCCGTCCAATTTTTTTACTTCAGATGCCTTTTGTTTATCTTTTTCTTCTCAACCCTATTCATCCAAGCCTTAAAGGGCCTACTTGCGCAACGTTCGCGCGCAATTGATGTGCTATCCGCACTCATTATACCTGGGGGCTTCTTTACCAGAAGCTTAACTATAAGGGCTTCATGCCCAGCACATGTGTCAAGCCTCCACATGTACCTTTTATTCACCATTATATGCATCGATATGACTTAAGTTTTGGCCAAGCTGGGTTGCCTGGCTCATGTGCTTACCCCTACATTCCCGATTGTTCGGCTAGGAGGTAAAGGGAGCACCTCTGCGATTGTTACTGCCGGGTCAGCCGGATGTGTACCTCAGACTGGGTGAAGCCGAAAGCTAGCGTTCTTAAGGGAATATTCGGTCGGTGACTTAAAAGATGATTTTTTATCCACTTATTTATCTGCCCCCAGATGTTTTTCTGCTTTTTTCGCAGTCCGGACATGCACTTTAGGGCATGCCACCCCCAGAGGAAAGGAACCCTTAACGGAACTATTCTCCCTGGAAGATGTTTCTTACTACCCATGTAATATAACATAACTAGTTGGGCACTTGTCTGATAAAGCACTAATGACCCCTACGCCTGGTCTCCATGCATACCCAGGTTGTCTCATAACCGAGAAGGTATTCAGACACACTCCGGACTCTAGGGTCCCGAGGTCGAAGCGAAAAGGTCGGCAAAGAGAAATGATCTACAATCCGGCTAGAAGGCATTTTATAAGTCATTTTATAATACATTGTCACATCGACTGATTGTATTCTTCCTCAATCCCGTCTAACAAGTTGTCTAATTTATAGTCCTATTGGGAAAATTTAGCGACCAGCTCTACTTGGCCGTATACTAAACTCACAGGGATCTCCTTCCCATCGGGCCCCACAGGTCCGACTTCGGCCATGTGGTTGGGATCCGCCTTCTTGTACCGCGTCTTTACCATGGCCCAGGCTTCCCTGGCACCTTGGCGGCAGGCCGAAATCTTCCATAAATGGAAGCGCTGCCGCACTCCCTGAAGCTTCTCCGCAAGCTCCCCAAGACCCTCGGGTAAGGAGAAGGCTGGCCATAAAGCCTGGATGGCGCCGCTCATTGCCTGCCGAACTCGTTCGATCAGTTGCAACAATTCGGGAAGTTGATCACCCGTTGATACGGGCATCTCCTCCGCAGGGCGACCTGTGAGCATACCTGCAGACACATTCCGTCAAATTGACTTGCTCGCTGAACTCTTCTTTTCAAAGGAGTTCGCTCAAGCACTTACTATAGATGCCGCGACGAAGCCGCTGATTCTCCTTAACGGAGCCCGACAGCTCGGCTCGAACGCCATTCAGCTCTTCTCCATGCTGGGCATGGGCATCCTGGAGTTTGTTCCTTTCATGCTGCACCTTATGTAGCACCCTCTCGCCGGCCTTTAGTTGGCGCAGAAGTTCTTGCCTGTCCGGATCTTGTCCGGCAGCACCTGCAACGTCATTTTTTAGACTTGCGCAAAGGCCAAACGCCACTTATCTTTCTAAAATAATGCGTTACCAGGAGAGGTCCCTGTGTTTCCTCCTACGCCAGAGAGTGCGGCCTCAAGTTGGGCCTTGCACTCTTGCAGCTCCTGAGACAGTTGGATATTCTTCTCGGTAAGATCCTACGTTTCATATGATCCTTAAATCAGTTAATATAACTACTTTAAGTCTCGGGGGCTACTGGCATATACAACTATTAAATTCTCTTACCCGTATGTCTTTTACATACTGCTCCGTGGCTCTGGTAAAAGGCATTCAACGCCTCGGGGGAGAAGCACGCGTCACGAAATACTGTCCGGCGGCGCCTGTGATTCAGGGCACTCTCCACCTCAGACTTGGTGGCGGACAGTCTGTCGGCATCCTCCGTCGGAGGAATGTCCGGCTCGTGCCTTGCGCTCGCCTCCCCCTCCAGACCAGGTGCTGGAGCCTGGCTGGTAGAGGTTGGATTGGCAACCTCCACGCCCGCAGTCCGGCATACGCTTTTTTCCCTACAAAAGTCATGAGCACTCAAACGCTTCCTAGGAACGTTGCTCTAAAATAATGAATTGTGAGCTACACCTTTGCGGCGACATTTCAGTCCGCGCCGCGCTCCACTTCCGCCTACTGGTCCGGACTGGCCTTTGTTGGCCAGCCACCGCGTGCTCGGCTTCTCGCCCTAGGGGCGCCTCCTGCACAGCGCCATCGTATACGGTGGTCAGAAATAAGCAAGGAAGGAATGACGCTGTCAGGACTTCGGTCGCAATCACCTGGGAGGCCGGATATAGTCCAGGATAGTCGGCCGTGATGGCGACTAAAGCATTGTCCATGCTGAGCTGATGGAACACCCCGTTGATTAGCTCCACCATTATGTCCGGATCCTCTTCGGAGGCCGGATCCCGGGATCTCTCTGGATCCTCGAGTTGCGGAGCTGGACTTAGCATGTCCTCCACGATCCGGCGCAGCTCCTGCGTCGGAAGAAGAACACAATATAAGAAACTTAAGTTTCAAAAAGCATGGGTCGGGCACGCAGAGTGTTCGCTTACCCAAGGCCGGGGATTATTCATGGAGAACCCATTTAACGGGTTCGTCCGAAGGAAATCCTCCTTCTCCCCCTTATACATGCCGGACAGGATCGTCACCAGATCTTCGACCGAATCCGGCCCTTTGCGGCCATGACGGGTGGCATCGTCCTCCCCGTTGAAATCCCACATGGGGTGGCCCCTGTATTGTAGTGGTTGCACCCCCCGCATAGTGCATGTCGCCATGACTCCAATCATGGTCAACCCGACATGGGACAGTAACCTTATTCGGCCCATCAAATAATGGACACTCTTGTCTTCCTCCAGTTGGGGGCTCCGCGGACGCCAACTAAGGCGTTTCTTCAGAGGAGCATTGCTGAACTCCGGGAGGCCGATCCGAACAGGGTCCGGCAGCGGAGCATCTTCTATATAAAACCATTCCGAAGGCCAGTCTTCGGACGCCTTCTTAGGGGTTCCGGATGGATATCCGGTCCCGGCAATGCGCCATATTTCGGCGCCGCCCACTTGATATATGGACCCCTCGTGAGAACGGGGTACAAGGCAGAACAACCTCTTCCACAGCGCGAAATGGGGCTCGACGCCCAGGAATAGCTCGCAAAGAGCTACGTAACCCGCAATATGCAGGATTGAGGCGGGCGTGAGGTGATGAAGCTGGAGTCCGTAGAACTCCAGGAGCCCGCGGAGGAATGGATGTACAGGAAATCCGAGCCCCCTTATCAGATAGGGGACGAAGCATACCCGCTCCCTTTTGTTGGGATTTGGGGTAACCTCCGCTTGCTTCCCACCTTTGTAGGTGGCCAGCCCGGCTCGAAGCGGAACCATGAAGGCCGGAGGGAGATATCCCCCCGCTTGGAGCTTCACCAGCTCGTTGTGCGGAACAGAGCATCTCCTCTAATCTCCTGGCGAAGGGTTGGGAGCACGAGAAGAGGAGCCGCGTTGACGGTCCATGATGGAATGGATTCTTGGTCGAAAGCGCTCCGATGAGTATTTGCGGGAGGAAGATGGTGATTTGGATCTGGATTCTTGCCTCCCTTATAGGAAGATTATCCGCACAACTAGGGGGTAAAACATAAAAGACACCCTGGCTTTTCGCATTCGCCCGACGCGTGGAAGAAGGCCATTATTGGGCGTGAAAGCCAAGACGCGCAACATTCATGAGGAAGCCGGACACTGTTCGGCAGGTACGTAGAACTTGAAGGAGAACCCGCCTTGCAACACCGAAGACTACACACATGCTGGACTTATCGTCATTGAAGCCGGGTTCGGGGGCTACTGAGGGAGTCCCGGATTAGGGGGTGTCCGGATAGCCGGACTACCATCATCGGCCGAACTATTATCGGCCGGACTATCATCATCGACCGAACTCCAAGACTATGAAGATAGAAGATTGAAGACTTCGTCTCGTGTCCGGATGGGACTTTCTTTGGCGTGGAAGGCAAGCTTGGCGATACGGATATGTAGATCTCCTACCATTGTAACCGACTCTATGTAACCCTAGCCCTCTCCGGTGTCTATATAAACCGCATGGCTCTAGTCCGTAGGATAACAACAACCATTACAATCATACCATAGGCTAGCTTCTTGGGTTTAGCCTACTTGATCTCGTGGTAGATCCACTCTTGTAAACATCTACTATATCAATATCAATCAAGCAGGACGTAGGGTTTTACCTCCATCAAGAGGGCCCGAACCTGGGTAAAACATCGTGTCCCTTGTCTCCTGTTACCATCCGCCTAGACGCACAGTTCGGGATCCCCTACCCGAGATCCACCAGTTTTGACACCGACAGTTAGCTTGCGTCCATTCAAGCACATTCAGGTCTCCAGCAAATTCTTTAGACGATTAAGTTCCGCTGGAAACCTGACCCTCCATAAGAAATTTATTCTTTTTCTTCACCACCCACATCTGAAGGTGTGGCAAAGAGTTCATCATTTTGCGAGATCCATAAGAAAAAGATGGCATAGAAGTCAGTGCACTTATTTTCACAGAAGAGGGGTTAGGATAAGCATATGAATAAGCAGAGAAATTCTTCGAGGACTTATGAACATAATGGTTTGAAGACTAATGCACATATTCATAGCCTTTAGACTTTCCCTGTGAAACAGAAGTGTTAGCACGATGATGATCATATGAGGATTTTGATCCATATGAAGAGTTTGATCTGGGTTTCCTATTCTTCATAGGTGGTGTCATGATGACGTTCACCTGAAGATTTCAAGGAACCTTTTGGGAACCCAGATTTTCTTCATAGGGGGACCATTCCTGCAGTGAGTTCCAACATATCGAGCAAATATTTCACCATTCTGATTCTTGAACAATTTATAGTTGGAGTCAAATGACTCATCAGAGAAATATGAAGATTCACAGGTAAAGCCAGATAAAGTGCACGGATCTACAAAAGTTCCTTTCGCAGCAACCCATGAGGTTTTGGGGTACTGCTCAGGTTTCTAGTAGGTCCCATTAGCATTGAGTTTCCTCTCAAAGGCAATACCCTCTTTCCTAGGGTTCCTGTTTAAGATCTGCTTTTTGAGCACATCACAAAGGGTCTGATGCCCTCTAAGGCTTTTGTATATGCCTGTCACATACAATTCCTTCAACCATGCATTATCGTCAGTGATACTTGTGGTATCCTCATATGAGGAATTTGTGACCATAGAGACAGTTGAAGAATTTGTAGCAATAGAAGCATTTGAACATTCCGGTGAAGAATTAGCATATTCACACTAAATGCATTTCAGACATGGTGGAATAAATTCTTCCTGAGCGGAACTGATCTGTTGAGCAAGCAATGAATCGTTTTCCTTCTAAAGATCTTCATAACTCACTTTTAACTTCTCAAGATCTTGCTTTCTCTGAAGAAATTCATAAGAAAGCTTCTCATGATTAGATAAGAGTGTGTTATAATGACTTTGAAGGTTGTCAAACTTAGACTGAAGTCTCTGAAGATTATCAATCAAAGTCTTAGTTCGATTCAATTCCTCACCCAACATATCATCGCTTTCATCAAGCATGTTTTGAACTTTTTCAAGAGCTCTTTGTTGTTTAATGGCAAGGGAAGCAAGTTTAGTGTAGTTGGGTCCAAATTCATCACCAGATTCATCATCACTAGATTCAGAAAGGTAGCATTCAGTTACCTTGGCACCTTTTGCCATAAGGCATGGTGCAGAGGATGATGATTCTGGAGCGAAAGTCATCTCCTTGAGTGATTCCTTGAAATCCTCAAACCAAGGATCATGACGAGTTCGATGACCTTCATAGACCTCAGAGAGTCTGTCCTAGATAAGCTTCACATGGTTGAGATGCATGATGTTCCTGAACTGATTTTGGGACAAACAGTAGCAGATGATGTCCTTCACAGTGAGGTTAAGTAGAGTGTACTTGCGAATATCATCAGCTTCCGCCATCTTGCATAGATCGGTAAGACCAAACAAGCCATGGATTTAGGTTCCTATGCATGTATTGCTAGTTCATCAGCTGAAACGATGCCGGAAGCAGGTGCAGAATCTAGATACAAACAAAAGAAGGGATCTTCTTTAAAAAACAGATCATTGGATTATAGGTTGCAAGGTTTGAAAGTACGTTATATTGACTAGTGGGGGTGAGTAGGCGATTTTTACAAATTCGTCACTAAGGAATTTCTAGGTGAAGAAATTCCTAAGCAACGACACACTAGGAGTGGAATAAGTACTCATATATAAACAGAACCGAGAAACAGCATAGTCATCATGATGAAATGAAAACAAGCCGAGAGTACAGATAGCATGATAATAGGAAAAGCAGGCTGAAGACTAAGTGACTGAAGAATTAGGAATGAGGAATTAGAGAAAATCTTCATTCAAAGTCTTCAAACAGTAATGATCAGGTACATCAACACATGAATGAGGAAATGAAATGGTTGAAGAAATAGAACCAGTTGGCTTGGTGAAGACAATGATTTGGTAGACCAATTCTAACTGTTGTGACAGTTGTACATCTGGTTGGAGCGGCTGAGTATTTAAACTCGAGGACACACAGTCCCGGACACACAGTCCTCACTGTATTCTCCTTGAGCTAATGTTACACAGACCTCGCCCAACACTCGCGGTAAGTCTTCAGGTGACTTCCAAACCTTCACAGACTTGGTCACACGATGATCCACAATTCCTCTTGGATGCTCAAACCATGACGCCTAACTGTCTGGAGGATACACAGTCCTCAAAGGTAACAAGCATCGGTTCCACATAGGAACAATCTCTTCAGTGATGCTCAATCACTTTGGGTTTGTAGGTGTTTGGGTTTGGGTTTTGGGTTTTCCTCACTTGATTATTTTCGCTCAAAGTCCTCGGAGGATGGGATGCTCTCAATGAAAAGTGTCAGTTTCTCTCGAAGCAGCCAACCAGCTAGTGGTTGTAGGGGGGCGGCTATTTATAGCCTAGGGAGCATCCTGACATGATAAGACATAAATGCCCTTCAATGGTATGATCGTTAGGTGGGTAGATATTTTGGATAGCTGGCGCTTAGCACAACAACAGTCAGATATTTGAGGTTCAAATTCCTCAGGGCTATAATTTTCCTCACTGTGTAGGCAATCCGCACTGGCGAATCCCTAACTCCTCAGTCAAAACAATTTCCTCAGACACCAGAAGATCTTTGTCTCTGTCACTCAAGAAATTGACTGGACTAATATGAGATTTCGAATGGCTTCACTCGAAAGGATTGGGTAGGTGTAGGATTTTGAGATGAGCATCACATGGAAATCAGGTTCCTTAGTATTACCTCAACCCCCTTTAACATTATGGTGTTTCCTATGACTCAAGAAATAGAAAATGAAACTACAAAAATAAAAGTCTTCACGCTTCATAATCCTCGCTAGAATATCCAAGTCTTCAAGGTCACACCAATTTCTTCACTTTCAAAATCTTCCAGAGAACGAAAGTCTTCAGCTGAAGACAAACATTTTTAGGGGTCGACTTTCATCGCAAATATCAAACTCCTAATCGACTTATAGAGCATGTGTACACTCAAAAACATACTAAGGGGCGCTAGATGCACTTACAAGGGGCGCTAGATGCACTTACAAGGTTTATACTGATGCTGCATGGAAGAACACTACTGACTCCAGAAACAACTCAAGGAAAATAGGAATAGGATTCTACATTCAGACTGGTGAGAACGAAGAAGAAACAGGTATCTTAATCTCTACAACTGGCAAGAGTGTTGAATCTCCATTATGTGCTAAGGCTACAGCTGTACTGATTGCTGCGGAAATTGCTTCTCGCATCGCTAATAACTAAATTACTTTCCTAGACTAGTTTTTTACCTCGGTAAATTGGACGACATCATTTCCTAATACTATGGTAAACCCTTTGGGCCACCCAGTCTCTGACCATATACCATGCTCCGTCGTCATACAACCCAAAATACCCAACAGCAAAAATTTCAGATTTGAAACCTACTGGATTGCGCACCTAGGCTTCCTGCATGTCGTTGAGGAAGCTTGGAATAAGCCCCTCAAATTTGGCAAAGATAAAAATACCGCTTCTATCCTCTGCCAAAAGCTGAAAGCTGACCGTTATGCCCTTTCTCACTGGAGCAAAAATATTTCCTACCTAAAAATTGCCATCGAAAATTCCAATAAAGCCCTTCTTGAGCTTGATGGTACTGAAGAGCGTCGTGCACTTTTGGTCCCTGAACGTAACTTCAGAAACATTCTTAAAAAGCACCTCCTAAGACTTCTTAGTTACCAAAAGGAATACTGGAAGAAAAGATGCACAATCAGATGGATCAAGTTTGGAGAAGAAAACTCAAAGTTTTTTCAATCTGTTGCTCCAGAAAGATTCAGAAGAAACTGCATTGCTACCCTAAAAATTGAAAATGGGATTGTTGTGGAGGATCATGCTGGCAAAGAAGCTACTTTGTTCCAAGCCTTCAAACAAATACTGGGTTCATGCTCGAAACCAAACATGAAGTTTAACCTCTCGTCTTTGCTCCGACAGCAAGTTGATTTCGATAGCCTCACTACCCCGTTCACACATGATGAAATCGATGTTGGGGTAAAGGAGATGCCCCCGGACAAACCACCGGGCCCGGATGGTTTCAATGGCGCCTTCGTGAAAGCATGCTGGCCTATCATTAAAAATGACTTCTACAATATGTGCAATGAATTTCATAGAGGGGATTTGAATCTTGATTGCTTAAACTATGGCTATATCACCTTGGTCCCAAAGAATTCCTCACAAGAGACAGTCAATGACTTCCGCCGGATCACTTTGTTAAACTGTTGTCTTAAACTTATCACAAAACTGCTGGCCAATTGTCTTCAAAAAATCATCTTGCAGATAGTCCACCGTAATCAGTACGGGTTCTTACGTGGTCGATCCATACATGACTGTCTGGCGTGGGCTTTCGAATATATACACCAGTGTCAAGCCTCACAAAAAGAGATAATCTTGCTGAAGTTAGATTTCTCCGAAGCCTTTGACACTATCCAACGCTCTGCTATGCTACACATTATGAAAAAAGTGGGTTTCAATTACAAGTGGCTCCAATGGATACAATGTCTCTTCACTTCCGGTAAATCTTTGGTCTTGCTCAATGGTAATCCGAGAAAATCTTTCCAATGCAAATGTGGTGTACAACAAGGTGACCCCCTCTCACCTCTAATTTTTGTCATAGCTGCGGACCTCCTCCAGTCTGCAATTAACGAGACACTTAAAAATAACCTCCTGGAATTACCCATCCGACGCAACACTAATGGTGACTACCCTGTTATACAATACGCGGATGCCACGATCATCATCCTGCCAGCCTGCACCCGCCAACTTGCCAAGGTTAAGGAAATCCTAGAGGATTATGCCACGTCCGTAGGGCTCAAGATCAACTTCCATAAATCCAGGCTAGTTCCAATTAACACACCTCCTGAGAAATGCAAAGAACTGGCTGATTTGTTGGAATGCACTATGGGATCCATGTCGTTCACGTACCTTGGCCTGCCCTTGGGCACCACTCGTCCGACCGTCCAAGACTTGGCTCCTCTAGTTTGCAAAGCAGAAAGAAATATTATGGCTGCTATGTCTCTAATGTCATACGCGGGGAAACATGCTCTAATGAACTCGATGATAACCTCCCTTATCATGTTCACAATGGGCACCATTCGCCTCCCACCAAAAATTGTTGCTCAACTTGACAAGATCAGAAGGCACTGCCTATGGAAAAAACGGACCGATGATGGGATTAAGAGCAACTCTCTTGCCGCTTGGGACATGGTCTGCACGCCCAAGAAAAATGGTGGACTTGGTGTTGTTAACCTCAAAATACAGAATGATGCCCTGCTACTTAAATTTCTCCACAAGTTTGATAACAGGCATGATATCCCTTGGGTCCATCTAATCTGGGAATCTTACTATGGTGACACCATTCCACATGCTCATGACTCGTGTGGCTCCTTCTGGTGGAAAGACTTAACTCATCTAATGCCCACGTATCGCGGCGTGACATGCATAAAAATTGGGAATGGATCTTCTGCACTGTTCTGGAAAGATAATTGGAGCCAATCCATATATGCTGATAGTTGCCCCAGGGCTTATTCATATGCTATTCTTGAAGATATTTCGGTCAAACAACTCCTGACGTCCATCGACCTGCATGAAACCTTTCAACTCCCCCTCTCTATTCAAGCCCGTGACGAACTGTGACCCATCCAAACTGAGGTGGCCGAGATCACTCTTACGGACGAATATGACACCTGGCAATGTATATGGGGCGACCAAACTTTCAAAACATCCTCATACTACAAATTTTATTTCAGAGATGTGGTTGCCCATGAAGCTTTCGGCTGGCTGTGGAAAGCAAAATGTACTCCCAAGATTAAGACCTTTGGGTGGTTCCTACTTGTTGATCGTCTCAACACCAGAAACATGCTCAAGAGGAGACACTACAACATTGGTACAAACACTGACTGCCTCTTGTGTGGCCAACACATCGAAGAAACGGTGGAACACCTATTCTTTCTTTGCACTTTCAGTCAGGAATGCTGGCGATCTCTTGGTTTCACCTGGACCACACATCATGACAAACTTGATATGATCAAACATCAAAAAACCATGCAGCCTAGAAAGATGTGGATGGATATCTTTTTGACGTCGGCCTGGAGTCTTTGGAAGGAGCGAAATAACAACGACTTCAGGAAGATCAAGCCTTCGGTCACAGCCTGGAAACAAAGATTTAAGTTGGATTTCTCTAATCTTAGATATAGAGTGAAACCCTCCAAAGAGCACATTGTTACTGCTATACTTGAATCCATACAATAGGTGCTTTGTATTCTCTGGTGCTTTTGAGTGGTGCCACCACTACCCATGTATGTAACACACATGTAATTATAGCCCCTGAGGTTTGGTAATATATATGCAGTAGGAACCTTTCCTACTGCCTTCATAGTCAAAAAAACGACATCAAGGAACCTTCTTCAAGTGCTTGTGCATTGGTAAATTAGAACCTAGATTCGAAATTACTTTGCTGCAACAGCCAACATTGAAGCTCAGGTCTTCCATATTCCTAGGGAACTTATTGTACAGGCTCACAATTGTGCATCTACTTATTTTAGAGATAATTATCCTCTGAGCCAAGAAATAATTTCTTCTAGTGCACAACATAGATGAATGGGAGATTACTATCGTAGGCTTGAAAATCTAGGGAATTTATATGTTAGGATTGCCAAATCCTATCCATAACTTGTATTTGATATGAATACAGGGCGCAACAGGCCCCAACAGTTGTCCAAAAAAAGTTGGGCATTGCACGTGATCACCGTATGCACGTCAGATATTTTCCAATCTATTTTGAGTCACTTATTCATTCCTTAAGGATCTTCGAACGATACACACTGGCGTGTGCCACGATTGCGCAAACACTTGCCAAGAAAGCATATTGCCAATGATTTATTTTCCAAAAGAAAATCCCACAAGCACCATTTTAAGAAGATGATTAAAGCGAAATGTATGGGAAATTTCTGGAATAGCTGTGAGGCGCTTTTGAACTAGGCAACTGTCATATGGCAACCCAAAGGTCCTCCCGTGGTTTTATCAGCTCCCATCACGAAAGAAGTCATGCCACTAACAGACCATCACCAATTTGTATTCATGTGTTCATGTTTCACATACTTTTGCAATGGTATACTCTAATTGCATGCCTTACACGTTAACACGAGCACAATTGCACAAAGTAACCCTATCTCTATCTGAAGAGAACCCCTTCCTAGTTGGTCAAAATATTAGAATGGTAGCCACCTAATTAAACATGGAAACCTACAAGCACTGATGAAACATGTAACATGCCCGTGTGATGCACGGTTCTACAAATGAAGAATTCCAATTTTATTTTCATTATAATTTTATAAACTTACAATATAAAAGGTAACAGACAAATATAGCACGACAATTGAAATCCAAATCATTCATTTGCAACATACAGCCCTACCCATTTTTATAATTGAGAATTGCGCAACAAAATCGTGGGTGCATGTTGGCTGTTCTCCTCTTCCTTTGCAAAGGAATGTTACCTTCAGATGCTCGTCACGATCCTGCTGACGCACATCTCGAGCAAAAATCAATATGAAGGCACTAAGATAAAAGGATATGTAGAATTTATATATTTACCGTAATTAACCGACGTACATTCTTTGTGAACATCAAATTTACTGTCATTCATATATTTGTTCCTTCAATTTTTCCAAGATACACTCTTATGTATGACACGATTATGTTTATTCAATTGTTTCTCTCTAAATAAAATAT
Organism: Triticum dicoccoides; assembly: GCF_002162155.2. Lineage (NCBI taxonomy): Eukaryota > Viridiplantae > Streptophyta > Magnoliopsida > Poales > Poaceae > Triticum > Triticum dicoccoides. Next base: position 649,656,511 of record NC_041381.1, on the reverse strand, counting down.
AATATGCACCATTTTAAGAATATGAATAAACAATAAAGAGGAAAACAAAAGTAAAAACTTAAAAAAAAATAGTGCACCTATATGTGTGACACGCACATTAGCAATGCAGCTATTAAATGTGACACACATTTTCCACTTTTCTTGTGAAAACCAATGAGCAGTACTACCAAATGACAATAGCGGACATTTTTTTAACAGTTTAATAGTGGAGATGTGAGTAAATGTAGATTTTATATTGATAAGTATGAATTATATATGTACCATAAATAACATGCTTAGCGATTCTATAAATACTTGTGTGTATCTTCAGTCAGAGCACCCACATCGGCGCAAATATTAATCCTCACAACTCTCAGTCTATGAGCATAAAAGAACACTCAATTCTCCGAGTTATCTCGCAAATGAGCCAGGGAAAGACATGTATTTTAGATTTGTAGGTTCCCTCCCTTCACATGATATTTATGGTCCATGCAAAGTTCATTTAGCTAATTATGTTTTTGTTTTGTTTCAATAGTATTGGAAACACATAGTCCAAAAAAATGAATGGTGTATCTTCATCCACTTACTATCGACTGGTCCTCGTTGTCGATACGTGTTTCACTGCATGGTGGGATGTAGTTTTTTGTTTTTTAGCTCATGATTTTCTATCGTTGCATGCATGGGCTAGTGAATAAATTTAAATCATGAACTATGCATGGACCAACAAGCCATGGATTTAGGTTCCTATGCATGTATTGCTAGTTCACCAGCTGAAATGATGCCGGAAGAATGTGCAGAATCTTGATACAAACAAAAGAAGGGATCTTATTTAAAAATAGATCATTGGATTATAGGTTGCAAGGTTTACACAGACGCTGCATGGAAGAATATTACTAACTCTAGAAAAAACTCAAGGAAAATAGGAATAGGAATTTACATTCAGACTTGTGAGAACCAAGAAGAAACAATTATCATAATCTCTACAACTGGCAAGAGTGTTGAATCTCCATTACGTGCTAAGGCTACAGCTGTACAGGTTGCTGCGGAAATTGCTCCTCGAATAGCTAAACCAAAGTACTTTTCAAGTGGACAATCTAATACTCACTCGGGCAACGGCATCAAGGAAGCTTCTTCAAGTGCCTGGGCATTGGTAAATTAGAAGCCAGCTTCCAAATTACTTTGCTGCAAGAGCCAGCATTCAAGCTCAGGTCTTCCATATTCTTATGGAACTTATTGTACAAGCTCACAATTGTGCATCTACTTCTTTTAGATATAACTATCCTCTGAGCCAAGAAATTGTTTCTTCTAGTGCACAACATAGATGAATGGGAGATCACTATCGTAGGCTTGCAAATCTATGGAATTTACATGTTAAGGATTGGCAAATCGTATCCATAACTTGTATTTGATATGAATACAGGGCGCCACAAGTCCCAACAGTTGTACAAAAAAAGTTGGGCATCGCACGTGATAAATGTATGCACGTGAGATATTTTCCAATCTATTTGGACTCACTTATTCATTCCTTAAAGAGCATCCAAAGATACACACTTGTGCGTGCCACGATTACGCAAACACTTGCCAAGCAACCATATTGCCAATGATTTATTTTCCAAAAGCAAATCTCACAAGCACCATTTTGAGAAGATGATTAAAGCAAAATCTAGAATAGCTGTGAGGCACTTTTCAACTAGGCAAAATTCATATGGCAACCCAAAGGCCCTCCCGTGGTTTTATCAGCCCCCATCACGAAGGAAGTCATGCCACTAACAGACCATCACCAATTTGTATTCATGTGTTCATGTTTCACATACTTTTGCAATGGTATACTTTAATTGCAAGCCTTACACGTTAACACGAGCACAATTGCACAATGTAACTCTATCTCTATCTGAAGAGAACCCCTTCCTAGTTGGTCAAAATATAAGAACGGTAGCCACCGAATTAAAGATGGAAACCTATGAGCACTGATGACACATGTAACATGCCCGTGTGATGCACGGTTCTACAAAGGAACGGTGTATCTTCATCCACTTACTATCGACTAGTCCTCGTTGCCGATACGTGTTTTGCTGCATAGTGGGATGTGGTTTTCCGTTTGCCGGCCCATGATTTTCTATCGTTGCGTACATGGGCTAGTGCATAAATTTAAATCATTAACTATGCATGGATCAACAAGCCATGGTGAAGCGTCCATATTTGGCAAGAAATTCCAACTCCCCTATGCAGGTATGCCCAGCTATGCAGGCAATAATAAAGACCCAAGATTTAGGTTCCTATGCATGTATTGCCAGTTAATCATCTAAAATGATGCCGGAAGCAGGTGCAGAATATGCGTACCAACAAAAGAAGGGATCTTCTTTTAAAAACAACTCATTGGATCATAGGTTGCAAGGTTTAAACTGACGCTGCATGGAACAACACTACTGACTCCAGAAAAAACTCAAGGAAAATAGGAATAGGAATTTACATTCAGAGAACGAAGAAGAATCAGTTATCTTAATTTCTACAACTGGCAAGAGTGTAGAATCGCCATTATGTGCTAAGGCTAGAGCTGTACAGGTTGCTGCGAAAATTGCTTCTCGCATCGCTAATAGCCAAAGTGCTTTTCTAGTGGATAATCTAATACTCGCTCGGGCAACGACATCAAGGAACCTTACTCAAGTGCCTGGGCATTGGCAAATTAGAAGCCAGCTTCCAAATTACTTTGCTGCAATAGCCAACATTCAAGCTCAGGTCTTCCATATTAATAGGAAGCTTACTATACAGGCTCTTCTTATAGAGATAATTATCCTTGGAGCCAAGAAATGGTTTCTTCTAGTGCACAACATAGATGGACGCGAGATCACTATCCTAGGCATGCAAATCTAGGGAATTCATATGTTAAGAATTGCCCAATCCTATCTGTAACTTGTATTTGATATGAATACATGGCGCCTCAGGTGGCAATAGTTGTCCAAAAAAAGTTGGGTGTCACACGTGATAACCGTATGCACGTCGGATATAATCCCACAAGCACCATTTTAAGAAGATTATTAAAGAAAATGTATGGGAAAAAACTGGAATATCTGTGAGGTACTTTTCAACTAGGCAACTGTCATATGGAAACCTAAAGGCCCTCCCGTAGTTTTATCAGCCCCATCACAAAGGAAGTCATGCCACTAACAGACCGTCACCAATTTGTATTCGTGTGTTCAAGTTTCACATACTTTTGCAATGATATATTCTAATTGCATGCCTTACACGTTAACACGAGCACAATTGCACAAACTAACCCTATCTCTATCCGAAGAGAACCCCTTCCTAGTTGGTCAAAATATAAGAACGGTAGCCACCTAATTAAAGATGGAAACCGACGAGCACTGATGAGACATGTAACATGCCCGTGTGATGCACGGTTCTACAAATGAAGAATTGCAAAGGAAAGTTACCTTCAGATGCTCGTCACGACCCTGCTGACGCACATCTCGAGAAAAAATTAACATGAAGGCACTAAGATAAAAGGATATGTAGAATTTATATATTTACCGTAATTAACCGAAATACATTCTTTGTGAACATAAAATTTACTGTCATTCATATATTTGTTCCTTCAATTTTTTCCAAAGATACACTCATATGGGTGACACAATTGCGTTTATTCAATTCTTTCTTTCTAAATAAAATCTCATATGCAACATGCCAAGAATATGAAGAAACAATAAAGAGACAACAAAAATAAAAACTTTAAAACATTTTTATTGCACCTCTATGTGTGACACGCACATTAGCAATGCACCTATTAAGTGGGACACACTTTCTAAACTTTTCTGATAAAACCAAGTAGCAGTACCACCAAACAACAATAGCAGACATTGTAATGGTGGAGATGTGAGTAAATGTAGATTTTATTTCGATAAGTACGAATTAAGTATGTACCATAAATAACATGTTCGGTGATTCTATAAATACCGGTGTGTATCTTCAATCAGAGCACCCGACACCGGCTCAAATACAATCCTCACAACTCTCAGTCTCTGAGCGTAAAAGAACACTCAAGTCTCTGAGTTCTCTCGCTTTTCTTCTCTCTTGCAAATCAGCCAGAGAAAGGCAAGTATTTTTGATTTGTAGGTTCGCTCCGTTCGCGTGATAATTATGGTCCGCACAAAGTTCATTAAGCTAATTATGTTTTTTTTCTTTTCAATAGTCTAGGAAGCACACAATCCAAAAGAATTAATGGTGGATCTTCATTCACTTACTATCAATTGGTCCTCGTAGCCGATACGTGTTTCACTATATGGTGGGATGCTGTTTTTGTTTGCCGGCTTATGATTTTCTATCGTTGCGTGCATGGTCTAGTGCATATATTTAAATCATTAAGTATGCATGGACCAACAAGCCATGGCAAGGCGTCCATATTTGGCAATAAATTCCAACTCCCCTATGTAGGTATACCCAGCTATGCAGGCAATAATAAAGAAACAAGATTTAGGTCCCTATGCATGAATTGCCAGTTCATCAGCTGAAACGATGTTGGAAGCAGGTGCGGAATTTGCATACAAACAAAAGAAGGGATCTTCTTTAAAAACAGATGATTGGGTTATAGGTTGCAAGGTTTATACTAACGTTTCATGGAAGAACACTACTAAGTCCAGAAGTACTCAAGGAAAATAGGAATAGAATTTACATTCAGACCGGCGAGTACAAAGAAGAAACAGTTATCTTGATCTCTACAATTGGCAAAAGTGTAGAATCTCCATTACGCGCTAAGGCTACAGCTGTACTAGTTGCTGCAGAATTTGCTTCTCGCATCGGTAATAACGAAAGTAATTTTCTAGTGTACAATCTAATACTTGCTTTGGCAATGGTATGAAGGAACCTCCTTCAAGTGCCTGGACATTGGCAAATTAGAAGCCAACTTCCACATTATTTTCCTGCAACAGCCAACATTCAAGCTTAGGTCTTTCATATGCCTAGGGAACATACTATACAAACTAACAACTGTGCATCTACTACTTATAGAAATAATTATCCTCTGAGCCAACAAATGGTTTCTTCTAGTACACAACATAGATGAACGGGAGATCACTATCCTAGGCTTGCAAATTTGTATGTTAAGGATTGCCAAATCCTATCTGTAACTTGTGTTTGGTATAAATACAGGGCACCCTTGGTGCCAACAATTGTCCAAAAAAAGTTGGGCATCGCACCTGATAACTGTATGCACGTTAGATATTTTCCAATCTATTTTGACTCACTTATTCATTCCTTAAAGATCTTCCAAAGATACGCAATTGCGCATGCCACGATTGCGCAAACACTTGCCAAGAAAGCATATTGCCAATGATTTATTTTCCAAAATCAAATCCCACAAGCACCATTTTAAGAAGATGATTAAACCAAATGTATGGACAAAAATCTGGAATAGCTGTGAGGCGCTTTTCAACTAGGCAACCGTCATCTGGCAACCCAAAGTCCATCCCATGGTTTTCTCAGCCCCCATCACGAAGGAAGTCATGCCACTATCAGACCATCACCAATTTGTATTCGTGTGTTCTTGTTTAACATACTTTTGCAATGGTATAATCTAATTGCATGTCTTCCACGTTAACACAAACACAATTGCACAAAGTAACCCTATCTCTATCTGAAGAGAACCCCTTCCTAGTTGGTCAAAATATAAGAACCGTAGCCACCTAATTAAAGATGGAAATTGAAGAGCCTTGATGACACATGTACATGCCAGTGTGATGCACGGCTCTACAAATGAAGAATTCCAATAATATTTTCATTTTAATTTTATAAACTTACAATATAAAATGTAACAGACAAATATAGCGTGACAATTGAAATCCACATCATTCATTTGCAAGATACAACCCTACCCATTTTTATAATTGTGAATTGCACAACAAAATTATGAGTGCATGTCGGCTGTTCTCCTCTTCCATTGCAAAGGAAAGTTACCTTCAAATGCTCATCACGACCCGGCTGACGTACATCTCGAGCAAAAATCAACATGAAGGCACTAAGATAAAAGGATATGTAGAATTTATATATTTACCATAATTAACCGACAGACATTCTTTGTGAACATAAAATTTACTGTCATTCATTTATTTGTTCCTTTAATTTTTTCCAAAGATACACTCTGATGTGTGACACGATTCCGTTTATTCAATTGTTTCTTTATAAATAAAATTTCATATGCAACATTTTACGGATATGAAGAAACAATAAAGAGGAAAACAAAAATAAAAACATGAAAACACTTTTAGTGCACATTTATGTGTGACACACACATTAGCAATGCACCTATTAAGTGTGACACACATTTTCCACTTTTTTTGAGAAAACCAATGAGCAGTACTACCAAACGTCAATAGTAGACATTTTTTTAACAGGTTAATAGTGGAGATGTGAGTAAATAATGTAGATTTTATTTTGATAAGTATGAATTAAATATGTACCATAAATAACAAGCTCGGTTGTTCTATAAATACCTATGTGTATCTTCAGTCAGAGCACCCCACATCTGCACAAATATAATCCTGACAACTCTGAGTCTCTGAGCGTAAAAGAACACTCAAGTCTCTGAGTTCTCTCGCTTTTCTTCTCTCTCGCAAATGAGCTAGAGAAAGACAGGTATTTTGGATTTGTAGGTACCCTTCGTTCGTGTGATATTTATGATCCGCGCAAAGTTCATTTAACTAATTATGTTCTTGTTTCCTTTCGATAGTCTTGAAAACACACATTTCAATAAAATGAATGGTGTATCTTCATCCGCTTACTATCGACTCATCCTTGTTGCTGATACCTGTTTCACTGCATGGTGGGATCCGGTTTTTCATTTGCCGACTCATGATTTTCTCACGTTGTGTGCATGGGCTAGTGCATAAATTGAAATCATTAACTATGCATGGACCAACAAGCCATGGTGCAGCATCGATGTTTGGCAAGAAATTCCAACTCCCCTATGTAGGTATGCCCAGCTATGCAGGCAATAATAAAAAGCCAAGATTTAGGTTCCTATGCATGTATTGCCAGTTCATCAGCTGAAACGATGCCGGAAGCAAGTGCAGAATTCACGTATAAACAGAAGAAGCGATCTTCTTTAAAAACAGATGACTGGATTATAGGTTGTAAGGTTTATACTGACGCTGCATGGAAGAACACTAGTGACTCCATAAACAACCCAATGATAAAAGGACTAGGAATTTACATTCTGACTGGTGAGAACAAAGAAGAAATAGTTATCTTAATCTCTACAACTGGCGAGAGTGTAGAATCTCCATGACGTGCTAAGGCTACAAATGTACAGGTTATTGCGGAAATTGCTTATCACATGGCTAATAACCAAAGTACATTTCTAGTGGAAAATCTAATACTCGCTCGGGCAACAGCATCAAGGAACCTTCTTCAAGTGCCTGGGCATTGGCAAAATAGAAGCCAGCTTCCAAATTAATTTGTTGCAATAGCCAACATTCAAGCTCAGGTCTTCCATATTCCTAGGGAACTTATTGTACATGCTCACAGTTGTGCATCTACTTCTTTTAGAGATAATTATCCTCTAAGCCAAGAAATGGTTTCTTCTAGTGCACAACAAAGATGAACAGGAGATCACTATCCTAGGCTTGCAAATCTAGGGAATTTATATGTGAAGGATTGCCAAATCCTAACCGTAACTTGTATTTTATATGAATACAGGGCGCCTCAGGTGCTAACATTTGTACAAAAAAAAAGTTGGGCATCGCACGTGATAAATGTATGCACGTCAGATATTTTATAATCTATTTTGACTCACTTATTCGTTCCTTAAAGATCTTCCAAAGAAACGCACTTGCGCGTGCCACAATTGCACAAACACTTGCCAAGAAAGCATATTGCCAATGATTTATTTTCCAAAAGCAAATTCCACAAGAACCATTTTAAAAAGATGATTAAAGCAAACTGTATGGGAAAAAAATCTAGAATAGCTGTTAGGCAATTTTCAACTAGGGATAGTCATATGGTAACTCAAAGGCCCTCCCGTGGTTTTATCAGGTCCCATCACGAAGGAAGTCATGCAACTAACATACCATCACCATTTTGTATTCGCGTGTTCATGTTTCACATAATTTTGCGATGGTATACTCTAATTGCATGCCTTACATGTTAACACGAGCACAATTGCACAAAGTAACCCTATATCTATCTGAAGAGAACCCCTTCCTAGTTGGTCAAAATATAAAAATGATAGCCACCTAATTAAAGATGGAAATCGACGAGCACTGATGACACATGTAACATGCCCCTATGATGCATGGTCCTACAAATGAAGAATTCTAATAATATTTTCATGTTAATTTTATGAACTTCAATATAAAAGGTAATAGACAAATATAGCGCGACAGTTGAAATCCACACCATTCATTTGCAAGATACAGCCCTAGCCATTTCTTAAAATTGTGAATTGCGCAACAAAATGGTGAGTTCATGTTTGTTGTTCTCCTCTTCCTTTGCAAAGGAAAGTTACCTTCAGATGGTCGTCACGACCCTGCTGACGCACATCTCGAGAAAAAAATCAACATGAAGACACTAAGATAAAAGGATATTTAGAATTTATTTATTTATCGTAATTAATCGGCATACATTCTTTGGGAACATAAAATTTACTGTCATTCATATATTTGTTCTATCAATTTTTTCCAAAGATACACTCTTATGTGTGACACGATTGCGTTTATTAAATATTTCTTTCTAAATTAAATCGCGTATGCAACATTTTAAGAATATGAAGAAACAATAAAAAGGAAAACAAAAATAAAAACTCAAAAACATTTTTAGTGCACCTCTATGTGTGACATGCACATTAGCAATGCACCTATTGAGTGTGACACACATTTTTCCACTTTTTTTTAAGAAAACCAATGAGCAGTACTACAAAACGGCAATAGCAGACATTTTATTTAACAATGTAATAGTGGAGATGTGAGTAAATTTAGATTTTATTCTGATAAGTACAAATTAAATATGTACCATAAATAATATTCTCGGTGATTCATGTGTATCTTCAGCCCGAGCACCCCACATCGGCACAAATATAATCCTCACAACTCCTAGTCTCTAAGGCTAAAATAACACTCAAGTCTCTCAGTTGTCTCAGCTTTTCTTCTCTCTCGCAAATGAGACAGATAAGGACAGGTATTTTGGATTTGTAGGTTCCCTCCGTTCGCGTGATATTTATGGTCCGCGCAAAGTTAATTTAGCTAATTATGTTTTTGTTTCCTTTCAATAGTCTTGGAAACACACAGTCCAAAAAAAAATGAATGTTGTATGTTTGTCCACTTAATATCGACTGGTCCTTGTTCCCATATCTCTTTCACTACATGGTGGGATGCGGTTTTTCATTTGCCGGCTCATGATTTTCTATTGTTGCATCCATGAGCTAGTGCACAAATTTAAATGATTAACTATGCATGGACCAACAACCCATGGCAAAGCGTCCATATTTTTAGTGGACATTACGTGCTAAGGCTACAAATGTACAAGTTGTTGCAGAAATTGCATCTCGCATCGCTAATAACCAAATCACCTTTCTAGTGGACAATCTAATACTCACTCGCGAAACGGCATCAAGGAACCTTCTTCAAGTGCCTGGACATTGGCAAATAAGAATCCAGATTACTTTGCTGGAATAACCAACATTCAAGCTTAGGTTTTCCATAAACCTAGGGAACCTATTGTACTGGCTCACAATTGTGCATCTACTTCTTATAGAAATAATTTTCCTCTGAGCCAAGAAATGGTATCTTCTAGTGCACAACATAGATGAACGGGAGATCACTATCCTAGTCTTGCAAATCTAGGGAATTTATATGTTAAGGATTGTCAAATCCTATCCGTAACTTGTATTTGATATGAATACAGGGCGCCTAAGTTGCCAACAGTTGTCCAAAAAAAGTTGGGTGTCGCACATGATAAGTGTATGCACATCAGATATTTTCCAATCTATTTTGACTCACTTACTCATTCCTTAAAGATCTTCCAAACATACGCACTTGCGCGTGCCACGATTTTGGAAACAGTTGCCAACCGCCAATGATTTATTTTCCAAAAGCAAATCCCATAACAACAATTTTAAGAAGATGATTAAAGCAAAATGTATGGGAAAAAATCTGGAATAGCTGTGAGGAGATTTTCAATTAGGCAACCATCATTTGGCAACCCAAAGCCCTCCGATGGTATTATCAGGCCCCATCACAAAGGAAGTCATGCCACTATCAGACCATCACCAATTCGTATTTGCGTGTTCATGTTTCACATACTTTTGCACTGGTATACTCTAATGGCAAGCCTTACACGTTAACACGAGCACAATTGCACAAAGTAACCCTATGTCTATACGAAGAGAACCCTTTCCTAGTTGGTCAAAATATAAGAACGGTAGCCACCTAAATAAAGATGTAAACCGACGAGCACTGATGACACATGTAACATGCCCGTGTGATGCACGATTCTACAAATGAAGAATTCCAATAATATTTTCATTTTAATTTATAAACTTACAATATAAAAGGTAATAGACAAATATAGCATGAGTTTTGAAATCCACCTGTTTGCAAGATATAGCCCTACCCATTTTTTATAATTGTGAATTGCACAACAAAATCATGAGTGCATGTTGGTTGTTCTCCTCTTCCTTTGCAAAGGAAAGTTACCTTCACATGCTCGTCACGACCCTGCTGACGCAGTGATGTCTACTACGCAACCTTCTTCTTGTAGACGTTGTTGGGCCTCCAAGTGCAGAGGTTTGTAGGACAGTATCAAATTTTCCTCAAGTGTATAACCTAAGGTTTATCAATCCGTGGGAGACGTAGGATGAAGATGGTCTCTCTCAAGCAACCCTGCAACCAAATAACAAAGAGTCTATTGTGTCCCCAACACACCCAATACAATGGTAAATTGTATAGGTGCACTAGTTCGGCGAAGAGATTGTGATACAAGTGCAATATGGATGGTAGATATAGGTTTTTCTAATCTGAAAATATAAAAACAGCAAGGTAGCAAGTGGTAAAAGTGAGCGTAAACGGTGTTGCAATGCTAGGAAACAAGGCGTAAGTTTCATACTTTCACTAGTGCAAGTTCTCTCAACAATAATAACATAATTGGATCATATAACAATCCCTCAACATGCAACAAAGAGTCACTCCCAAGTCACTAATAGCGGAGAACAAACAAAGAGATTATTGTAGGGTACGAAACCACCTCAAACTTATCCTTTCTGATCGATCTATTCAAGAGTCCGTAGTAAAATAACACGAAGCTATTCTTTCTGTTCGATCTATCCTAGAGTTCGTACTAGAATAACACCTTAAGACCCAAATCAATCAAAACCCTAATGTCACATAGATACTCCAATGTCATCGCAAGTATCCGTGGGTATGATTATACGATTTGCATCACACAATCTCAGATTCATCTATTCAACCAACACAAAGAACTTCAAAGAGTGCCCCAAAGTTTCTACCGGAGAGTCAAGACGAATATGTGTGCCAACCCCTATGCATAAGTTCACAAGGTCACTGAACCCGCAAGTTGATCACCAAAACATACAACAAGTAGATCACGTGAATATCCCATTGTCACCATAGATAAGCACATGCAAGACATACATCAAGTGTTCTCAAATCCTTAAAGACTCAATCCGATAAGATAACTTCAAAGGGAAAACTCAATCCATTACAAGAAGATAGAGGGGGAGAAGTATCATAATATCCAACTATAATAGCAAAGCTCGCGATACATCAAGACCATGCCAAATCAAGAACACGAGAGAGAGATATCAAACACATAGCTAATGGTACATACCCTCAGCCCCGATGGTGAACTACTCCCTCCTCGTCATGGAGAGCGCTGGGATGATGAAGATGGCCACCGGTGATGAATCCCCCCTCCAGCAGGGTGCCGAAACAGGGTTCCTATTGGTTTTTGGTGGCTACAGAGGCTTGCGGCGGCGGAACTCCCGATCTAGGTTTCTTTCTGGGGGATTTTCGTATTTATAGGAATTTTTGGCGTCGCTCACATCAGGGGGGTCTCCGAGTCGTCCACGAGATAGGGAGCGCGTCCAGGGGATAGGACGCGCCCTCCATCCTCGTGGATGGCTCAGAACTCTTTTGGTCCATCTCCCATGCTCCGTGGGCTTCTTATGGTCCATAAACAATCGTCAAAAATTGGCACGTCAATTGAACTCCGTTTGGTATTCCTTTTCTGTAAAAATAAAAAACAAGGAAAAAATAGAAACTGGCACTAGGCTCTAGGTTAATGGTTAGTCCCAAAAATCATATAAAATAACATATAAACATCCAAGATCGATAATATAATAACATGAATACTTCATAAATTATAGATACACTACTAGAAAAACCGCTACTAATGGCGCACCTAATTTGGCCATTAATGGCGCATCACTGGTGCGCCATTACTAGCACGCCATTAGTAATTTTTACTAATGGCGCACCACTGGTGCGCCATTAGTATCTGGTATACTAATGGCGCACCACTGGTGCGGCATTAGTATAGGCCACGGTGCGCCATTAGTATGCCTCCCAGGGCCATGTATACCCAGGTGCTTTGGCATACTAATGGCGCACAACGAAGGGATGTGCCATTAGTAACCGAGGCATACTAATGGCGCACTGTCCAGTGATGCGCCATTAGTATGCTTTGTCATACTAATGGCGCACTGTCATGTGATGCGCCATTAGTATGAATATTAGGTTTTTTTTTTATTTTTTTTCTGTTTTTTGCACAGGTTACAAAATGTATAATTTGACAAAATATAGACATCACACATCAATAACAGATTCATCAAATACAATAGAAGATTAGTCTTTGAATACAATTCATCATATTAGTCTCCGAATACAATTCATCATATTAGTGTCCGAATTGAAAAGACCGAACAAAGATAGAACATTATATTACAAGTCTCGAGACCGCGAGTAGCGAGTTTGTCTTCACATTACAAGTCGATATCGATCATCTAAACTACCATCACATAGAAGAGAGCTGCGGTCATCACGATGAGCATCATCATGATGAAACTCGTCTTCATCCGGTTCCTCCAACGCTCCCTCCCCTCTCCCGCTAGATAGCAGGCATATTTAGATTCGGCCTCGGCCCTAGTGGTGTACCCTTTGTAACTGTTACCGCTGAATCGGTGAACCTGTCTCCGACACTCCTCCCAGTCATCGTAGACTCTGGGAACCTTACCCTTGTACACGACATACATCGGCATCGCTATACAATCTGAACTTTCTTTTGTCATCTATGTGCTCATTTAACTTTGATCCAAATAGTATCAAAGTTCTTAGAAACAAGAAGCTCTGCTAACAAAGAACAGTAAAAATGGGGCTTGCCTTAAGATGGGAAGTAAAGTTGCAAACTGAATATGTAGCTGCTAGGACCCAGTTTATCTTTCATGCACTCTGCTTCAACACAAATGTGCTCTGCTTCAACACATTGGAAACTGAGTTCTGACTGCTACAAATTCAGTTTTCAGATACCAGCAATCAGGAGCCTACATGGTACCATTTTGTTATCCTAGCAAGAACAGCATGAGCCAAACAAGTAAATGGAAAACATGTTTCCTCAACAAGCAAAAAGGGAAAATGCAATCTATGGCACATAGATGTTGATCCACTGACATTCATAAATTTCAGAAGAGAAAACAGCAGGCATTGAGCATGTAGTATTTACTGCTAACCAGGGAGAATAGGTTCTTATTTTCACTCCCAACAACAAGCAGGAAAACGTCTACATCGATGCACTCGAACGAAGAAAGTGCATCATACATATAGTTCATAACAGAGTGCACTGTGTGCAGAAACAGGAAGTGTACTATCAATCATCCACATATTTTTCGACAAAGATCAATCATCTATATAGTAAGGGATAGCTAAATTCGCACTTTACTAAACAAACTATCCCTCAAGTTATGCTATGGAAACATATTCAGTTTTTGAGACACCAACAATTAAGAACCTACAGACAAGTATTAAGAGAGCAGCTACACTAGGATTAAAGAAATTGACTCCTAACTACTACCCAGTTCAGCGTTGAGACTCCACCAATTAAGGTCCTACATAGTAATAGACCATCTAAAATAGCATTCCACTACTACCCACTACAAGCAGTATGTGCTAAACTAGCATGTCACTACTAGAGACTAGATTGGAAACTGGGTCCTAGCAGCTACATATTCAGTTTGCAACATAACCAATCAAGACCATACAAGGTGCCACTTGTTCATCCTACCAAGAACAGCAGCATCCAGAAAAGCCCCATATTTCATGCACTCTGCTTCTACACAAATGTGCTCTGCTCCTAGCTGGTTTCAGTTCAGATCTGATTACTCTTTGCTCTTATCCTGGTTTAGATCTTGTGGTAATTAAATAAATGTCCGTATATGCAATTGCAGACCAAAACAAAACTACAATTAACAGCCCCTGTTTTATTGCAAGTAAATTTGCTATCTTATACTCCTTCCTCTCTGGATTAGAGATCCTGCGTGTAAATCTAGGTTGTCTATTTTACCAACATAACAATACATATCACAAAAGTTATACCGTTAGTAGAAAGTACAATAAATCTTCAGCAAGAACCAGTAAGGTGCATATAGGGCTCTGGCTCCAACTATATCATGTTTTATTTAAACAAAGTATGTTTCAATTCCTCCTCTATACAAATCTTGAGCAACGACCAGCATATAGTATATGTCAACGATTCCGCAAGCAAGAACACGAGGCTTACTTGAGATCCAAAGAGTAGCTACCGGACTAGAGATATCGGGAACTAAACTATCAACGAAATCAATCACAGCAACTAAATCGATCCAGCACAAAAACGAAACGATAAAGATCACCGATCCGTAGAGCCACGCGTGAGGAGGCGTAGGGGAGGGAGGGAGGGAGGGCAGGGGAGGGGAACCTTTCTTGGGCTGCTGGCGATGGGGATCGCTGCTTTTGCTACGACGGCGGAGGCCGCGCTTCCGCTCCCTGGTTCGGGGCGGCGGGGCGACGGACGATGGTGTTGGGGCG
>NC_041381.1:649603015-649641027 GCF_002162155.2 Triticum dicoccoides | reverse complement strand
GTCGGGGCGGCGCTGGGGCGGCGGGGCGACGGTGGCGTCGAGGGCGGCGGGGCGACGGTGGTGTCGGGGCGGGGCGACAGTGGCGTCGGGAGAGGAGATCGGGGAAGGGGATCGCGGGCGAGGGCGAGGGAGAGAGAGGGGATCGGTACGAAGTAGGGGCGCACAATACTAATGGCGCACCACCCCTCGGTGCGCCATAAGTACATTAGTAGTTTTGCAAAAAAAGGAATAAAAAAATAAAAAAACAGCATTAGTGGCGCACTCTCTGGCAGGTGCGCCATTACTAGTTACAACTAGTAATGGCGCACTACCTATTGGTGCGCCATTAGTATGTTTGGACAGGCGCACTAGTTCAAAAAAAATTTGATACTAATGGCGCACCGTGTGCCAGGTGCGCCATTAGTAGTTTCAACTCTAATGGCGCATCAGAAGGTGGTGCGCCATTAGTATATACTAATGGCGCACCACTTTCCTGGTGCGCCATTAGTGATAATCCCATCTATAGCCCTTTTTCTAGTAGTGATACATTGGAGATGTATCACGCACATCTCGAGCAAAAATCAACATCAATGCACTAAGATAAAAGGATATGTAAAATTTACATATTTACTGTAATTAACCGACATACATTCTTTGTAAACATAAAATTTACTGTCATTCATATAATTGTTCCTTCAATTTTTTCCATAGATACACTCTAATTTGTGAAACAATTGCGTTTATTCAATGTTTCTTTCCAAATAAAATCTCATATGCAACATTTTAAGAATATGAAGAAACAATAAAGAGGAAAACAAAAAAAAACTTGAAAACATTTGTAGTGCACCTCTATGTGTGACACGCACATTAGCAATGCAACTATTAAGTGTGACACACATTTTCAACTTTTTTGAGTAAACCAATAGCAATACTACCAAACGACAATAGCAGACATTTTTTTAACAGTGTAATAGTGGAGATGTGATTAAATTTAGATTTTATTTTGATAAGCATGAGTTAAATATGTACCATAAATAACATTCTCGGCGATTTTATAAATACATGTGTGAATCTTCAGTCAGAGCGCCCCACATCGGCACTAATATAGTCCTCACAACTCTCAGGCTCTGAGCGTAAAAGAACACTCAAGTCTCTGAGTTCTCTCGCTTTTCTTCTCTCTCGCAAATGAGCCAAGGAAAGACAGGTATTCTGGATTTGTAGGTTCCCTCCCTTTGGTGATATTTATGGTCCGCGCAAAGTTCATTTAGCTAATTATGTTTTTGTTTCATTTCAATAGTCTTGGAAACACACAATTCAAAAAAATGAATGGTGTATCTTCATCCACTTACTATTGACTGGACCTCATTGTCGATACGTGCTTCACTGCATGGTGGGATGCGGTTTTTTGTTTGCCAGCTCATGATTTTCTATTGTTGCGTGCATGGGCTAGTGCATAAATTTAAATCGTTAACTATGCATGGACCAGTAAGCAATGGATTTAGGTTCCTATGCATGTATTGCTAGTTCATCACCTGAAACGATGCCGAAAGCAGGTGCAAAATCTGGGTACAAACAAAAGAAGGGATCTTCTTTAAAAACAGATCATTGGATTATATGTTACAAGGTTTATACTGATGCTGCATGGAAGAAATCTACTGACTCCAGAAACAACTCAAGGAAAATAGGAATAGGAATTTACATTCAGACTGGTGAGAACAAAGAGGAAACAGTTATCTTAATCTCTACATCTGGCAAGAGTGTTGAATCTACGTTATGTGCTAAGGCTACATCTGGAGCAAAAATCAACATGAAGGCACTAAGATAAAAGGATATGTAGAATTTATATATTTACCGTAATTAACTGACGTACAGTCTTTGTGAACTTAAAATTTGCTTTCATTCATATATTTGTTCCTTCAATTTTTTCCAAAGATAACCTCTTATGTGTGACACATTACGATTATTCAATTGTTTCTTTCTAAATAGAATATCATATGCAACATATTTAGTGCACCTCTATATGTGACATGCACATTAGCAATGCACCTATTAAGTGTGACACACATTTTCCACTTTTTTGAGAAAAACAATGAGCAGAACTCTCAAACGACAATAGCAGACATTTTATTTAACAGTGTAATAGTGTAGATGTGAGTAAATGTAGATTTTATTCTGATAAGTACGAATTAAATATGTACCATAAATAATATGCTCGACGATTCTATAAATACTTGTGTGTTTCTTCAGTCGGAGCACCCCATATCGGCATAAATATAAAAGAAAACTCAAGTCTCTGAGTTCTCTCGCTTTTCTTCTCTCTCGCAAATGAGACAGATAAATAGAGGTGTTTTGGATTTGTAGGTTCCCTCCGTTCGCATGATATTTATGGTCCGCGCAAAGTTCATTTAGTTAATTATGTTTTTGTTTCCTTTGAATAGTCTTGGAAACACACAGTCCAAAAAAATGAATTGTGTATCTTCATCCACTTACTATCGACTGGTCCTCATTGCCGATATGTGTTTCACTGCATACACTAGTAGAAAGCGGGCCATTTATCCTGGTTGCCGAACCGGGATGAAAGGGTCGGTTCTAAATCTCAATACCTTTCGTCCCGGTTCACCCAGGAACCGGGACCGATGGGGCTCCACGTGGCCGCTGCGGCTTGCCCAGGCAGGAGGGACTTTTGTCCCGGTTGGTGCCACCAACCGGAACCAAAAGGCTTCCACACGTCAGCAGTTCATGGGTTGGGGCTTTTGTTTTTTTGTGAAGGAGGGGTGGGTTGGGGGTTTTGTAGGGTTAATTAGAGTGTTAGATAGCTAATAGAGAGAAGTGTCCTCTCTTATCTCCGTGCTTGGTCGACACTACGTACTATACGTATAGAGAGGACTTGACACGCTAGCTAGCCAGTAAGAAAATGAAGGAAACTATTAAGTACAGAAGATTGTCATGAACATATACACAGAGAGAAGTGGTCAACCTCTTCTTCTCCGATAGATTGGTCGAACAACAAGTTTTCGTACATCCATACATATACACAATATAAGATCTCTTACAAAATCCCCTAATATCTGAACTCAATTTCCACATGGTATTCTCCGTGTTTGTCGATGACGTGGTCAAGAAAGAATCCCGCCAGTTCCACTTGAATTTCTCATGTGCGATCTTGTGGTAGGAGTTCATCCCGCATCTGAAACATCTAATTTAAAGAAGGGGGTCAATACATATATATGAATGAAACTCAACACAAATGATGGTAATAAAATAAAATTGTGAATATTATTTATTACGCACTTCATATTGTTGTTTAGAGTAGCCCAGCTCACAAGTGGTGTAGCGGATGAACTCGCAAATGTATCCACAGAAATCATTCCCGGGTTCCTGCCACAACCACTTTACAAGAAATAAAGGTCACTCAAACTGATAAGCAAGCATGCTAAATGGTATTGATGAAACTAGCTAGAATCAATGGGAGATGCGCGGAACTAGCTAGTAGCTAGTACTTACTTTCGGGTGGTTAAATCGCAGCTGCGCCAGTAGTCCCGGAGCTTGCGCGGTAAACTTGTTCCAAACCCTGCCGGACAAAGAAAACAATTACTTGATATCAGGAAATGAACAAAGTTGTCGGTATGGAGCATTTTAGTCATGGTCGCATACTCCTCTGGATTTTTTGGATTGGAGTCTATGACGGTTACTAGTCCCTGCTCAAGCTTAATCTCTAGCAGAATAAAGTGGAAGTTGCGCACGCATGCATAACTCATCAATTACATTACTATAACCTCGAGTAATAAGGGAAACCGAATATGCACAAGGCAGTAACACTCACTTGTATTCATAAGGAAAGAGTATTGTAGCTTTGTTTTGATTTCGAAGTAACGATCGTAGAAAGTTGGCCTCGGTATCTTTCGGATCATGTTTAACATTCCATTCATCCATGAGATTTGTGTTAATGAACCCAATATCACCTACTTGTCTTTTCTTCAATTCGGCGATCTTCAATCTGCATAATATAGTGAGGATAATTATATATACATGCAATGAAAGAGCTGAGCTACATATAGAGACTTAATTAATTACAGAGAAGTAGTACTTACAGACAGTAGCAAGTGATGATTGTTTTATCGAGGGCCTTTTGATTGAAAAACTGGAAGAACTCCTCATATGGAACAGACAACAGATCAATTCTAACGAGGTCGTGCTCCTCTTTAACTCTCAACGTCAAAGTATCTATCCCAGACTTCCTGCATATGACCATGTACCAGTCATGGAATCTTCGCATCATCGTTGTTAGAGAAGTACTAGGTTTGACGAGAGGCTTCCTGTGCTGGAATCTTAATGTGTCCACCTCCATTGTTTCAAAAAGTGCATCGTCGTCGAGCATGTAATCTCTAGGATTGGGGTCGGGCAGCATCCCCGGAAGATTAGCGACTATATTGCTAGACACATTGAGCGGGGGGCACTTCCTTCGCTTGTTCGCCGAGCTGGGGAATTTTTTTCCCATATCTTCGCTCTGCTAGCCTTTGATCAGTGCAAGTACTTCCTGACCGCTCCGCTTCCTTATATGTCATTTCAATGATGCGGTCATAGTGGGATTGCGGCGGAGGTAGTGGTGGTTGTTGCAGGGCTTCCAAAGTGCGCTTCGCTTTCACCACATCTATCTTCTCTGCCTGAGGTGGATGTATCTTAGCTTTTACCGATTGAAAGAAGTCATTCACTTGGCCTTCAGAGATCTTCTAGTTTTCCTCATTGCTCCTCTCATATGGTAACTTATCTAGGGGCTTGAGAGACAATGGACCGAATTTGTATTGCCTCCTGCCTCTAGTTGTACTGCTAGACGTCGGAGCAGCCAGAGTGGCTGCGGCTGTCTTCTTTCACTGCTTAAGAGGCAGAGCAGCCAGAGGAAGACTGCTACGACGCGTCAGAGCAGCCGGAGCAGCGGCGTATTTGTTCCGCCGTTGCTTACGAGGCAACGAAGGAGGAGGCGGGCTGCTCGGACGCGCCGGAGCAGGCAGAGAAGGAGGCGGAGTACTGATGCCCTCAAGTGCCCTGATCACTCGCCGGAGGAGGAGGAGGCGGCGGAGGAGGTGGAGTGCCCAGCTGACTCGCCGGAGCCCTGAAATTCAGAAGGTTGATGTGCTCCTTCCGCCATAGACACGGAGTCTTCATAGCAAGACCCAGCTGAGTCTCCCCATCACCTGTAGGGTGCTCAAGCTGGAGCTCCTCAAATTCCTCCGTTATTTCATCCACCATCACAACAGCATAGCCTTGTGGAATCGGACAACAGTGAAAAGTTGCTCCGGGTGAAGGAGGGTACACAGAGCCGACAGCCTCCTTGACTTTGAGCTGAAGCCATTGCGTCATAAGGTGGCATGGGTGTGAATCCGTGATAAAATCCATGGGGTAGCTAGGACCCGTCAAGTCAGGCTGCTGAACAACCTCGGTGGAAGCCATGTTGCTTCTCTACTGAGATGGCGGGGTAGCTTCTAGGGTAGCTTCTTGGGCATGATCTCGCAGCTACTGGTTCTCAACATCTTGTCGTTCCTCTAGCTTTCATACCCTTGCCTTAAGCTGCTGCAGTTTGCTCTGCTCCACTATCCTCCTCCTCTCTTGGGTTTTGTAAACGCTTGCGTTGGGAAACCCAACCTTCCACGCAACAGAGCCTGGCGTGCCTCGTGTTCGTCCAGGGTGCTCGGGATTCCCGAGGGCCTTGTGAGCTCGTCGTTCTCTTTGTTGGGAAACGAACATCCCTTCCTGCACTTCCTTAATTGCATTCTGAAGCTTCTTGATGGGTGTTGCAAGTTTCTCGTCCGTCTAGCAGCACTTCCCTGTTTCAGGGTCCAAAGTTCCACCAACCCCGAAGAACCAAGTCCTTGAATAGTCTGGCCAGTGCAATGTCTCTGGTTCGACCCCTTTAGCAATCAGGTCCTGCTCAGCCTTGTCCCACAACGACCCCTTTAGCAATCAGGTCCTGCTCCTTCTTTGCAGCATTTATCTTGTTAATCACTGCCATCTTCTTACTCCTCCTTGATGTCTTGTTAGCCACAAATGCGGGCCAGTGATCTCTTATCTTTTCAAATCGGCCGGTGAATTCTGGAGTCTTCCCTTTGTCGACATACGTTGCTTTCAACTCATTCTTCCACCTCCTGAATAGCTCTTCCATCTTCTTGAGAGCATGAGACTTGATGAATGGCTCTATAACTGACTTCCCTAGATCCTCCTCTTCCGGTAGGGTGAAATTTACCTTCAGCATGGTCCAAAGATCAGCTTTCTGTCTATCATCGATGAAAGAAACTTGAAGCTCTTCCTTCTTAGGATTATCCCATAGCTCGATGCTGATCGGGATCATGTCTCTAACAAGAACCCCGCACTGAGCAGAAAATGCTTCCTTGGTCTGGCGGGGTTTAATCGGTTGGCCATCACGCGCGATTTTTGTGATCGTGAACCATTCATCCGGGTGCAACTTTTTCTTCGGGCCTCGTTTCGTTACCGAAGTTTTCCTTGATCCGGGGGCCTATAAAAGAAGAAATAAGAGTTAATATATGTACATACCAAAACAATGAATGCATCAATTAGCTAGTCAGCATAGGCTTTATATATATATACCTCGCCTATTAGGACCCCGATCCTATGCCACACCGATCTAGCATGTAACACCTCATATCACTTTGCGGCCTCACGCATGGTATTCCCACAGGTGTCGCCTTACCAGGCCTGGGACCATTTGCGCCTTTTGGCTCACGTATATGATAGTGTCGCTAGCATCCATATGACAAAGAACCTAGGCTGACATGGCTAGTCGTGAACCCAAAGTGGCACTAACTTACAGGGACATGCATACATGACCCAGCAACAAATGTGTCGGTCATCAGCGAGTGAATCCGGGCTGTAGCAACTGGGCTAGCAAGACTCCGGTAAACCGGGCTGTAGCAGGCTAATAGGACTCCGGTAGACACCGCGTGACATTTCCCCGAAGGGACAGACACAGGAACGAAGAAGGACACATGCCAGCCAACCTAAGTGTTCCGGAGCAGTAGCAAGCTACCAAGGCTCAGTGGAAGCACTAGGAGACATTTCCCGGTAAGATAGGCTACCAAGGATAAACAACTAGATAGTCAGATCGCACACATACCAAGCATTTCAATAGCATACACAAAATATGCTCGATATGTGCAAATACAACATGGCATCACAACATGACTCTACAACTCAAGTATTTTATTCAATAGGCTCCGAGGAGTGAGATATTACAAACATGGATCTCATGACCCAACATTCAGAGCATAGAAGTCAAAGCACAAGTGGAAGCTCAACATGTCTGAGTACAGACATCTACAAATGAAAAAGGCTGAGAAGCGTGACTATCTACTAGATCCTGCCGAGGGCACAAGATCGTAGCTGAGGTAACAAGCTAAATGTCGAAGTCCATGCAGAACTACTCGTGAGACGTAAGTCTCTCTGCAAAAACATAAAATAGAAAAACGTGAGTACAAATGTACCCAGCTAGACTTACATTAGATCTATCTACATATGCATCATCATCAACAAAGGGATGGTGGGGTTTAACTACAGCAAGCCAGCTTTGACTCGGTGGCTATCCTGAACTACGACTGCAAGTAACTCTTTTGAGGTGGCGCACATGAGTCCACAAATTCACCATATCAATACACCACTATGGATCCGCTCCCGTCTCCCTGCGAGGACGCCATCCATAGCACTCACGCTTATCTTGCGTATTTTAGGGTATCCACTTTCACTTGTCTATGAACTGTTATAGGCAACCCAGAAGTCCTTTACCACGGACACGGCTATTCGAATAGATGATGTTAACCCTGCAGGGGTGTACTTCTTCACACATGTTTCCACCACTTAGCATCTGCACACGACATGTGCTCGGCAGACTTCAAGCGAAAGCCGACGTGGGTGTAGACCACGACCTACCTAAACACTCAAGTCTCTAGTCCAGGTTTATCACCTATTCAGGTTCCATCTGCAGGGAGTCTGGCCGAAGTTTCCACATACGGCCCGGAACGATGTGTGCAGGGTTTCCGAGACAAGAAACGGGCGCCCGGTACACCCGGCCACGTGCCTACCGCATCACAGCCCACCCCTTCGGTCAGTGCTGCGCACGACCTCCAGCATACTACAAACACCAGAAACTACTTGCACTCCTGGACAGAGGACAAGGGTGATTAAGAAGTCGAGCGGGGTCATATTTCACGGCCCAATGCATGGTAGTAGCTGTTTCATGGATCACAAACACAAAACTCAGTTCCTGAGGACGGCTTCAATGAGACAACCCACCATGTACTCCTACATGGTATCTCACTGCTACCTTTACCAAATCGTGTTCACACACTTAGCTCACACACAGTAGGACATGTTCACACACCTCTGATTCATCCCCGATGAATCAGACCTGACTCAACTCTAAGCAGTAGTAGGCATGACAAACAAGCATGAATGAGTAGGCACATTAGGGCTCAAACAACTCCTACTAATGCTAGTGGGTTTCATCTATTTACTGTGGCAATGACAGGTCATGCCGAGGAAAGGGGTTCAACTACCGCAGCATGTAACACATGAGTCGTTGTTGTCCTAATGAAGTAAAAGTGAGCAGGAGCAAGAGAGTGGGATTGTATCGGAATGAACAAGGGGGTTTTTCTTGCCTGGCACTTCTAAAGATAGTATAGCTCTTCATTGGTGTCATTGATCACATCGTCGGAACCACGTCTATCGAGAGGGGACAAACACCGACAAACAAGGAAGAAACACTATCAATGCAATGCACAATATGATGCAAGATCATGACATGGCAATATGCTGTGATTTGAGCTAATGCATTTAGCAGTAGGTTAAATGGAGTTGGTTTGAATCCAAGATTCAAATTCAAACTCCACATGTGGTTATTTAAATGCCATTCATACCATTTGTCCTAAACAGTAGACATAAGTTGTTCTAACATGCATGAGACCAGTACAGATGGATAGATTGGATTTTTTTAATCATTTTTCATATATAATTTATTTCATTTGTAGTTACGGTTGAATTACTATGAATTTTTGAAGTTTGTAGCATTTTCTGGAATTTGCTATATAAGAATAAATCCAGAAAATACTTATTACGTCAGCATTGCGTCAGGGTGACGTCAGAGGTCAACTGAGGCGGTCCAGGTCAAACTGATTAGTGGGTCCCGTCTATCAGTGGTTAATTAAACTAACTAAGTTTAGTTAGCGTTAAACTAACACTAACCTAGTTTAGTTAGTGGCCTGGGGCCCACACGTCAACGAGTCGGGGGGAAAGTCAAACCCCGGTCAAGCGGGGTCAAACCCGCCGGACCCGGTCAACGGCTCATCGCCGACGATGACAGAGACAGTGGAGGGCTTTGGAAACATTATTTCGACGACCAAAAGAGCGGTGGTGGAGCTCTATGCGTAGCTGGAGATCTCGCGCATCTAACGGTGTAAGAAGAAGCAGCTGGGGTTGTCCAAAACAACGGTGACGTCGAGCTTTGCGGTGGCCAGAGTTCGGCCAACAGCGGCTTAGGGGATGCAGGGAACGATAGGAGTCACGGGTGGTTGCGGTCGACTCCTGGGAACGTGCTGAGCACGGTGGCACGCTCGGTTGAGAGCTTGCTCGGCTGTGGCCACAGCTACGCCATGGCCGGCGGCGAGATGCTTCGGTCATGGTTGGGGATCGGGGCTATAGGACGAACGCGTCGACGGAGAGAGGGGCGAGGGCGTAGGAGCTCACAGCGGTTCCGCAGGGTTGGTCAGTGGGCTCGGGGAGAGGCCGGACAAGCGGGGCGGCAGTGGAGATCTCTGGTGTCGGGAGGTTGAAGACAACAGCGTGGAGACACTCGGGGGCGTCCGGCGTTGCACAACTCGACGAGGAGGAAGAGGGGTACTAGGTGGAGCTCTTGGGCATCTCAGGGCATCGCCGGGATGGCGGTGTCCGCGGTGGTGGCGAGCGGCAGCGACGGAGGTGTTCGAGCGGAAAGAACAGAGATGGGGGAGAGTGTAAGGGGGAGAGAGAGGGGGAGCATGACGGCTCTGGGGGTCGCGTGGCCTCGTCCAGACGCGTCGAGGAGGAGCCAGGCAGGCAGGGAGGGAGGAGGTGGAGGCCTCGGGCGCGCTGGCATCGACACGCCTCTGCTTACTGGCAGAGGTTGAAGACGGCCGCTTCGCCCTGGTGGGCTGGGCCTCGGCTACAGTGCTGGGCCACCTGGGGTGCCAGGTGAGCGCCAGGTAAGTTCTCTCTCTCTCTCTTCTAATTGTTTTTGTTTTTCTATTATTCTGTAGTCTTTAGGGCTTTATTAAAAATACTTAGACACTTCCAAAATTCATGAAACTACCCATGATCACTGTTGGGAATATATCCTACAGTAAACATTTTGGTTTATGATTATTTGAGCATTTAAAATATTTGATAGCATTTAAATGCCCAAATGCAAATAGAGTATGATTTAATCCAGAGCCCAAATATGTCATGGAAAAATGTGCATCACCTCTGGTTATTGCTTCTAGCATTTTCCAGAAAAGATGAACATTTTTGAAAGCCATTTGGATTCACTGAGAATATTTTAGTTGAACCTAGTGAATTCCTTTGATGCTAGGGTTTAGGCAATCCCCATTTCAATTTCTTTCAAAGTTTAAACATGATGCACACATGAAGTTAGCCTAGTGCAATGCCAGAAGCTAGGGATGTGACAACTCGCCCCCACTAAACAAGAATCTCGTCCCGAGATTCAAGCGTAGGGTAAGATGAAGGGGGGACGCAAACTAACACAATCTTCATGATGCAGGTTGCACTTCATAAGAACGTTGATTCGATCACCATCACTGTGTCACATCCCTAGCTTCTGGTAATGCTCTAGGCTAGCTCATGTGTGCATCATGTTTAAATTCTAAAAATTTGAACTGAGGGAATTTTGGAAGCCTCAAAAACTTAAATAAAAGAGGGGCAAAAACCCTAGAAATCTCATTCATTGCTCCAAAATGCTCTTCTTAAATGTTTGATAATTTTTGGTAAGGGTTCTAGTCCCAACCAAAATATTGAACATTTTTAAGGAATTATTTGTGGGACTTTGGATTTAAATCATTAGCTATTTGAATTTGAATTATATTCATATAACTAGAATATAATTTCAAATACCCCTGAAATATTTTATGAGCTTTTGGAAAAGTCCATATAGCAAAATAAAAATATTCAGAGGAGCTTTGGCATTGTTTGAATTATTATTTTTAATTCAAAACAGTGGCAAAAGAATTGAATAAAAGAAAAACAGAACAGAAATAAATAGAAAGGGAGAGAAGGCCACCTGGGCCACTTACCTGGCGCCGCTTACCTGACCGGCCCAGCGGCCCAGCCCACCAGGCACTCCCCCCTGTCGCCTTCCTCCTCGTGCCAGTAGGCAGAGGAGGGACACCGCGATGCCGCCGAGCTCGCCACGCCACCTCCCTCCTTGCCTGCCTCACCGAGGCGCCTCGAAGCCTCCTCGGCATCGCTCTGGACCCCTGACCCCCCTCACTCTCCCGTGCACCTCTTCCCTCTCTCCCTGCCTCGCCTGCCTCGCCCCCTCTCCCGAAGCAGAGCGCAGCCACCGACGCCGTTCGCCGTAGCTGCAGCCACCGCCTTCCCCTCGCTTCTCTGACCGGACCAGAGGCTCCGCCTCGACCCCCTCTTTCCTCTCCACCGACCCACGGCCCTCCGGAAGCCCTGCAACGCCGCCACCATCGCCGTTCCGTCGCCGGCCACCGAAGCTCACCGCTGTCGATTCGCCGCCTCCGACGCCTCCCCGAGCTCCCCGAGGCCACCGTCGCAACCCCTGTGAGCTCCGCCACCGTTTCCCCCTCTTTCCCTCTTCGTTTGGTTGCCGTAGCCGTCGCCCCCTTGATGACCGAAACCCGCCGCCGTCTGTGATCGCCGCCGACGTGCCTCCGGCCACCTAGTGGCCCGGCTGTCGTGCTCAGCTTCCTCCCCGCGCTGCCTGGAACACGTAGGTGCCTCGCACGAGCCTCCCCGGCCACCGTAGCGTCAACCCCGAGCTCGCCCGAGCTCCGGCGACCGCCACAGTCGACGCCGGTGATGACTCCGGCCATCTTAGGCCCAGCCGCTGCCACTACTCGACGCGGACGAGCGCCCGCGTCACGTAGACGCTCTCCGCCGGCCATTTGGTCGCCGGAGGAGGAAACCCGCACCCCTCCGCCGTCTCTGGCTCCGCCGGCGACGAGCCGCGGGTCAACTCCGGCGAGTTGACCCAGGTTTGACCTTCCCCGTGTGCCACTGACCTGTGGGCCACCCCCCCTGACATTTTAGTTAGTATTAGTTTAACACTAATTAACCTAGGTTAGTTAGCTGATTAGTCGCTGACCAGTGGGCCCCGGCCCAACAAACAGTTTAGTTAGAATTAACTTAAGGCTAATTAGCTTGGTTAATTAGTTGTGTCACTGACCAGTGGACCCCACTGGTCAGGTTTGACCTGAATCTGCCCCGTTGACCTGATGACGTCAAGGTGAGGTCATGCTGACGCAATATTCATTTTCTGGAATTTAGTTTATTTTATTATATTCAGGAAATTCCAGAAAATAGCTAAAACTTCTAAAAATCATAGAAATTCAACCGTAACTCCAAATTAAATAATTTATATATGAAAAATTATCAGAAAATTCAAGGAATCCATCTGTACCATTTTCATGCATGATAGAACAACTTATAGCTGCTGTTTAGCACAAATCAATTAAAGGGCATTTATTTAATCACATATGGAGTTTGAATTTGAATTTTATATTCAAACCAACTTCATTTAATCTGTTGCTAGTTGCATTAACTCAAAACACATTCATATTGCCATGTCATGAGCATGCATCATATTGTGCATTGCATTGATTGTGTTCCTTTCTGTGTTGCCGGTATTTGTCCCCTCTCGATAGACGTGATACCGATGATGTGATCATTGACACTGATGAAGACTCAATGTTATCTTCAGAAGTGCCAGGCAAGCAAAACCCCCTTGTTCATTCCGATAAAATCCCACTCTCTCGCTCCTGCTCTCTTTTACTGCATTAGGACAACAACGACATATTTGATACTTGCTGCGGTAGCTGAACCCTTTATCCTTTGTATGACCTGTCATTGCCACAGTAAATAGATGAAACCCACTAGCATGAGTAGGAGTTGTTTGAGCCCTGATGTGCCTACTCATTCATGCTTGTTTGTCATGCCTGCTACTGCTTAGAGTTGAGTCAGGTCTGATTCATCGGGGATGAATCAGAGGCGTGTGAACCTGTCCTACTGTGTGTGAGCTAAGTGTGTGAATACGATTTGGTAAAGGTAGCGGTGAGAGGCCATGTAGGAGTACATGGTGGGTTGTCTCATTGCAGCCGTCCTCAGGAACTGAGTTCTGTGTTTGTGATCCATGATTCAGCTACTACTACGCATTGGGCCCGAAACCAATGGACCCTCTCGGCTTCTTAATCACCCTTGTCCTCTGTCCAGGAGTTGCAAGTAGTTTCTGGTGTTTGTAGTATGCTGGAGGCCGTGGGCAGCGCTGACCGTAGGGGTGGGCTGTGATGCGGTAGGCACGTGGCACGGTGTACCGGGCGCCCGTTTGGTGTCTCGGGAACCCTGTTCACATCGTTTGGGGCTGTGAGCGAAACTCCGGCCGGATCTCCTCATGGATGGAACCCGAATAGGCGATAAACCTGGACTAGAGACTTGAGTGTTTAGGCAGGCCGTGGCCGACACCCACGTTGGGCTTCCGCTTGAAGGTTGCCGAGTACATGTCGTGTAAACGGCGGTAAGTGGTGAGAGCGTGTGTGAAGAAATACACCCCTGCAGGGTTAACATCATCTATTCGAATAGCCGTGTCCGCGGAAAAGGACTTCTGGGTTGCTTATATCAGTTCATAGACAAGTGAAAGTGGATACTCTAAAATACGCAAGATAAGCGTGAGTGCTATGGATGGCGTTCTCGTAGGGAGACGGGAGAGGATCCATAGTGGTGTATTGATATGGTGAATATGTGGACTCGTGTGCGCCACCTCAAAAGAGTTACTCGCAGTCGTAGTTTAGGATAGCCACCGAGTCAAAGCTGGCTTGCTGCAGTTAAACCCCACCACCCCTTTGTTGATAATGATGCATATGTAGTTAGTTCTGATGTAAGTCTTGCTGGGTACATTTGTACTCACGTTTGCCTATTTTATGTTTTGCAGAGAGACTTCGGTCTCACTAGTAGTTTCGCGTGGACTTCGACATTTAGCTTGTTACCTCAGCTACGATCTTGTGCCCTCGGCAGGATCTGATAGATAGTCAGGCTTCTCAGCCTTTTTCATTTATAGATGTCTGTACTCAGACATGATAGCTTCCGCTTGTGCTTTGATTTGTATGCTCTGAATGTTGGGTCGTGAGACCCCTGTTTGTAATATCTCGCTCCTCGGAGCCTAATGAATAAATTACCTGAGTCATAGAGTCATGTTGTGATGGTATGCTGTTTTTGCACATATCAAGCATATTGCGTGTATGTTATTGAAATGCTTGGTATGTGTGGGATCTGACCATCTAGTTGTTTATCTTTAGTAGCCTCTCTTACTGGGAAATGTCTCCTAGTGTTTCACTGAGCCATGGTAGCTTGCTACTGCTCCGGAACACTTAGGCTGGCCGGCATGTGTCCTTCTTTGTTCCTGTGTCTGTCCCTTCGGGGAAATGTCACGCGATGAATACCGGAGTCCTGTTAGCCCGCTACAGCCCGGTTCACCGGAGTCCTGCTAGCCCAGTGCTACAGCCTGGATTCGCTCGCTGATGACCGACACGTTCGATGCTGGGTCATGGATGCCTGTCCCTGTAAGTCTGTGCCACTTTGGGTTTACGACTAGCCATGTCAGTCCGGGCTCCTTATCATATGGATGCTAGCGACACTGTCATATACGTGTGCCAAAAGGCGCAAACGGTCCCGGGCAAAGGTAAGGCGACACCCGGGGAATACCGTGCGTGAGGCCGCAAAGTGATATGAGGTGTTACATGCTAGATCGATGTGGCATTGAGTCGGGGTCCTGACAGCGTTGGTATCAGAGCTTGACTGCCTGTAGGATTACCAAGCCAAACTGGTCGAAGTTGAGTCTAGAAATTCTTTAGTTATATAAGGGAATTGATTGTGGGATGGAACGTAAGGCTCTTTTTACTCCTTATACCTCATGGCCTTCCGATCTGAGTCATCATCTTCTCTTCTACGGGGATTAAGAACTAGGCTCTCTCTTCTTTCCATCAGGATCACGTGTTACTAATCCGTAGACTTATAAGATTGTTGGATTAAGCCTCAGTTCAGTTTCTACCTTTGTATGTTAATTATTGATCTCGAAACCTTGATATTGTGCTTCTGAGTGGTTATGCCACCATTTTTGTGAATGTCTCAAATCTCTTCTGAGCATTTACAGCCGTTATGCTGTCCGAGTCATTCCAGGTTTCTAAATAGTCTGATGCATTTGCAAAATCCTTTTCCTCTGGTTTCGATGCTCCTTTATGCCAGCTCAATCACACTAATTGTTGAGTTGAGGTATTCTATTGCCTTGACATTATGTTGGAGTTACTATTATGGCCCTAGGTGTTTAGGGAGTCACCTAGTAATCTAGCAATGTTTTGTGATCCCGAGTGTGATGATTCTGGCTTTTATTCTCGAAAGCATCCCGTGATGCCACTTAGTAGTAGGTATTCTACTCCTTGGGCTTTAAACCCGAGATTCACTCTACTTACTTCTTGTTGATAGTGTTTGCTAGTTCCTTCAGGATATTAGTAACATTGCGATAGTCCTCGAGGTCCGTGGTATTTCCTTCTTCCAAATACTATGAACCGCTTATGGCAGATGTTTATTGGATCAAAAGATCACAATTAGAGTACTCTTGAGGAGTTCTCCATTCATAAATCGTGACTCTGCCAGTTCTACCTTTCTGCATGGGTTATCCGGAAGAAATATGTTGAACTTGGTTCGACATACTAATCTATGCATCCACAACTCAGAAAATTATATGTTCCTTTGAGTTGTTCTCCTTAGTTGCATTCTGACCCTCGTCTATCAATTGATAGTCAAGAGTATGTGTGCGTTCATTTATCGATGCCTATTACTGTTGTGGTCCGTCAAGCCATTCTATCGCGGAATGACTAGGAGAAACAAACTCCAGTACCTCTTCCATATCCAGGATTGGGTCAAAGAAGTTGTGCTCCGCAGAACAAATTGCTAACCCAGCTTTTGCTCTGTTCTACCTTGGAGTATTACATATTTTATATCGAGATTGTTATAGGAATTGCACACCATCCTATGCACTCTTGGTACAGTGATACTTCTTGCCATCATTGTTCATTCCTCGGTTCCTGTGTTATTGTAACCGGAATGCCGACAAATGAATCATGGCGTGTGAATTCAATACTCCTAGCAACCTTGTTGCTTGGTAGTTAATGGATAATAATTTCATTCTTAGCGTGTTGGTTTTTGAATCATCCTTCTAAGACTGATCGTGCTACCTAGTCCTTGTTCTCGGTGCACTCCTCGATCGATGAGTTAGGATTATTTCAAATCTTCGCTCTATTGATCATATCGTCTTGCCTCAAAGGCAAGATTGTTCTCGAGCCTAGTAACATATCGGTGCTTCGTGATTTTCCGAAGATCTTCTCGGAAGTATTACCAGGTTGTCACCTGACCGCTGTGTTGAGCTCGTGATCAAGTTGGTTTCTTGTGAACCACCCTTCTCCAAGAATCTGTGTTTGATATCCCTGAGCTAGTTGGTTAAGCTAGACAACAACTTGGAGAGTTGGAAGATAAAAGCCTGTCTGACTTAGTTCATGTTAAGGGATATCTTTCTGTGTATGTGTGTGTGTTGGAGAAAGATGATATCTTCATCGATTGATCCCTGTGATCAGTTGCTGGACCTATTGTCTTATCAATCCTTTGATTTGAGAGTGGGCTATCGTCAAATCAAATCAGTACCAATGATGCTCGTAATGTTGTCTTATTCGTGGTTGATCCCTCGAGCATACACCATTACATCTTTGGTCTGACCAATGCTATCACCGTGTTCACTTAACTATGTAATTCCTTTAAAAAGGAAACCTAGATGAATTGTTGTTGAGCCCATTGACAACATCCTTATCTCCTCCATGATTTTGTTGAACATTAAGCTAGTGTTGGAAACTTTTAAAAGCATTTTCTTCATGCTAGCTCATGAAGTATTTGTTTGATGAAAGGAGTGACTTCCTCTTATACACGTGCATTTGGTGAAAGTTGCCGCCGTGAATTTGAGAAAGTTAGTTTTGCTTCCTCTGGAATCATCCCAAGTCAGTCATGCATACGTGCGAAGTATTCTGTGGTCTGGAGATTTGCAACCTCCATTCTATATGTATATCCTAGCACACCAAGCCACTGATTGAGTTGTTCAAAGATAAAGGAGTCTGTCCAAGGTGAACTCTTTGGGCTTCCACGCGTGGAGACTTCGATGTCATTAATGATGGTTCCCCCTCCTGAACTCGGTAGTGTTTTATTATAAGACTACTTTGTGGTCATGCTTGTCTTGGACATCGTGTTCACATGTTGTAGCAGAATCAGCTCATGTTTTGGAGCTTGCTATCGTAGTTCATCTCCCGAGAATCCCGCAACGTCATCTCGTTGATTTGTGTTGCAAACTTCCATTTTTCTTCCTAGACTCGATGAGTCTGGATTATCTTGACACCAACCAGATCTGAATCTCAGGCAGATATGATGGTTGGAATATTTCCCAAGAACTATAATATTGGTCCCTCGATAACCGGTAAAGCGGATGTCGTGGCCAACACACCCATCCGGTAGACCTGTTATTGTAGTATCTTGATTGAGGAAGTTGGCCACCTCCCCATAAGGATTTCGTAGGATTTACTCCCTAGTTGCCCCTATGGATTTTTGTGTTCCCGAAGTCCGACCTTTTACTTGATGTTCTAGTTATCAAACCATATCTATGAATGGGTTACACTAGCACATCAAGGAGAACATTAGAAGCGGAGTGCTAAATGTCTCTCGGTCGATCATCCAGATTTTGTTCCTTGGCTTCGCTAAGGTCTAATCTGAGAAGGTGTTATCTTCCTTTGCATCTGCATCATCCATCATCATTCATCATGGTAGCAAGATGTGTTGCCAGTATCCTTGACACGGATATTGGTAGAATCTTGATGATTGTGGAAATGCTCAAGTTCTTGAGAGCACGCACAAGCGCTACGTGTTATCATCGATGCTAACTGGGATTCCTCTCAGTTTCCTCGGCAATGCTATGACCTTTTCAACCAGTGAATTAACTCTCTAGTGTTGGGTTCTTCCCCAGTTACCAGAATCATTCCCAGCATTTGCATTTTGTTCCCAGCTTGCACCACCAATGTGCCATTCTACCATGGGTCTCTTCCATTTCCGGTGATAAGCAAATTCATCCATTACGTTGTCTTCAACAAGGTAATCCACATCATCCAAGTCCGAGTATGCCATTCTACCAACCCCCTCCAAACGATCGGTCGAGAATTGCCTTAGGTTGGTTTAAAGAGTTTCAATGATCTTTGAATCAAAGGTAATTCTTTTTGCCACTTAAGGGGATATTTCTACGAGTCACCTTCCCTAAGGTGCATCGTTATGATATCATGGAAACTCAACTCCTCGCTACGTTGACAACCGTTCACCACCCTCTTAAGTGTGGAATTGTTGTCCACCTAGTGCACCTTCGTCATCCGTCTCTTTCCACCCCTCTTGATGTGTAACTCGTGTCTCAACCCGAGAGATGGTCCTATGTCTCATTCCGTGAGTTGTTTGATCTTCGAGAAGATCGACCCTTCTAGAGTCTCCTTCTTCCCTCCATGTCATGTTGACAGGATTTCTCAGAGCAAGACTTCAAGACAATGATGGTGATCGAATCAACGTTCCTATGAAGTGCAACCTGGATCGTGAAGATTGTGCTAGTTTGCGTTACCCTTCACCTTACCCTACGCTTGAATCTCGAGACGAGATTCTTGTTTAGTGGGGGTGAGCTGTCACATCCCTAGCTTCTGGTAATGCTCTAGGCTAGCTCATGTGTGCATCATGTTTAAATTCTGAAAATTTGAACTGAGGGAATTTTGGAAGCCTCAAAAACTTAAATAAAAGAGGGGCAAAAACCCTAGAAATCTCATTCATTGCTCCAAAATGCTCTTCTTAAATGTTTGATAATTTTTGGTAAGGGTTCTGGTCCCAACCAAAATATTGAACATTTTTAAGGAATTATTTGTGGGACTTTGGATTTAAATCATTAGCTATTTGAATTTGAATTATATTCATATAACTAGAATATAATTTCAAATACCCCTGAAATATTTTATGAGCTTTTGGAAAAGTCCATATAGCAAAATAAAAATATTCAGAGGAGCTTTGGCATTGTTTGAATTATTATTTTTAATTCAAAACAGTGGCAAAAGAATTAAATAAAAGAAAAACAGAACAGAAATAAATAGAAAGGGAGAGAAGGCCACCTGGGCCACTTACCTGGCGCCGCTTACCTGACCGGCCCAGCGGCCCAGCCCACCAGGCGCTCCCCCCTGTCGCCTTCCTCCTCGTGCCAGTAGGCAGAGGAGGGACACCGCGACGCCGCCGAGCTCGCCACGCCACCTCCCTCCTTGCCTGCCTCACCGAGGCGCCTCGAAGCCTCCTCGGCATCGCTCTGGACCCCTGACCCCCCTCACTCTCCCGTGCACCTCTTCCCTCTCTCCCTGCCTCGCCTTCCTCGCCCCCTCTCCCGAAGCAGAGCGCAGCCGCCGACGCCGTTCGCCGTAGCTGCAGCCACCGCCTTCCCCTCGCTTCTCTGACCGGACCAGAGGCTCCGCCTCGACCCCCTCTTTCCTCTCCACCGACCCACGGCCCTCCGGAAGCCCTGCAACGCCGCCACCATCGCCGTTCCGTCGCCGGCCACCGAAGCTCACCGCTGTCGATTCGCCGCCTCTGACACCTCCCCGAGCTCCCCGAGGCCACCGTCGCAACCCCTGTGAGCTCCGCCACCATTTCCCCCTCTTTCCCTCTTCGTTTGGTTGCCGTAGCCATCGCCCCCTTGATGACCGAAACCCGCCGCCGTCTGTGATCGCCGCCGACGTGCCTCCGGCCACCTAGTGGCCCGGCTGTCGTGGTCAGCTTCCTCCCCGCGCTGCCTGGAACACGTAGGTGCCTCGCACGAGCCTCCCCGTCCACCGTAGCGTCAACCCCGAGCTCGCCCGAGCTCCGGCGACCGCCACGGTCGATGCCGGTGACGACTCCGGCCATCTTAGGCCCAGCCGCTGCCACTACTCGACGCGGACGAGCGCCCGCGTCACGTAGACGCTCTCCGCCGGCCATTTGGTCGCCGGAGGAGGAAACCCGCACCCCTCCGCCGTCTCTGGCTCCGCCGGCGACGAGCCGCGGGTCAACTCCGGCGAGTTGACCCAGGTTTGACCTTCCCCGTGTGCCACTGACCTGTGGGCCACCCCCCCTGACATTTTAGTTAGTATTAGTTTAACACTAATTAACCTAGGTTAGTTAGCTGATTAGTCGCTGACCAGTGGGCCCCGGCCCAACAAACAGTTTAGTTAGAATTAACTTAAGGCTAATTAACTTGGTTAATTAGTTGTGTCACTGACCAGTGGACCCCACTGGTCAGGTTTGACCTGAATCTGCCCCGTTGACCTGATGACGTCAAGGTGAGGTCATGCTGACACAATATTCATTTTCTGGAATTTAGTTTATTTTATTATATTCAGGAAATTCCAGAAAATAGCTAGAACTTTTAAAAATCATAGAAATTCAACCGTAACTCCAAATTAAATAATTTATATATGAAAAATTATCAGAAAAATTCAAGGAATCCATCTGTACCATTTTCATGCATGTTAGAACAACTTATAGCTGCTGTTTAGCACAAATCAATTAAAGGGCATTTATTTAATCACATATGGAGTTTGAATTTGAATTTTATATTCAAACCAACTTCATTTAATCTGTTGCTAGTTGCATTAGCTCAAAACACATTCATATTGCCATGTCATGAGCATGCATCATATTGTGCATTGCATTGATTGTGTTCCTTTCTGTGTTGCCGGTATTTGTCCCCTCTCGATAGACGTGATACCGATGATGTGATCGTTGACACTGATGAAGACTCAATGTTATCTTCAGAAGTGCCAGGCAAGCAAAACCCCCTTGTTCATTCCGATAAAATCCCACTCTCTCGCTCCTGCTCTCTTTTACTGCATTAGGACAACAACGACATATTTGATACTTGCTGCGGTAGCTGAACCCTTTATCCTTTGTATGACCTGTCATTGCCACAGTAAATAGATGAAACCCACTAGCATGAGTAGGAGTTGTTTGAGCCCTGATGTGCCTACTCATTCATGCTTGTTTGTCATGCCTGCTACTGCTTAGAGT
This sequence comes from Triticum dicoccoides, assembly GCF_002162155.2. NCBI lineage: Eukaryota > Viridiplantae > Streptophyta > Magnoliopsida > Poales > Poaceae > Triticum > Triticum dicoccoides. The sequence continues at coordinate 649,619,631 of NC_041381.1, read as the reverse complement.
TGAGTCAGGTCTGATTCATCGGGGATGAATCAGAGGCGTGTGAACCTGTCCTACTGTGTGTGAGCTAAGTGTGTGAATACGATTTGGTAAAGGTAGCGGTGAGAGGCCATGTAGGAGTACATGGTGGGTTGTCTCATTGCAGCCGTCCTCAGGAACTGAGTTCTGTGTTTGTGATCCATGATTCAGCTACTACTACGCATTGGGCCCGAAACCAATGGACCCTCTCGGCTTCTTAATCACCCTTGTCCTCTGTCCAGGAGTTGCAAGTAGTTTCTGGTGTTTGTAGTATGTTGGAGGCCGTGGGCAGCGCTGACCGTAGGGGTGGGCTGTGATGCGGTAGGCACGTGGCACGGTGTACCGGGCGCCCGTTTGGTGTCTCGGGAACCCTGTTCACATCGTTTGGGGCTGTGAGCGAAACTCCGGCCGGATCTCCTCATGGATGGAACCCGAATAGGCGATAAACCTGGACTAGAGACTTGAGTGTTTAGGCAGGCCGTGGCCGACACCCACGTTGGGCTTCTGCTTGAAGGTTGCCGAGTACATGTCGTGTAAATGGCGGTAAGTGGTGAGAGCGTGTGTGAAGAAGTACACCCCTGCAGGGTTAACATCATCTATTCGAATAGCCGTGTCCGCGGAAAAGGACTTCTGGGTTGCTTATATCAGTTCATAGACAAGTGAAAGTGGATACTCTAAAATACGCAAGATAAGCGTGAGTGCTATGGATGGCGTTCTCGTAGGGAGACGGGAGCGGATCCATAGTGGTGTATTGATATGGTGAATATGTGGACTCGTGTGCGCCACCTCAAAACAGTTACTCGCAGTCGTAGTTTAGGATAGCCACCGAGTCAAAGCTGGCTTGCTGCAGTTAAACCTCACCACCCCTTTGTTGATAATGATGCATATGTAGTTAGTTCTGATGTAAGTCTTGCTGGGTACATTTGTACTCACGTTTGCCTATTTTATGTTTTGCAGAGAGACTTCGGTCTCACTAGTAGTTTCGCGTGGACTTCGACGTTTAGCTTGTTACCTCAGCTACGATCTTGTGCCCTCGGCAGGATCTGATAGATAGTCAGGCTTCTCAGCCTTTTTCATTTATAGATGTCTGTACTCAGACATGATAGCTTCCGCTTGTGCTTTGATTTGTATGCTCTGAATGTTGGGTCATGAGACCCCTGTTTGTAATATCTCGCTCCTCGGAGCCTAATGAATAAATTACCTGAGTCATAGTGTCATGTTGTGATGCTATGCTGTTTTTGCACATATCGAGCATAATGCGTGTATGTTATTGAAATGCTTGGTATGTGTGGGATCTGACCATCTAGTTGTTTATCTTTAGTAGCCTCTCTTACCGGGAAATGTCTCCTAGTGTTTCACTGAGCCATGGTAGCTTGCTACTGCTCCGGAACACTTAGGCTGGCCGGCATGTGTCCTTCTTCGTTCCTGTGTCTGTCCCTTCGGGGAAATGTCACGCGATGAATACCGGAGTCCTGTTAGCCCGCTACAGCCTGGTTCACCGGAGTCCTGCTAGCCCAGTGCTACAGCCTGGATTCGCTCGCTGATGACCGACACGTTCGATGTTGGGTCATGGATGCCTGTCCCTGTAAGTCTGTGCCACTTTGGGTTTACGACTAGCCATGTCAGCCCGGGCTCCTTATCATATGGATGCTAGCGACACTGTCATATACGTGTGCCAAAAGGCGCAAACGGTCCCGGGCAAAGGTAAGGCGACACCCGGGGAATATCGTGCGTGAGGCCGCAAAGTGATATGAGGTGTTACATGCTAGATCGATGTGGCATTGAGTCGGGGTCCTGACACATTGTCTCAATGTCTTGCTCTGAGAACTCCAACTAACATGACAACGAGAGGTAAAGAAAGACCCTAGAAGGATCGATCTTATTGAAGGTCGAACAAGTTAGGATCAACTCACGAAGTGAGACATGGCAACATCTCTCAAGCTAAGACACGAGGCACACATCCAAAGGGATGGAGTGGAATAGATGACAAAGGTTCACTAGGTAGGCAACAATTTCACGCTTAAGAAGGTGGTGAACGGTTGTCAACGTAGCGAGGAGTTGAGTTGCCATGATACCATAACGGAACATCTTGGAGAAGGGTGATTCGTGGAGTTATTACCCTAAGTGTCAAAACAATTACCTTTGATATAGAGATCATTGAGACTCTCTATACCAGCATGGGCAAATCTCGAGCGATCGTTTGGAGGAGTTCGGTAGAATGGCATACTCGGACTAGTATGGATGATGTGGATTACCTTGTTGAAGACAACATAAGGGATGATTTTGCTTATCACTGGAAATGGATGGAACCCATGGTAGGACCACTTTGAGGATGATCCCGATCAGTAATTACTGAGAAGGGTAGTCCATAGTAGGATGGCACAATGGCAGTGCAAGCTAGGAACAAGGTGCCAGTGCTGGGAATGATTCTAGTAACTGGGGAGAGGCTCAACAGTAGAGAGTGGGTCCACTATTGAAAATTTACAGCATAACCGAGGAAACTAGGAGCAATCCCAGTTAGTGCTGATGATAACACCCAGTGCTTGTGCATGCTCTCAAGAACTTGAGCATTTGCATAATCATCAAGGTTTTACCAATATCCGTGTCAGGGATCCTGGCAACACTGCACACTACCATGACGAAAGGTGATGGAGGATGCAGATGCAAAGAAAGATAACACCTTCTCAGATTTCACCTTAGCGAGGCCAAGGAATCATATTTTGGATGATCGACCGAGAGACATTTAGCACTCCGCTTCTAATGTTCTCCTTGATGTTCTAGCGTATCCCACTCATTGAAATGGTTTGGTAACTAGAACATCAGGTAAAAGGTCGGACTTCGGGAACACCAAAAATCCATAAGGCACAACTAGGGAGTAAATCCTACGAAGTCCTTAGGGGGAGGTAGCCAACTTCCTCAATCAAGATACTACAATAATAGGTCTTCCGGCTGGGTGTGTTGGCCAAGACATCCACTTACCGGGTTACAGAGAGACTGATATTACAGTTCTTGGGAAACGCTCCAACCATCATATTTGCGTGAGATTCAGATCTGGTTGGTGTCAGGATAATCCAGACTCGTCGAGTATAGAGAGAAAAATGAAAGTTTGCAACACAAATCGACGAGATGACGTTGCAAGATTCTCGGGAAATGAACTACGATAGCAAGCCCCAAAACATGAGCCGGTTCTGCTACAACATGTGAACACGTTATCTGAGACAAGCATGACCACATAGTAGTCTTATAATAAAACACTACCGAATTCAGGTGGGGAACCATCATCGAGGATATTGAAGTCCTTACATAAATCCAGATTAGCTCTTATGAAGGAACTTCTTCTCCTTGAACAAATCAGCCAGTGGCTTGGTGTACTAGGAGATACATGTGGAATGGAGGTAGCGAGCCTGTCAAACCATAGCATACTTCACACATGCATGACTGACTTGGGATGATTCCAGAGGAAACAAAAACAATCTTTCTCGAACTCACGGCGGAAACTTGCACCAAATGCACGTGGATCGAAGGAAGTCACTTCTTTCATTCAACATATGCTTCATGAATGGGACATGAAGATAATGCTTATAGAAGTTTCCAATACTAGTTGGATGTTCGGCATGAATCATGGAGGAGACAAAATGCTGCTGATGGGCTCAACAACAAGTCATCGAGATTTCCATATAAATGGAATTCCACAACTATGGGAACAAGGTGATAGCATTGGTCAGACCCAAAAGATATAATGGTGTATGCTCGAGGAAAATCCACGAGTAAGACAACATTACGAACATCGTTGGTTCTGACTTGATTTGAGGACATCCCATACTCAAATCAAAGTTTTGGCAAGACAATAAGTCCAACAACTGATCACGAGGATCAATCAATGAAGATATTATCTTTCTCCAACACACACAGACAAGGATATCCTTTGGAGATGAACTAAGTCAGGTGAGCTTTTATCTTCCAACTCTCCAAGTTGTTGTTTAGCTTAACCAACTAGCTCAGGGGTATCCAACACAGATTCTTGGAGAAGGGAATGTTTTATAAGAAACCAACTTGATCACGAACTCAACATAGCGGTCAGGTGACAACCTGGTGATACTTCCGAGAAGATATTCGAAAAATCACGAACCACCGATATGTTACTAAGCTCGAGAACAATCTTGCTTTTCAGGGCAAGACGATATGATCAAATGAGCAAGGACTTAACAAAATCCTAACTCATCAATCTAGGAGTGCACCGGGAAAGTGGACTAGGCAGCACGATCAACCTTAGGGTGATGATTCAATAATCAACTCGCTAAGGATGAGGTTATTGTCCATTAACTACCAAGCAACGGAGTTGCTAGCAGTATTGATTTCACACACCACGATTCACTTGTCGGCATTCCGGTTACAATAACACGAAAACTGAGGAATGAACAATGATGGCAAGAAGTATTACTGCGTCAATAATTCATAAGAGACAGTGCAATTCTCATGACTATCCTGACGTAAAGAGGGTAACACTTCGGAATAGAACGGATCAAAAGCTTGATTGTATTTTGATCTGCGGAGTACAACTGCTTTGACCCAATCCTGGATATAGATGAGGTAATGGAGTTTGTTTCTCCTAGTCATTCTAAATAGAATGGCTTGACGGACCACAGAAGTAAAAGTCATCGATGAACACGAATGCACGACTACTCCTGACTATCAATTGATAGACGAAGGTCAGAATACAGCTAAAGGGGGACAACTCAAAGGAACATATGATTTTCTGAGTTGTGGATGCATAGATTAGTATGTCGAACCAAGTTCAACAAATTTCTTCTGGATAATCCATGCAGAGAGCTAGGATTGGCAGAGTTACAACATGGAATCGAGAAGTCGTTAAGAGCACTCTGGTTGTGATCTTTCGGTTCAGCGAGGAACTTATGCCAAGAATGGTTCATTGTATTTGGGAGGAGGAAATACCCCGGACCTCGAGGACTAACTCAAGGTTACTAATAACCTAAGGGAGCTAGCAATTACAATCAACATGTAGTTAGTAGGGTGAATCTCGGGTTCAAAAACCCAGAAATAGAATACCTAACATACCAAATGGCATCACGGGATGCTTTCGAGAATAATGGCCAGAATCATCACACTGGCGATACGAAGCATTGCTAGATTACTAGGTGATACTCTAGACACCTAGGGTCATAATAATAGCTCCAACATAAATGCTGAGGTAATGAAATACCTCAACACACTAGTTAGTGTGGTTGATGTGGCACAAAAAGATCTTCAGAATGGTAAAAAGGAATTTGCGAATGCATCAGACTATTTAGAAACCTGGGATGACTCGGACAGCATAACGGCTGTAAATGCTTAAAAGGATTTAAGACATCCTGCAAATGGTGGCATAACCACTCGATCATCACAAAATCAAGGTTCAGAGATCAACTATGAACACACAGAGGTAGTAGAAACTGAACTGAGGCTTGAAACCAACAATCATATAAGTCTACAGGCTAGTAACACGTGATCCTGATAGAAAGAAGAGATAGCCTAGTTTCTTAACCCCGTAGGAAAGATAAGATGACTCAGATCAGAAGGGCATAAGGTATAAGGAGTAAAAAGAGCCTTACATTCCATCCCACAATCAATTCCCTTTATATAACTAAAGAATTTCTAGACTCAACTTCGACCAGTTTGGCTTGGTAATCCTACAGGCAGTCAAGCTCAGATACCAAAGCTGTCAGGACCCCGATCCTATGCCAAACCGATCTAGCATGTAACACCTCATATCACTTTGCGGCCTCACACACGGTATTCCCACAGGTGTCGCCTTACCAGGCCCGGGACCGTTTGCGCCTTTTGGCTCACGTATATGATAGTGTCGCTAGTATCCATATGACAAAGAACCCGGGCTGACATGGCTAGTTGTGAACCCAAAGTGGCACTAACTTATAGGGACAGGCATACATGACCCAGCAATGAATGTGTCGGTCATCAGCGATTGAATCCGGGCCGTAGCAACTGGGCTAGCAGGACTCCGGTAAACCGGGCTGTAGCAGGCTAACAGGACTCCGGTAGACACCGCGTGACATTTCCCCGAAGAGATAGACACAAGAACAAAGAAGGACACATGCCGGCCAACCTAAGTGTTCTGGAGCAGTAGCAAGCTACCAAGGCTCAGTGGAAGCACTAGGAGACATTTCCCGGTAAGATAGGCTACCAAGGATAAACAACTAGATAGTCAGATCCACACATACCAAGCATTTCAATAGCATACACACAATATGCTCGATATGTGCAAATACAACATGTGACTCTACAACTCAAGTATTTTATTCAATAGGCTCCGAGAAGCGAGATATTACAAACATGGGTCTCATGACCCAACTGTTGGGAAACGTAGTAATTTCAAAAAAAAAATCCTACGCACACACAAGATCATGGTGATGCATAGCAACGAGAGGGGGAGTGTATCTTCATACCCTTGAAGATCGCTAAGCGGAAGCGTTTATCAACATGGTTGATGTAGTCGTACATCTTCACGATCCGACCGATCCAAGTACCGAACGCACGGCACCTCCGAGTTCTGCACACGTTCAGCTCGATGACGTCCTCGCCTTCTCGATCTAGCAAGACGGGCGAAGTAGTAGATGAGTTTCCGGCAGCACGACGGTGTGGTGACGGTGTTGGTGAAGAACAATCTCCGCAGGGATTCGCCTAAGCACTACAAAAACTATGACGGAGGATAAACTAGAGGGGACGGGTTTGCCGGCACACGGCTAGGTGTTTCTTGATGTGTCTTTGGTGCTAGGCCTGCTCCTCTATTTATATATTGAGCCTTGGGGTTGAAACTTGGAGTAAAAGCCTCCACAAAATCGGTTTCACCTAAAAGGCAAGAGTCCTTCTCGGACTCCAGGGCCAGAAGCCAGGGTTCCCGGCGTCTGGACCCAGACGCCAGGGACCCTGGCGTCTGGCCCCTGGACTCCGCAAAACTTCCTTTTGCGCTTTCCAAAAATCTTGTGGGCTTTCCCCTTTTGCCCAAATAACGTGTTCTCGTACCCAAACGTTTCGGGAAACATCGGGAACACCTTCCGGTGAATTCCGGAACCCTTCCGGAGATCAAACACTATTATCCCATATATCAAACTTTATCTCCGGACCATTCCGGAGTTCCTCGTCATGTCCATGATCTCATCCGGGACTCCGAACAACATTCGATTACCAACATACATAACTCATATAATACTATATCGTCAATGAAACATTATGCGTGCGGACCCTACGGGTTCAAGAACTATGTAGACATGACCTAGAACTGTTTCCGGTCAATAACCAATAGCGGGACCTGGATGCCCATAATGGCTCCCACATATTCTACGAAGATCTTTATCGGTCAAACCGCATAACAACATACGTTGTTCCCTTTGTCATCGGTATGTTACTTGCCGGAGATTCGATCGTCAGTATCTCAATACCTAGTTCAATCTCGTTACCGGCAAGTCTCTTTACTCGTTACGTAATACATCATCTTGCAACTAACTCATTACTTGCAATGCTTGCAAGGCTTAAGTGATGTGCATTACCGAGAGGGCCCAGAGATACCTCTCCGACAATCGGAGTGACAAATCCTAATCTCGAAATACGCCAACCCAACAAGTACCTTCGGAGACACCTGTAGAGCACCTTTATAATCACCCAGTTACGTTGTGACGTTTGGTAGCACACAAAGTGTTCCTCCGGTAAACGGGAGTTGCATAATCTCATAGTCATAGGAACATGTATAAGTCATGCAGAAAGCAATAGCAGAATACTAAACGATCGTATGCTAAGCTAACGGAATGGGTCATGTCAATCACATCATTCTTCTAATGATGTGATCCCATTAATCAAATGACAACACATGTCTATGGTTAAGAAACATAACCATCTTTGATTAATGAGCTAGTGAAGTAGAGGCATACTAGTGACGTTATGTTTGTTTATGTATTCACACATGTATTATGTTTCCGGTTAATACAATTCTAGCATGAATAATAAACATTTATCATGATATAAGGAAATAAATAATAACTTTATTATTGCCTCTAGGGCATATTTCCTTCTGTCTCCCACTTGCACTAGAGTCAATAATCTAGTTCACATCGCCATGTGATTTAACACCAATATTCATATTTGTATATGATTAACACCCATAGTTCACATCGTCATGTGACAAACACCTAAAGGGTTTACTAGAGTCAATAATCTAGTTCACATCTCTATGTGATTAACACCCAAAGAGTACTAAGGTGTGATCATGTTTTGTTCGCGAGAGAAGCTTAGTCAACGGGTCAATCACATTCAGAGCCGTATATATTTTGCAAATATTCTATGTCTACAATGCTCTGCACGGAGCTACTGTAGCTAATTGCTCCCACTTTCAATATGTATCCAGATTGAGACTTAGAGTCATCTGGATCGGTGTAAAACCTTGCACCGATGTAACTCTTTATGACGGGCTCTTTTATCACCTCCATAATCGAGAAATATTTTCTTAGTCCTTACTAAGGATATTCTTGACCAATGTCCAGGGATCTACTCCTAGATCACTATTGTACTCCCTTGCCAAATTCAGAGCAATGTATACAATAGGTCTGGTACATAACATAGCATACTTTATAGAACCTATGACTGAGGCATAGGGAATGACTTTCATTCTCTTTTCTATTTTCTGCCGTGGTCGGGATTTGAGTCTTACTCAATTTCACACCTTTTCAACACATGCAAGAACTCTTTCTTTGACTATTCCATTTTGAACTATTTGAAAATCTTGACAAGGTATGTACTTATTGAAAAAACTTATCAAGCGTCTTGATCTATCTCAATAGATCTTGATGCTCAATATGTAAGTAGCTTTACTGAGGTCTTTCTTTTAAAGAACTCCTTTCAAATACTCCTTTATGCTTTCCAGAAAAATTCTACATCATTTCTGATCAACAATGTGTTACTCACATATATTTATCAGAAAGGCGGTAGTGCTCCCACTCAGTTTATTGTGAATACAGGCTTCACCGCAAGTCTATATCAAACTATATGCTTTGATCAACTTATCAAAGCGTATATTCCAACTCTGAGATGCTTGCACCAGTCCATAGATGGACCGCTGGAGCTTGCACATTTTGTTAGCACCTTTAGGATTGACAAAACCTTCTGGTTGCATCATATACAACTCTTCTTTAAGAAAACCATTGAGGAATGCAGTTTTGACATCCATTTGCCAGATTTCATAAAACGTGGCAACTGCTAATATGATTCGGACAGATTTAAGCATCGCTACAGTTGAGAAAATCTCATTGTAGTCAACACCTTGAATTTGTCGAAAACCTTTTGCGACAAGTCGAGCTTTGTAGATAGTAACACTACTATCAACGTCCGTCTTCCTCTTGAAGATCCATTTATTTTCTATGGCTTGCCGCTCATCGGGCAAGTCCACCAAAGTCCACACTTTGTTCTCATAAATGGATCCTATCTCAGATTTTATGGCCTCCAGCCATTTCGCGGAATCTGGGCTCATCATCGCTTATAGTTCGTAGGTTTATCATGGTCTAGTAACATGACTTTCATAACAGGATTACCGTACCATTCTGGTGCGGACCGTACTCTGGAAGACCTACGAGGTTCTGTAGTAACTTGATCAGAAGTTTCATGATCATCATCATTAGCTTCCTCACTAATTGCTGTAGGAATCACTGGAACTAATTTCAGTGATGAACTATTTTCCAATTCAGGAGAAGGTACAATTACTTTATCAAGTTCTACTTTCCTCCCACTCACTTCTTTCGAGAGAAACTCCTTCTCTAGAAAGGATCCATTCTTAGCAACGAATGTTTTGCCTTCAGATCTATGATAGAAGGTGTACCCAATAGTTTCCTTTGGGTATTCTATGAAGACGCACTTCCCCGATTTGGGTTCGAGCTTATCAGGTTGAAACTTTTTCACATAAGCATCGCAGCCCCAAACTTTAAGAAACAACAACTTTGGTTTCTTGCCAAACCACAGTTCATAAGGCGTCGTCTCAAACGGATTTTGATGGTGCCCTATTTAAAGTGAATGCAACTGGCTCTAATACATAACCCCAAAACGATATTGGTAAATCAGTAAGATACATCATCGATCGCGCCATATCCAATAAAGTGCGGTTATGACGTTCAGACACACCATTACGTTGTGGTGTTCCACGTGGCGTGAGCTGTGAAACTATTCCACATAGTTTTATATGAAGGCCAAACTCGTAACTAAATATTTGTCTCTGCGATCAAATCGCAGAAACTTTATTTTCTTGTTACGATGATTCTTCACTTCACTCTGAAATTCTTTGAACTTTTCAAATGTTTCAGACTTGTGCTTCATTAAGTAGATATACTCATATCTGCTCAAATCATCTTGTGAAGGTCAGAAAATAACGATACCTGCCACGAGCATCAACACTCATTGGACCGCATACATCGGTATGTATTATTTCCAATAAGTCAGTAGTTCGTTCCATTGTTCCAGAGAACGGAGTTTTAGTCATCTTGCCCAAAAGGCACGGATCGCAAGCATCAAATGATTCATAACCAAGTGATTCTGAAAATCCATCTTTATGGAGTTTCTTCATGCACTTTACAGCGATATGACCCAAACGGCAGTGCCATAAATAAGTTGCACTATCATTATCAACTTTGCATCTTTTGGCATCAATATTATGAATATGTGTATCACTATGATCGAGATCCAACAAACTATTTTCATTGGGTGTATGACCATCAAAGGTTTTATTCATGTAAACAGAACAACAATTATTCTCTGTCTTTAAATGAATAACCATATTGCAATAAACATGATCAAATCATATTCATGCTCAACGCAAACGCTAAATAACATTTATTTAGGTTTAACTCTTATCCCGAAAGTTTAGGGAGTGTGCGATGATGATCATATCAATCTTGGAACTACTTCCAACACTCATCATCACTTCCCCTTCAACTAGTCTCTGTTTATTCTGTAACTCCTGTTTCGAGTTACTAATCTTAGCAACCGAACAAGTATCAGATACTCAGGGGCTACTATAAACACTAGTAAGGCACACATCAATAACTTGTATATCAAATATACCCTTGTTCACTTTGCCATCCTTCTTATCCACCAAATGTTCAGGGTATTTCCGTTTCTAGTGACCATTTCCTTTGCAGTGTAAGCACTCAGTTTTAGGCTTTGGTTCAGCTTTGGGCTTCTTCGTGGGAGTGACAACTTGCTTGTCATTCTAGTTGCAGTTCCCTTTCTTTCCCTTAGCCCTTTTCTTGAAACTAGTGATCTTGTCAACCATCAACACTTGATGCTCTTTCTTGATTTCTACCTTCGTTGATTTCAACATCACGAAGAGCTTGGGAATCGTTTTCGTCATCCCTTGCATACTATAGTTCATCACAAAGTTCTACTAACTTGGTGATGGTGACTAGAGAATTCTGTCAATCACTATCTTATCTGGAAGATTAACTCCCACTTGATTCAAGCAATTGTAGTACCCAGACAATCTGAGCACATGCTCACTAGTTGAGCGATTCTCCTCCATCTTTTAGCCATAGAAATTGTTGGAGACTTCATATCTCTCAACTCGGGTATTTGCTTGAAATATTAACTTCAACTCCTGGTACATCTCATATGGTCCATGACGTTCAAAATGTCTTTGAAGTCCCGATTCTAAGCCATAAAGCATGGTGCACAAAACTATCAAGTAGTCATCATATTGAGCTAGCCCAACGTTCATAACATGTGCATCTGCTCCTGCAATAGGTCTATCACCTAGCGGTGCATTAAGGACATAATTCTTCTGTGCAGCAATGAGCATAAACCTCAGATCACGGATCCAATCCACATCATTGCTACTAACATCTTTCAACACAATTTTCTCTAGGAACATATAAAAATAAACATATGAAAGCAACAATGCAAGCTATTGATCTACAACATAATTTGCAAAATACTACCAGGACTAACTTCATGATAAATTTAAGTTCAATTAATCATATTACTTAAGAACTCCCACTTAGTTAGACATCCCTCTAATCCTCTAAGTGATTACGTGATCCATATCAACTACACCATGTCTGTTCGTCACGTGAGATGGAGTAGTTTCAACGGTGAATATCAATATGTTGATCATATATACTATATGATTCACGCTCGACCTTTCGGTCTCCGTGTTCCGAGGCCATATCTGTTATATGCTAGGCTCGTCAAGTTTAACCTGAGTATTCCGCGTGTGCAACTGTTTTGCACCCGTTGTATTTGAACGTAGAGCCTATCACACCCGATCATCATGTGGTGTCTCAGCACGAAGAACTTTTGCAATGGTGCATACTCAGGGAGAACACTTCTTGATAATTAGTGAGAGATCATCTTATAATGCTACCGTCAAACAAAACAGAATAAGATGCATAACAGATAAACATCATATGCAATGAAACTATGTGACATGATATGGCCATGATCATCTTGCGCCTTTGATCTCCATCTCCAAAGTACTGTCATGATCTCTATCGTCACCGGCACGACACCATGATCTTCATCATCTTGATCTATATCAATGTGTCGTCACATGGTCATCTCGCCAACTATTGCTCTTGTAACTATTGCTATCGCATAGCGATAAAGTAAAGCAATTATTTGGCACTTGCATCTTATGCAACAAAGAGACAACCATAGGGCTTCTGCCAGTTGCCGATAACTTCAACAAAACATGATCATCTCATACAACAACTTATATCTCATCACGTCTTGACCATATCACATCACAACATGCCTTGCAAAAACAAGTTAGACGTCCTCTACTTTATTGTTGCAAATTTTACGTGGCTGCTACGGGCTTAGCAAGAACCATTCTTACCTATGCATCAAAACCACAACGATAGTTTGTCAAGTTGGTACTATTTTAACCTTCGCAAGGACCGGGCGTAGCCACACTCGGTTCAACTAAAGTTGGAGAAACTGACACCCGCCAGCCACCTGTGTGCAAAGCACGTCGGTAGAACCAGTCTCGCGTAAGCGTACACGTAATGTCGGTCCGGGCCGCTTCATCCAACAATACCACCGAACCAAAGTATGACATGTTGGTAAGCAGTATGACTTGTATCGCCCACAACTCACTTGTGTTCTACTCGTGCATATGACATCTACGCATAAAACCTGGCTCGGATGCCACTGTTGGGAAACATAGTAATTTCAACAAAATTTTCCTACGCACAAACAAGATCATGGTGATGCATAGCAACGAGAGGGGGAGTGTATCTTCATACCCTTGAAGATCGCTAAGAGGAAGCGTTTATCAATGCGGTTGATGTAGTCGTACGTCTTCACGATCCGACCAATCCAAGTACCGAACACACGGCACCTCCGAGTTCTGCACACATTCAGCTCGATGACGTCCTTGCCTTCTCGATCCAGCAAGACGGGCGAAGTAGTAGATGAGTTCCGGCAGCACGACAGCGTGGTGACGGTGTTATTGAAGAAAAATCTCCGCAGGGCTTCGCCTAAGCACTACAGAAACTATGACAGAGGATAAACTAGAGGGGCCGGGAAACATCCGGAACCCCTTCCGGTGAATTCCGGAACCCTTCCGGAGATCAAACACTATTATCCCATATATCAAACTTTATCTCCAGACCATTCCGGAGCTCCTCGTCATGTCCATGATCTCATCCGGGACTCCGAACAACATTCGGTTACCAACATACATAACTCATATAATACTATATCGTCAACGAAATGTTAAGCATGCGGACCCTACGGGTTCGAGAACTATGTAGACATGACCTAGAACTGTTTCCGGTCAATAACCAATAGCGGGACCTGGATGCCCATATTGGCTCCAACATATTCTACGAAGATCTTTATCGGTCAAACCGCATAACAACGTACGTTGTTCCCTTTGACATCGGTATGCTACTTGCCCGAGATTCGATTGTTAGTATCTCAATACCTAGTTCAATCTCGTTATCGACAAGTCTCTTTACTCGTTACGTAATACAACATCTCGCAACTAACTCATTAGTTGCAATGCTTGCAAGGCTTAAGTGATGTGCATTACCGAGAGGGCCCAGAGATACCTCTCCGACAATCGGAGTGACAAATCCTAATCTCAAAATATGCCAACCCAACAAGTACCTTTGGAGACACCTGTAGAGCACCTGTATAATCACCCAGTTACGTTGTGACGTTTGGTAGAACACAAAGTGTTCCTCCAGTAAAAGGGAGTTGCATAATCTCATAGTCATAGGAACATGTATAAGTCATGAAGAAAGCAATAGCAGAATACTAAACGATCGTATGCTAAGCTAACAGAATGGGTCATGTCAATCACATCATTCTTCTAATGATGTGATCCCGTTAATCAAATGACAACACATGTCTATGGTTAGGAAACATAACCATCTTTGATTAATGAGCTAGTCAAGTACAGGCATACTAGTGACGTTATGTTTGTTTATCTATTCACACATGTATTATGTTTTCGTTAATACTATTCTAGCATGAATAATAAACATTTATCATGATATAAGGAAATAAATAATAACTTTATTATTGCGTCTAGGGCATATTTCCTTCACCAAAATTCAGAGCATACAAGTCAAAGCACAAGCGGAAGCTCAACATGTCTGAGGACAGACATCTACAAATGAAAAAGGCTGAGAAGCCTAACTATCTACTAGATCCTGCCAAGGGCACAAGATCGTAGCTGAGGTAACAAGCTAAACGTCGAAGTCCAAGTAGAACTACTAGTGAGACATAAGTCTCTCTGCAAAAACATAAAATAGGCAAACGTGAGTACAAATGTACCCAGCAAGACTTACATCAGATCTATCTACATATGCATCATCATCAACAAAGGGATGGTGGGGTTTAACTGCAGCAAGCTAGCTTTGACTCGGTGGCTATCCTGAACTATGACTGCAAGTACCTCTTTTGAGGTGGCGCACACGAGTCCACAAATTCACCATATCAATACACCACTATGGATCCACTCCCGTATCCCTTCGAGGACGCTATCCATAACACTCACGCTTATCTTGCGTATTTTAGAGTATCCACTTTCACTTGTCTATGAGCTGTTATAGGCAACCTAGAAATCCTTTACCGCGGACACGGCTATTCGAATAGATGATGTTAACCCTGCAGGAGTGTACTTCTTCATACATGTTTCCACCAATTAGCGTCTGCACACGACATGTGCTCGGCAAACTTCAAGCGAAAGCCGACGTGGGTGTAGACCATGACCTACCTAAACACTCAAGTCTCTAGTCCAGGTTTATCGCCTATTCAAGTTCCATCGGGAGGGAGTCCGGCCGAAGTTTCCACATACGGCCCCGAACGATGTGTGCAGGGTTCCCCAGACACCAAACAGGCGCCCGGTACACCCGGCCACGTGCCTACCGCATCACAGCCCACCCCTACGGTCAGTGCTGCGCATGGCCTCCAGCCTACTACAAACACCAGAAACTACTTGCAACTCCTGGACAGAGGACAAGGGTGATTAAGCAGTCGAGCGGGGACATATTTCAGGGCCCAATGCATGGTAGTAGCTGTTTCATGGATCACAAACACAGAACTCAGTTCCTGAGGACGGCTTTAGTGAGACAACCCACCATGTACTCCTACATGGCCTCTCATCGCTACCTTTACCAAATCATGTTTACACACTTAGCTCACAAACAGTAGGACATGTTCACACACCTCTAATTCATCCCTGATGAATCATACCTGACTCAACTCTAAGCAGTAGCAGGCATGACAAACAAGCATGAATGATTAGGCACATCAGGGCTCAAACAACTCCTACACATGCTAGTGGGTTTCATCTATTTACTGTGGCAATGACAGGTCATGCAGAGGAAAGGGGTTCAATTACCGCAGCATGTAACACATGAGTCCTTGTTGTCCAAATGCAGTAAAAGTGAGCAGGAGCAAGAGAGTGGGATTGTATCGGAATGAACAAGGGGGTTTTGCTTGCCTGGCACTTCTAAAGATAGTATAGCTCTTCATTGGTGTCATTGATCACATTGTCGGAACCACGTCTATCGAGAGGGGACAAACACCGACAAACAAGGAAGAAACACAATCAAAGCAATGCACAATATGATGCATGATCATGACATGGCAATATGTTGTGATTTGAGATAATGCATTTAGCAGTAGGTTAAATGGAGTTGGTTTGAATCCAAGATTCAAATTCAAACTCCACATGTGGTTATTTAAATGCCATTCATACCATTTGTCCTAAACAGTAGACATAAGTTATTCTAACATGCATGAAACAAGTACAGATGGATAGATTGGATTTTTCAGATCATTTTTCATATATAATTTATTTCATTTGGAGTTACGCTTGAATTACTATGAATTTTTGAAGTTTGTAGCATTTTCTGGAATTTCCTATATAAGAATAAATCCAGAAAATACTTATTACGTTAGCATTGCGTCAGGGTGACGTCAGCGGTGAACTGAGGCAGTCTAGGTCAAACTGACCAGTGGGTCCCGTCTGTCACTGGTTAATTATACTAACTAAGTTTAGTTAGCGTTAAACTAACACTAACCTAGTTTAGTTAGTG